>NC_140168.1:156583224-156670724 GCF_963971535.1 Notolepis coatsorum
GAAACTGGCCACTGTAAATGCCCAAAACCCCCACCACCTCCTAATAGACAGTCTCCTCCCCACCGCATGTATATATTCCCTCCCCGCCGTATGTATATTTCCCTCCCACCCACCCACCCCCTCCTAATGTACAGTCCCCTCCCCATCATATGTATATACTCTGTCAGGATCTAGGGGTAACAGTACTGCATATTTGAATACCGCTTATGTCACAAATGTATCAGTACTAAATACCTATATGTCCCTATGCCATAAATGTCATGTATGTTGTGTATGTCATAAATGTCTATATGAATTGAAAATGGGGGACCCTGATGGAAACAAGACAAACGTCTTTCTCAGGTCTGCATCCCCTTAACAATTGTATGTATTGAGCCGTACTGTATTGTACCCATTCTGCAATCTGTTAAATAAAGTTTTCATTCATTCATTCATTCACATTAGGGCTGTGCGTCGATGTTGCAGAAGCATAAAGGCAGAGTGTTTGCAACACCGTTGCTTTGTCGATGTTGTGGTGCAGTAGACTCTATAGGTCCTACAGGCTACCACTAACAACATGAGTTAGCCCTGGCTAGTGCTGTAATGTAGACTATATAGCTCCTACAGGCTAACACTAACAACATGAGTTAGCCCTGGCTAGCGCCGTAATGTAGACTATATAGCTCCTACAGGCTAACACTAACAACATGAGTTAGCCCTGGCTAGTGCTGTAATGTAGACTCTATATAGCTCCTACAGGCTACCACTAACAACATGAGTTAGCCCTGGCTAGCGCTGTAATGTATACTATAGAGCTCCTACAGGCTACCACTAACAACATGAGTTAGCCCTGGCTAGCGCCGCCATGTAGACTATAGAGCTCCTACTGGCTACCACTAACAACATGAGTTAGCCCTGGCTAGCGCTGTAATGTAGACCATAGCTCCTACAGGCTACCACTAACAACATGAGTTAGCCCTGGCTAGCGCTGTAATGTAGACTATAGCTCCTACTTGTGTGACTGGGAGACTTGTGTGACTTGGACACTTGTGTGACTTGGAGACTTGTGTGACTGGGAGACTTGTGTGACTGGGGACTTGTGTGACTTGGAGACTTGTGTGACTGGGAGACTCGGGAGACTTGTGTGACTGGGAGACTTGTGTGACTGGGAGACTTGTGTGACTGGGAGATTTGTGTGACTTGGAGACTTGTGTGACTTGTGTGACTTGGAGACTCGTGTGACTTGTGTGACTTGGAGACTCGTGTGACTTGGAGACTCGTGTGACTCTTGTGACTTGGAGACTCGTGTGTCTTGGAGACTTGTGTGACTTGGAGACTCGTGTGACTTGTGTGACTTGGAGACTCGTGTGACTTGGAGACTTGTGTGACTTGGAGACTCGTGTGACTTGTGTGACTTGGAGACTCGTGTGACTTGGAGACTTGTGTGACTTGGAGACTCGTGTGACTTGTGTGACTTGGAGACTTGTGTGACTGGGAGACTTGTGTGACTGGGAGACTTGTGTGACTGGGAGACTTGGAGACTTGTGTGACTGGGAGACTTGTGTGACTGGGAGACTTGTGTGAGTTGGACACTTGTGTGACTGGGAGACTCGTGTGACTTGGAGACGTGTGTGACTGGGAGACTCGGGATACTTGTGTGACTGGGAGACTCGTGTGACTTGGAGACTTGTGTGAGTGGGAGACTCGTGTGACTCGTATGACTTGGAGACTTGTGTGACTTGGAGACTTGTGTGACTGGGAGACTCGTGTGACTTGTATGACTTGGAGACTTGTGTGACTGGGAGACTTGTGTGACTTGGAGACTTGTGTGACTGGGAGACTCATGTGACTTGTGTGACTTGGAGACTTGTGTGACTGGGAGACTTGTGTGACTGGGAGACTTGTGTGACTTGGAGACTTGTGTGACTGGGAGACTCTGGAGACTTGTGTGACTGGGAGACTTGTGTGACTGGGAGACTTGTGTGATTGATTGATTGATTGAAAACTTTATTAACAGATTGCAGAATGGGTACAATACAGTACAGCTCAATACACACAATTGTTAAGGGGATGCATACCAGAGAAAGACTTTCGTCTTGTTTACATCAGGGTCCCCCATTTTCAATTCATCAGGACATAATGACATACATGACATACAGATAGTCAGTACTGCTACATCTATACATTTATGACATACCAGATTTGCAAATACAGTACTGTTTGTGATACAGAAGGAGTCAAAAAAAGGGAGTATATACATTTGACGTAGAAACTGTACATTGGAGGAGGTTGGGTGGGGGGGGGTTGGGTACGTTGGGATATTGACAACCATACTGGGTAATTTACATTGGAGGTGGTTGGGGGGGGGGGGGGGGCACACTGTATAAACAAGCAAAACTGTACATTGAGGGGGGGGGGGGGGGAGACACTGTACAAACAAACAAAATTGTACATTGGACTATTGACAAAACCATACTAGGTAAATGACTGTACATTGGAGGGGGTTGGGTTAGGATATTTACAGCTTCGACTAGGAGACTTGTGTGACTGGGAGACTTGTGTGACTTGTTTAACCCCTAGGGTTAAAAAGAAATCCGCCGGGCACAGAGCCTTTGTCTACCGCGCTCCCTACCTGTGGAACAAATTACCTGCCGTCATCAGGGGCGCCTGCTCTGTCGAAGCTTTTAAATCCCTGCTTAAGACTCATCTTTTCTCTCTCTCCTTCAACCTACCTTGATCTCACCTGGTCGGGGACTGACCCTTAGATTAATCTGTGTAGTTTAGTTATGGTACAGGGTACTACATGGTACCACTGGGTAGTTTACTATAGGGTAGTTTAGTTAGGGTACAGGGTACTACATGGTACCACAGAGTACTACATGGTACTGCATGGCACTACAGGGTACTACATGGCTCTACATGGCTCTACATGGCACTACATGGCACTACATGGCACTACAGGGTACTACATGCTACCACAGGGCACTACAGGGTACTACATGGCACTACAGGGTACTACAGGGTACTACGGGGTACTACATGGCACTACGGGGTACTATAGGGTACTACATGGCACTACAGGGTACTACATGGTACTACATGGCACTACAGGGTACTACATGTCTGCTCCTTTGCAGCACCACAAACATGGGAACTCTCTAACTCTTCTCCCCCCCCTCTTTCCCCCCCCCCTCCCCCCCCCCCTCCCTCCCCCTTCTCTCTGAGTGCCCGTCTCCTGGCGCTGACTAAGGTGATGGATGCCTCGGGGTCTTGGCCAAGATTGTAGTGACTGCTCTACATGCACCTCCGAGGCCTTGGATCAGTTATTCACCGCCGTCTGTCCGTGGTCCTGTCAACTGATTAACAGTATTAACAGACTGTTAACAGATTAACAGTCAACGCGGTTTCATTGCTGGGTTAAGTACTTCTATTCTATTCACATAATACGCTTACTTCATATATCTACTCCATTCACATATATGCCTACCACTTGTATCTATTGCTATGTCCGCCTACTACAATCTCATGAGCTGTCTAACGCCTGTCCCGTCTCCCTGTCTCCCTATGACTTGCTGTCCTGGAGTGTTGACCGGAGTGTTGGACGTCCCGTGACGAAGGCCGGGAGATTGTGACCCCCTCTGCGTGCCCCCCTGTCTCTGGAGGTCTCGTAGTGGTGACCGGAGTGCCGGATGTCCCGCGATGATGTCGGGGAGTTTGCGACCCTCTCTGCGCTACCCCCTATCTCCCTGTCTCCGGCTGTCCCTGAGCAACGACCGGAGTGTTGAATGTCCCGTGACTAAGACGGGGAGGACGTGACCCTCTTTGCGCCGCCCCTGTGCGTCAAATAGATCCGCTATCAACTCTATCTTTAATCTTTCAAAATGTTCAGTTGCTATCGCTATTAGCTCTATCTTTAATCTTTCAAAATGTACAGTTGCTATTGCATGCACTCATCTGTGTTTCACTACACACATGAGTGCATGCTTACCGACTGTCCGTCTGCAACACTACTATCACCAACATCTAAGAAGGGAGATCCCCCCTTGAATGGCCCTTCTAAGGTTTCTCTCCTCCACACTGCCTGTGGAGCTTTTTTCCCTATTGTTAGGTTTTAGTGAGTTTTTCCTTACCTTCGCGTGGGGTATGTCTGGGAGTGCTTGCATTCTTTCATTTATTTGCATTCATCTAAAAATGTTTGGACCTTATGGTGTTCTTGTTCTGTTCTTGACTTATTGTTATGTTTTCTTCTTGACTTGTTTAAAGAAGACGTGTACGGCCCATGGGGACATTAACGTGTGTTGTCGGGCCCTATAAATAAATTTGATTTGATTTGATTTGATTTGTGTGACTGGGAGACTTGTGTGACTTGTGTGACTTGGAGACTTGTGTGACTGGGAGACTTGTGTGACTTGGAGACTTGTGTGACTGGGAGACTCGGGAGACTTGTGTGACTGGGAGACTTGTGTGACTTGGAGACTTGTGTGACTGGGAGACTCGTGTGACTTGGAGACTTGTGTGACTGGGAGACTCGGGAGACTTGTGTGACTGGGAGACTCGTGTGACTTGGAGACTTGTGTGACTGGGAGACTTGTGTGACTTGTATGACTTGGAGACTTGTGTGACTTGGAGACTTGTGTGACTGGGAGACTCGTGTGACTTGTATGACTTGGAGACTTGTGTGACTGGGATACTTGTGTGACTTGGAGACTTGTGTGACTGGGAGACTCATTTGACTTGTGTGACTTGGACACTTGTGTGACTGGGAGACTTTTGTGACTGGGAGACTTGTGTGACTGGGAGACTCGGTAGACTTGTGTGAATGGGAGACTTGTGTGACTTGTGTGACTTGGAGACTTGTGTGACTGGGAGACTTGTGTGACTGGGAGACTTGTGTGACTTGGAGACTTGTGTGACTGGGAGACAAGTGTGACCTTTGGCTGTAGCTAACATGTTTATACACGGAGGAGACAGAGGAACATGTTTGGACAGCTTGGCACCGGGGTACCTCTCGGACCTGCTGGAACCTTATGTTCCTCCAAGGTCCCTCAGGTCCTCTGACCAGCTCCTCTAGGCCGTTCCAAAGTCCAGGCTGAAGCTATGGGGGGGCCGTGCTTTTACTGTGGCAGCCCCAACGCTCTGGAATGAGCTGCCACTGCATGTTAGGCAGGCCCCCACTCTGCAGGTGTTCAAATCACGCTTCAAGACACATCTATTTGCTCTGGCTTTCGGTGTTTTAAACAGTTTTTGAGAGACCTGCCTTTTTATGTGACACATTGTACTGTTTTTATTGTGTGCTTTTATTAAAAAAAATTATGTTTTATGTTTTATCTTATGTTGTGGACTTGTACAGCACTTTGGTCAACTTTGTTGTTTTTAAATGTGCTTTATAAATAAAGTGGATTGGATTGGATTGGATGATATGTGCATATTTAATGTGGGAAGTGCCTCATTTGCATATATAAACATAAAATTCAGAAAACTTGTAATATATTTTTTCTTAGTTTATATGTACATAACAAGCTGGGAACGTTTAAGTGATATCTATCCAAGTATCACCTTAATAAAATTTTCAATCAATCAATCAATCTACTGCCACTCTCAAAGACTCAGCTCAGCTCAAAATTGTGTAGCCTACTGCTGCATGCACCCCTCCCCCACATGTGGTTGAAAACATTATCATTAGTTGCAGTGTGGGGGAGGGGTAGTTTGTGGCGTTTGTGTGTCTCGACTCCTCTAAAATCCGAATTAACCCTTTCACAGTCGGCGGCATGTTGGAGGAAGAGGTTCTAAATCTGATGATAAACCCACGCTCCAATTTTAAATGTAAGTCTTATTTTAAACTTTTTTAATCTCACCCAGCATGTTGATTTTCCCACTCATAAGAAAGGTCACACACTGGATCTGGTCTGCACATCTGGCATCTCCATCAGTAATCTCACCTGCTCCGACCTCACCATCTCTGATCATCTGGCTATCACCATGGACATTCTCATCCCTACTCCTCCAATCAAGCAGATGCGTTCCATAACATTCCGTAATCTCAAATCCATCCACCCCTCCTCTCTCTCCTCCCTACTGACTGACACCATCCCTGATGCCTCCCTCTTACAGCATGGCTCCCCTACAGACCTGGTCAACATCTACAATAACACTCTCTCCTCCTGTCTCAATCAGCTCGCCCCAATCAAAACCAAGTCTGTCTCCTTCACTAACTCCGCCCCCTGGTACACTGATCACCTACACCACCTTAAATCCAAGGGCCGCCAGCTCGAACGGCTATCCAATAAAACCGGTCTCACTGTCCATAAAGAGGCCTACAGACAACATCAACAGCTCTACAAAGACACCCTCAACTCTGCACGCTCCTCCCACTACTCCGCTATCATACAGTCTGGCAGCAACAACCCCAGGACTCTGTTTTCCACCATCAACACACTTCTTAAACCCTCTGACACAATCTCCTGTTCCTTCACTGTCAGTAAATGT
Organism: Notolepis coatsorum; assembly: GCF_963971535.1. Taxonomy (NCBI): domain Eukaryota; kingdom Metazoa; phylum Chordata; class Actinopteri; order Aulopiformes; family Paralepididae; genus Notolepis; species Notolepis coatsorum. Next base: position 156,589,690 of record NC_140168.1, read on the forward strand.
GTCTCCTATCTGTCACATCTCCAAACAAAAATTGACAAAATCCACACCCAACTAACAATTGCCTCCGCCAACACTATCTCCCCTCCGGATTTAACCCCCTCTCCACCGCCCAACCCACCTTTTACATCCTTCACTGAAATCACTGCATCGGACCTATCCTCCATTCTCTCTACAATGAAAACTTCTACCTGCATCCTGGACCCTATCCCCTCCATCCTAGTCAAGGCTTGTCTCCCTGCCCTTTCTCCCCTAATCACCTCCATCGTAAACACCTCTCTGACCACTGGCCTATTTCCCCCCGCCCTCAAAATTGCTTCCGTCACCCCCTTACTAAAAAAACCCGGTCTCAACCCTGAAACCCTTGATAATTTCCGCCCCATTTCCAACCTCCCCTTCCTCTCAAAAATAATTGAGCGAGCCATTGCCTCCCAATTAAAATCCTACCTCGACAACAATAACCTTTATGATACATTTCAATCCGGATTCCGCACCAAACACAGCACCGAAACTGCTCTTCTAAAGGTCACCAACGACATACTCCTCTCTGCCGACTCTGGTTCCCTCTCCATCCTCATTCTCCTAGACCTCAGCGCTGCTTTTGACACCATCAGTCACCCCATCCTCATCACTCGTCTCCAGTCCTCCGTTGGCATCTCCGGAATCCCCCTCACCTTGCTCCAATCATACCTCTCACACAGGCACCAATTCATCTCTATCAACAACTGCAAATCCCCCACTGCCCCCATCACTCATGGTGTCCCCCAAGGCTCAGTACTTGGTCCCCTGCTCTTCATCCTCTACATCCTTCCACTTGGTCTGATTCTCCGCCAACATGGCCTGCGTTTTCACTGTTATGCAGACGACACTCAGCTCTACCTCTCCACCAAGACTATCACTCCAGCCACTCTCTCCACCCTCAGCACCTGCCTCACAGACATCAAAACATGGATGCAAAATAACTTTCTTAAACTAAACTGCAATAAATCAGAAATCATCATTATCGGTCCAAAATCCCTCACCAGCCACACCCAGGATTTCACCCTAAATATTGATGGTACCATTGTCACCCCCTCCACTCACGTCCGTAACCTTGGCATCATCCTGGACCCCACCCTTTCTTTCCTCCGCCATGTGAACCACATAACCAAATCGGCCTTCTACCACCTCCGGAACATTGCTCGTCTCCGCCCCTCCCTATCACTCTCCGCTGCTGAAACCCTGGTTCATGCATTCATATCATCACGACTAGATTACTGCAACAGCATCCTCTACGGCTCACCAAACACTATCCTCAATAAACTCCAATATGTCCAAAACTCTGCTGCCCGCATGCTCACCTCCACCCGTCGCTCTGATCACATCACCCCTGTCCTCCACGACCTCCACTGGCTTCCAATCAAATACAGGATACATTTTAAAATACTACTCATCACATTCAAAGCCCTCAACAACCTTGCCCCTCCCTACCTGTCCGACCTCCTCCACCGTCACACGCCCACCCGTCGCCTTAGGTCTGCAGATGCCAACCTCCTAACACCTCCCACGACCAGGCTCCGGACCTGGGGCGACAGGGCCTTCGCTGCTGCTGCCCCCTCCCTCTGGAATGCCCTCCCCAGCCATATCCGTGATGCAAACACCCTGACATCTTTTAAATCAGCCCTCAAAACTCACCTTTTCAATCTTGCTTTTGACCTCTAATTCTGTCGGTGTTATTTTATTTTTGTCATGTATTATTTTTGTTCTGTTTTTTTTTGTTTTGCCATAGTTTGTCTCTCCTGCCCATGTAAAGCGTCTTTGAGCACCTGGAAAAGCGCTATATAAAATAGATTATATTATTATTATTATTATCTTGCATACAGCTTGTGTCATTTGGATATAAACGGTGTAATTTCAGTTTCGTTTATAGTAGATTAACACTAGCTAGTGTTTCATGTGTTTGCTAAAAGGATTATAGGATTCTATCACATTTTCATAACAATAGCACCCTGCGCCGTTTTCATTGAGGTTTCTTACAAATTAACGATGCTTTATCTTGTCCTTTATATGCCGATTATCATTAGAATCTTAAATTGTACCATATGTCCCCCTTTAGACAACATATGTAACGCTATTGGTCACCGTGACGTTAGCCTGTAGCTACCAGGCTAATATAACACAGCTAAGTTACTAGCAACGTGTTTCGCAGACTGCAGATTTACTAGCCAAGTTAAAATAACACGCCAACATTTTGGGATATTAGCTTATTATCGTCTTCTCCAGAGAGAGACAAGAAGATAGATACCAGTTTCCTCTCTGTGCGTTCAGTAGAAAGCTATCTGGCTGCATGTTAGCCTTAGCTTAGCACAATGAATGGAAGCGAACATGACCAGTTAGCCTTCGGGAGCGGTGTTAGTTGGACAATGCCTAGGCTAACCGGTCATGTCCGCTTCCATTCATTGTGCTAAGCTAAGGCTAACGTGCAGCCAGATAGCTTTCTACTGAACGCACAGAGAGGAAACTGGTATCTATCTTCTTGTCTCTCTCTGGAGAGAGTATACGTTAGTATACGTTTATTAGCTTAACTCCGTAGCAACATCACACATATCTGTAGACGGTCTCCTCCCCACCGTATATTCTCTCCCCACCGTATCTTTTTTCTACCACCCCCTCCTAATGTACAGTCTCATCCCCATCATATGTATATAATCTCTGTTAGGATCTATGGGTAACTACTGTATATTTCTCTCCCACCCACCCCCTCCTAATGTACAGTCTCCTCCCCATCATATGTATAATCTCTGTCAGGATCTATGGGTAACATTACTCTATATTTGCATATCGTATATGTCACAAATGTAACAGTACTATATACCTGTAGTATGACCCTATGCCATAAATGTCATGATGTCAATGTCATGCATGTCATAAATGTCACTATGAATTGAAAATGGGGGACCCTGATGTAAACAAGACAAACGTCTTTCCCTGGTCTGCATCCCCTTAACAATTGTGTGTATTGAGCCATACTGTATTGTACCCATTCTGCAATCTGTTAAATATTGATTGATTGATTGATTGATTGATTGAACATTTTATTAACAGAATTGCAGAATGGGTACAATACAGTACGGCTCAATACACACAATTGTTATGGGGATGCAGACCAGGGCCCTGTTTCTTGTACGTGGTTCAACTAAGTCGATCAAGATGTCATTATCCAGCTTCAGTTAACCCGATGTTTGAAGCCGGGATTTTCCTGTTCCACGAAGGTGGATTCAGTCTCGTTAACTCAAGCCAGACTTGCGACTCAGGCTAAATGCGCGCGGCCGCTTTAGGTGAAAAGCCAGCACGTATCGATGGCAGAGATCCTGATTCTCTAACGGCATTGATTGATTAATTGATTTAAGACTTTATTGACAGATTGCAATACGGCTCAATCGCTTCGCCGACAAGTTAAATGCGTTATCTATAGGCTAATTTTAAGTCCCTCATTACCTCAATCAATCAGATTATATTTCTTTAAACTTGCCTGCTGGATTGAATAATCAAATGAGATCTTGCTAGCGAAAATAATTAGTTAACTGTTATACAGAATTACGATACGGCTCTCTTACCCATTGATTGATGTATAGTCAATCTTTAACTTATCTCCAATGTGGTCTAACGGGTTGTTCTTTTGACTTTCACGCAGACGACCGGGGTTCGAGACCCTAGTCGTCTCCTTCTTTTTGCAATATAGGAATAATTCAATTTGGTGCACGTTGAGAGCTATATAAAGAATGACATCCTCAATGCATGTAGATTTATAATATTTTAACTTAAAACCAGGCTACTTTGGCGTATAATCATTAATATTATATTCAAAAAAATCATATTGGAAACACTGGGTTTTGAACCCCGGTCGCTGGGTTGGCAGGCTTGAGCACTACCGCTGCACCACTGTGCCAGATGGGATAAATTCATTGTTTATACATTAATGAACGAGAGACCCGTGTTTAGAATATCCTTTGTTTTGAATGAAGTTTATCTCTTTATCCTCATTCATTAATGTGACGTCAACGGCTCATTCAATTTCTCAAATCCGTCAAACAGCGCATCTCATCAGACATCTTAATCCCAGTTACAATTAAAATAACCACATAATGTGTACATCGCACGAGCGAGCGCCACCGTCGCCACGGTATATATAACGTGCATTATTTAGGACAAAGTGAATTTAGTATCAGCATTTTGGGTCTATTTTACATTTCAAAAGCCCCCTCTGGAAGAATGGAGCACAAAAACGTAATTCAGAATGGTATAATGCAGATCGTAGACTGTGGGAATAGTTTCAGGAAACGGGCTGTCACTTCTTTGCGGGGGCGTGGCGATGGGTCAGGCTAACTTGAACTTAAACTCTGCTTTCGACCAGGCTCAAACTTTTGGATCTGTTGTCATGGTGATTTGGAAAATCCACATACAGGGAACCGGAAAGTCCGGCTAACTCAGTTATCCAGTTAAAGTTATCCGGCTAACTCAGTTATCCAGGTACAAGAAACAGGGCCCAGAGAAATACTTTTGTCTTGTTTACATCAGGGTCCCCCATTTTCAATTCATCATAACATATATGACACACATGAGTCATGACATACAGATAGACAATACTGCTACATCTATACATTTATGACATACCAGATTTACAAATACAGTATTGTTTGTGATACAAAAATAGTCTAAAAAAGAGAGCATATACATTGGAGGTGGTTGGGTAGGCCTTGCCAGGTCTGGTATCTATCTTCTTGTCTCTCTCTGGAGAGAGTATACGTTTATTAGCTTAACTCCGTAGCAACATCACACATATCTGTAGACAGTCTCCTCCCCACCGTATATTCTCTCCCCACCGTATCTTTTTTCTACCACCCCCTCCTAATGTACAGTCTCATCCCCATCATATGTATATAATCTCTGTTAGGATCTATGGGTAACAGTACTGTATATTTCTCTCCCACCCACCCCCTCCTAATGTACAGTCTCCTCCCCATCATATGTATAATCTCTGTCAGGATCTATGGGTAACATTACTGTATATTTGCATATCGTATATGTCACAAATGTAACAGTACTATATACCTGTAGTATGTCCCTATGCCATACATGTCATGATGTCAATGTCATGCATGTCATAAATGTCACTATGAATTGAAAATGGGGGACCCTGATGTAAACAAGACAAACATCTTTCTCTGGTCTGCATCCCCTTAACAATTGTGTGTATTGAGCCATACTGTATTGTACCCATTCTGCAATCTGTTAAATATTGATTGATTGATTGATTGATTGAACATTTTATTAACAGAATTGCAGAATGGGTACAATACAGTACGGCTCAATACACACAATTGTTATGGGGATGCAGACCAGAGAAATACTTTTGTCTTGTTTACATCAGGGTCCCCCATTTTCAATTCATCATAACATATATGACACACATGAGTCATGACATACAGATAGACAATACTGCTACATCTATACATTTATGACATACCAGATTTACAAATACAGTATTGTTTGTGATACAAAAATAGTCTAAAAAAGAGAGCATATACATTGGAGGTGGTTGGGTAGGCCTTGCCAGGTCTGGTATCTATCTTCTTGTCTCTCTCTGGAGAGAGTATACGTTAGTATACGTTTATTAGCTTAACTCCGTAGCAACATCACACATATCTGTAGACAGTCTCCTCCCCACCGTATATTCTCTCCCCACCGTATCTTTTTTTCTACCACCCCCTCCTAATGTACAGTCTCATCCCCATCATATGTATATAATTTCTGTTAGGATCTATGGGTAACAGTACTGTATATTTCTCTCCCACCCACCCCCTCCTAATGTACAGTCTCCTCCCCATCATATGTATAATCTCTGTCAGGATCTATGGGTAACATTACTGTATATTTGCATATCGTATATGTCACAAATGTAACAGTACTATATACCTGTAGTATGTCCCTATGCCATAAATGTCATGATGTCAATGTCATGCATGTCATAAATGTCACTATGAATTGAAAATGGGGGACCCTGATGTAAACAAGACAAACGTCTTTCTCTGGTCTGCATCTCCTTAACAATTGTGTGTATTGAGCCATACTGTATTGTACCCATTCTGCAATCTGTTAAATATTGATTGATTGATTGATTGATTGATTGATTGAAAATTTTATTAACAGAATTGCAGAATGGGTACAATACAGTACGGCTCAATACACACAATTGTTATGGGGATGCAGACCAGAGAAATACTTTTGTCTTGTTTACATCAGGGTCCCCCATTTTCAATTCATCATAACATATATGACACACATGAGTCATGACATACAGATAGACAATACTGCTACATCTATACATTTATGACATACCAGATTTACAAATACAGTATTGTTTGTGATACAAAAATAGTCTAAAAAAGAGAGCATATACATTGGAGGTGGTTGGGTAGGCCTTGCCAGGTCTGGTATCTATCTTCTTGTCTCTCTCTGGAGAGAGTATACGTTAGTATACGTTTATTAGCTTAACTCCGTAGCAACATCACACATATCTGTAGACAGTCTCCTCCCCACTGTATATTCTCTCCCCACCGTATCTTTTTTCTACCACCCCCTCCTAATGTACAGTCTCATCCCCATCATATGTATATAATCTCTGTTAGGATCTATGGGTAACAGTACTGTATATTTCTCTCCCACCCACCCCCTCCTAATGTACAGTCTCCTCCCCATCATATGTATAATCTCTGTCAGGATCTATGGGTAACATTACTGTATATTTGCATATCTTATATGTCACAAATGTAACAGTACTATATACCTGTAGTATGTCCCTATGCCATACATGTCATGATGTCAATGTCATGCATGTCATAAATGTCACTATGAATTGAAAATGGGGGACCCTGATGTAAACAAGACAAACGTCTTTCTCTGGTCTGCATCCCCTTAACAATTGTGTGTATTGAGCCATACTGTATTGTAACCATTCTGCAATCTGTTAAATATTGATTGATTGATTGATTGAACATTTTATTAACAGAATTGCAGAATGGGTACTGTTACGCTTGGTACGCTTCTTTGGCATGATGAACCCAGATGACAGAGTGGAGATTGATGAGACCGGAGACAGAATGTGACGATGAACAGTTTACTTAACGACAAGGTACATACACGACTAACACACACAGGTAACATTTAACAATGATCGCGCCCAGCAGGGCAGGACAGACAGGACTATATACACAGACTAATTGACAAGACACAGAGGGTAATTTACAAACAAGACACAGGTGTGGTAGACAGAAACAATAGAACACAGAGTACACTGGAAAACAATAACAAATAACCAATCAGACTAAACATAATTACAAACCACAGACAGGGGAACACAAGACTAATAAAGTGGAGACAACAGACAATAAACACAACAAACACAACTGACAATAAATTACAATGAGTTGGTGTGTGAGCTGATGCCAGATCGGCATCAGCCCACCGGGTGGCAATGATGATTGAGTGTTATTGTTAATGGGAGGTACTTGTGAATATGGATGTCTGAGTCCTGGTCCGGAGGAAGTGTTACAGGGTACAATATATAGTCTTGTATAGTGTATGTACATCGTGTCCCATATGTTACTTATGTTTATAGTGTCCTATGTTATGAGAAGCGACAATAAAGCTGACTTTGACTTCAGGTCGATCCGATGGAACCTCCACATGAGCGATCCAGTGGATGATGACACCAATGATGCCAAGAAGGGAACACCGCAATATGACAAGCTGTGCCGGTACGTACTCTATTATTATCTTATTCTTAGGCCTATTTTATTCTTAGGCAATTTGTTTTGTTATTTTTATTCGTGACTTTGTTCTGTCCAGGATCAAGCCTCTGATGGATGTAATTCTTCATTCCTGCAAGGCCCATTACCACCCAAAGAAGAACCTGGCAGTGGATGAGCGGATGGTGGCGACAAAGGCGCATACTGGCATGACCCAGGTATTTTTTTCTTTTTATACCACACATCCTGACACTACAAACACCACGTCCACACATGTATACCTGTTCAAATGTATATATGTTATTCCATTCTAAATCAATAAACTATTCTATCTATCTATCTATCTATCTATCTATCTATCTATCTATCTATCTATCTATCTATCTATCTATCTATCTATCTATCTATCTATCTATCTATCTATCTATCTATCTATCTATCTATCTATCTATCTATCTATCTATCTATCTATCTATCTATCTTCGATCTATCTATCTATCTATCTATCTATCTATCTATCTATCTATCTATCTATCTATCTATCTATCTATCTATCTATCTATCTATCTATCTATCTATCTATCTATCTATCTATCTATCTATCTATCTATCTATCTATCTATCTATCTATCTATCTATCTATCTATCTATCTATCTATCTATCTATCTATCTATCTATCTATCTATCTATCTATCTATCTATCTATCTATCTATCTATCTACCTACCTACCTACCTACCTACCTACCTACCTACCTACCTACCTACCTACCTACCTACCTACCTACCTACCTACCTACCTACCTACCTACCTACCTACCTACCTACCTACCTACCTACCTACCTACCTACCTACCTACCTACCTACCTACCTACCTACCTACCTACCTACCTACCTACCTACCTACCTACCTACCTACCTACCTACCTACCTACCTACCTACCTACCTACCTACCTACCTACCTACCTACCTACCTACCTACCTACCTACCTACCTACCTACCTACCTACCTACCTACCTACCTACCTACCTACCTACCTACCTACCTACCTACCTACCTACCTACCTACCTACCTACCTACCTATCTATCTATCTATCTATCTATCTATCTATCTATCCTATCTATCTACCCACTCAGTACATGAAGGACAAGCCAATAAAACGGGGGATCAAGCTGTTTGTGCTGGCCGACTCCGATACCGGCTACACGCTGAATTTCAACGTCTACCTCTGCAAAAAACACAAGCCGACAACTGCACACGGTCTGACCTATGATGCCGTTGTCGATCTCATTCAGGTATAATATTTTTTCGACTAAAACTGCATTGTTTATTTTGCTCTGTAAAGTGTCTTTGAGCATTTGGAAAAGTGCTATACCTAATTGATGTATTATTGTTATTATTATTATTATTATTATTCAGCCAGTGTACCTTGGGACTGGATACCACATCTACGTTGACAACTACTACTCCCAAGCTGTTCCTGGACTTGCTTGCCATGAAGTTTGGAGCCTGTGGTATGTACAGGGACAACCGGAAAGGGTGTCCCAAGGGCAGACCAAATGCCCTCACCACGAAGTCGGAGAGAGGCTCCATTAGATGGATCAGAGAGGGATCCCTGGTCTTCACCAAGTGGATGGACACAAAGGAGGTATGTACTCTACCTGACCACGGTCACCACCTGGACCATCAGAGACAAGTTCGCTCGCCTCACGCAGATGGCTACTGTCCTCAACCTGGAGCGGGTAAACACCACACTGTATCTATGTACTGTACATACTGTATACTGTGCACAACATATACTGTACACACTGTACATAACGTATACTGTACACAACATATACTGTACACACTGTACACAACATATACTGTACACAACATATACTGTACACAACATATACTCTACACAACATACACTGTACACAACATATACTCTACACACTGTACACACCATATACTGTGCACACTGTACACAACACATACTGTACACACTACACACCATATACTGTACACACTGTACACAACATATACTGTGCACACTGTACACAACACATACTGTACACACTACACATCATATACTGTACACACTGTACACACCATATACTCTACATACTGTACATACCATATAATGTACACACTGTACACACCATATACTGTACACACTGTACACACAATATACTCTACATACTGTATACAACATATATTGTACACACTGTACACACCATATAATGTACACACCATATACTGTACACACTGTGCACACCATATACTGTACACACCATATACTGTACACACCATATACTGTACACTGTACACACCATATACTATACATACTGTACACAACATATACTGTACACACTGTACACACCATATACTGTACACACCATATACTGTACACTGTACACACCATATACTATACATACTGTACACAACATATACTGTACACACTGTACACACCATATACTGTACACACCATATACTGTACACACTGTACACACCATATACTGTACACACTGTACACACCATATACGGTACACACTATATAATATACATACTGTACACAACATATACTGTACACTGTACACACCATATACTGTACACACCATATACTGTACACACCATATACTGTACACAACATATACTGTACACACTGTACACACCATATACTCTACATACTGTACACAACATATACTGTACACACTGTACCCACCATATACTGTACACTGTACACACCATATACTGTACACACTGTACACAACATATACTATACACAACATATACTGTACACACTGTACACACCATACACTCTACACACTGTACACACCATATACTGTACACACTGTACACACCATATACTGTACACAACATATACTGTACACACTGTACACACCATATACTGTACACACTGTACACACCATATACTGTACACACCATATACTGTACACTGTACACACCATATAATGTACACTGTACACACCATATACGGTACACTGTACACACCATATACTGTACACACCATATACTGTACACACTGTACACAACATATACTGTACACACTGTACACACCATATACTGTACACACTGTACACACCATATATTGTACACAACATATACTGTACACACTGTACACAACATATACTGTACACACTGTACACACCATATACTGTACATACTGTACACAACATATACTGTACACAACATATACTGTACACAACATATACTGTACACACTGTACACAACATATACTGTACACAACATATACTGTACACACTGTACACAACATATACTGTACACACTGTACACACCATATACTGTACACACTGTACACCATATACGTACACACTGTACACACCATATACTGTACACACTGTACACACCATATACTGTACACAACATATACTGTACACACTGTACACAACATATAATGTACATACCATATACTGTACACACTGTACACACCATATACTGTACACAACATATACTGTACACACTGTACACAACATATACTGTACACAACATATACTGTACACACTGTACACAACATATACTGTACACACCATATACTGTACACTGTACACACCATATAATGTACACACTGTACACACCATATACTGTACATACTGTACACACCATATACTGTACATACTGTACACACCATATACTGTACACAACATATACTGTACACACTGTACACAACGTATACTGTACACACCATATACTGTACACTGTACACACCATATACTGTACACACTGTACACACAATATACTGTACATACTGTACACACCATATACTGTACACAACATATACTGTACACACTGTACACAACACATACTGTACACAACATATACTGTACACACTGTACACAACACACACTGTACACACCATACTGTACACACTGTACACAACACTCACTGTACACAACACATAATGTACACAACATATACTGTACACACTGTACACAACACACACTGTACACAACACATACTGTACATAACATATACTGTACACAACACATACTATACACACCATATACTGTACACACTGTACACAACATATACTGTACATACTGTACACAACACTTACTGTACACACTGTACACAACATATACTGTACATACTGTACACAACATATACTGTACACACTGTACACAACATATACTGTACACAACATATACTGTATACACTGTAAACATATACTGTACACAACATATACTGTACACACTGTACACAACATATACTGTACACACCATATACTGTACACACTGTACACAACATATACTGTACACACTGTACACAACATATACTGTACACACCATGTACCCTCTACTGTGAGCGATTTGTAGTGTAAAATTTCCCTGTGGATGATTAATTTCTATTCTATTCTATTCTGTCTAGGTGTCTGCGTGCTCCACCGTCCACCCAGGGGTCCTTCAACCTACAGACATGGTCCAGAGGAGAGTAAAGGTATATGCTTTATGTATTTTTATACCTGTTTATTATGTCTATTTTATTATTTTGTATTATTGCACAATCGAAGCGGGCATGGCCACCCGCATTTCACTGTATGCCTGTTATGTATGTGATGAATAAAAATCTTGAATCTCTTGAATCCCTTGAATCTTGAAGGTGCATGGGGTCTGGACGATCAAGATGTTTCGTTGTCCCAACACCATGATTCACTACAACAAATTCATGGGCGGAGTTGACCTTTCAGACCAGCTGATCCAGTACTACTCCACACACCGCAGAACTTCCCACTGGTACCGGACCATGTTCTTCCACTTTGTGGACATCGCGAGCACCAACGCCTACATCCTCCACTGTGAAATCAGTAAGGCAAAACAGGAGGCGCACATGACTCACAAGGACTTCATGTGCGAGATAGCGCGTGAGTTGTGTGGCGTGGACATCACACTAGCTCCTCTTGACAGGAAGGTAGACCATATCCCTGTTGCCATCGCAGCACCTACAGAGGACATCAGACAGAAAGCCACACATGGCCGCAGGATCTGCCAGCAGTGTCACAAAGGGGGGAAAAGGACCCTGACTCCCTGGAAATGCAAGCGCTGTGATGTAGCCCTCTGTCTCGTCATTGGCAGAAACTGTTTCGAATTGTGGCACAGTTGAGCACACAGGACAGCACAGTACAGCACAGTACAATGTCGCACACACACACACACACACATATATGTATATGATGTACAGTAGTCTACAGTAGTCTATATAGTGTATATATGTATATTGAATATTCCTCTTTACTTTTACTTTTTACAAGTATTTTTATTGCACATTACTTTAGTTCCATTCCATAATGATGCTATATATTTTTTTTTTACTTTTACTTACTTTTTTACTGACTATTTCTAAAAAAGCATGATGATGAGATTTTCCAGTTGAGAATCTAAATTTCGTCTGGGTTTATTACCTGTGTATGAAGAAAATACTTGTTTTTTAATTGAATTCTGCCCTGTTCTCTTTTGTTTATGTAAATATGCTACCTGAGGGGGCATTTCCACTGTTTTATATGCTTGATTGAATATGTTTGCATTGGTTCATAGTAAAAAGAACACATTTTCTCAATCCGATTTTGTGTTTTGTGTTGTACAGTATACAGTATATACAGTATTATGCAGTATGAAAACTGTCAGGTCATATATGTGAGGCTGTGTTGAAAAAAAAGATACCAAACATACCATGGTAAAACATTTTAAAATGGGAATTATACCATTTAAATCAAAATTAGCTAAAACATTGAAAATATCCCACAACTCCGAAGAGAAATAATGTTTAACCCTTATGTGGTGGTAGGGTCTCCAGCGACCCGTTTCAAGGTTATAATATGTAATAACTATCATGTAGTTGATTTGATTAGAACAAGGCTTTATGATATCCTCCACAACACATATTATATAAGCACAGCAAAACTATGTCACCATTTTGAAAATTCTGAAGGTATCGGCAGAAAAAAAGGTACGACTGTGGTGTTAGGGTCATTCTTGACCGGGCAAGGTAAACTATACTATAAAAATACTAAATATAAATAAATAAAATAATAAATATACTAAACTTTTTTTCAGTAGTTATATTCTAATATTGTTCTATTATAGTCAGAAAACATTATTATCTATGGGTTTCACATTTAGTATATTATGATTGAACAACCTCATTTTCATCTAAAAAATAAGGGACATGATGTGTCTCAGGGGCCATACAATCAAATTACAATGGGATTATATGGTTATGAATGCATATAATGTTAGTTAGGATGTAGTATTAACTATATTGAGTGATACTCCTTTCTTTTTAGTGGTCAGGACTGAGTTAGACCCCGGGTCAACATTGACCCGCTAACCGGTCAGTGGTGCCAATTCCTAACACATGAGGGTTAAGGAGGTGGACTGTAATGAGCATAGCTGCCTATAAATTCTCGACAGGTAGCCCTTTAGAGTGGGAAGAGGGGTAAGAAAAATGTCAAGTTATTATATGTTTCATATCAAACCTGAAGGCAGAAACTATGTTTCTTATAAAACCTTCTGAATGCAGAAATGATATATTTACCTTCTGAATGCAGAAACTATATGTTTCTTATAAAACCTTCTGGAGACAGAAACTAGGCCTATATGTTTCATATAAAACCATATAAAACCTTCTGGAGGCAGAAATTATATGTTATAACACCTTCTGAAGGCAGAAACGATATGTATTTATATAGACGTGTGTGTTCCGGTGTATATGCTTTTCTGAGGACAGACGTGTGTGTTCTTATTTATACGCTTCTCTGAGGACCCTCATGTCCCGCCCCACGTCTGTATCTGATTGGCTTACACCACTAGTCCTCACGCGTATGTCCCATGACCAGTGATGCCGGTAACGCGTTACTAAGTAACGCGTTATTGTAATCTGATTACTTTCCCCCGAAAATAGTAATCTAACGCGTTAATCTTTAAAAGCCAGTAATCTGATTGCAGTTACTTGTCCAAGTGGCTGTGCATTACTATTTCGTTACTATCTCATCATAAATTCATAATGCAGGCGGAATGCAGTATTTTATTTCGTTTTCGACAGTCAAAAATACATTTTAAGCTGTTTTTCTTTTGGGAGTGACGTAGTGTGGCAGTGAAAGGGTTACACAAGAATGTGTCCCCGCGGCGTGACTGGACACTCTGTCTGTGAGTGACATCTGCTTTGGTACAATCACATTCCCCATCCACAGTCTGCGAATCAGAGGCAGAGTAGGGCGGGTCTTCACAGCACGTCATGTGACATATGCGCCAATCGTGTGACAGCAGGGCTCCGTCGTCGGATAATTCCACCCCAAAACGCTTGGCAAAATTAAAAGTGAGTTTCTGTTCAGACTTCCATCCCAAAACGCTCGTATAGCCTCAGTCACTACTTCACGTTCATATGCGGAGGAAACAAAATACTGTCTACCGCTAAAAACAGCACATCCAATTGCATTGAAAGCATCTGGAATTACAACACTGGGGGACCCTGATGTAAACAAGACAAAAGTCTTTCTCTGGTCTGCATCCCCTTAACAATTGTATGTATTGAGCTGTACTGTACTGTACCCATTCTGCAATCTGTTAATAAAGTTTTCATTCATTCATTCATTCATTCACTAGCCGACGCTTCGACTAGGTACAGGAGGACTCGGAGGCCAGCCAAACAGCAAAAGAGAGAGATTGTTTCTTTCCCTTTTGATTAATGTATATTTGATGGTGGCAGAGCAAAAGCTCTTATTTGCCAGATTTACAGTTAATTTACATGTTAAAGAGAGACTGATTGTATGTTTATAGAGAGACATTTATAAAAACAATTTAATAGTTACAGTTGATATAATTGAATAGTTCAGCCTGCATTTGTTAGATGTGAATGGATATACACTGGTTTTGTAAAACCACTGGCTGGCTGCTCTAATGCTGTGAGCATCATAGACTGTTGCTTTACCATACTTGATGGTACAGAAGCTGAAGCACTAGTTTAACAATTTACGTTATGTGCAGAGAAACAAGTTAAAAAAATGTATGCACTTTCAATAAAGCGTTTAAAAAAAAACGGTTGGGGGAACGACGACGACTTCGTAACCTAGTTACTTTCAAAGTAACTAAGTTACTCTGATAATCAAGTAATCAGTAAAGTAACTTGGATTACTTTTTAAAGGAGTAATCAATAATCAGTAATCGGATTACTTTTACAAGTAATCTGTGGCATCACTGCCCATGACATAACATAACACAGAAAAACAAACATGCCTCTTAAATTATTTTGAAGTCAGTTTCCAGCAGTTGAGCGCCATCTATAATCTATGCAATAGTGTCATTGCATAAAATAGCAGTGCTATAGGCGCCCTCGTTGTATAATAGTATAAATATTATATGCTAGTACTGTAGCCTACTACACTACCCAGAATGCACGTTAGGTCATGAGCAGCCAATAAAAAAATCCCCTCTCAGACCACGTGAGGTCACTTTTAGCTTGCTAGCCTGCTAGCTAGCGTTATAGCCAACCGTGTGAATATGGTCAACTGCTTTTTGTACCATGTAATCATTACTTAGGCTGTGCATAAACATTTGCGCATTAGTGGCCAAGTGCTTATTGTCATCAGAATCCTTCAGTTGATGATACAAGCATGAAGATTGACATGAGCAGACTCCATGGGTCACTTGACAAGAAAATTGTCCAAGACATTTGAAATTTTAAGATGGACGACACCAAAGGTTTATTTGGTGATACAAGCATGCAAATTGCCATGAGCAGTCTGTGTGGGTCACTTAAACCAACCAAATTTCAAGGTGGTCATTTTAAAATGAACAGGTCAGGTCCTCTGAGATGTGGACCCCCAGGTACTTGAAGCTGCTCACCCTGTCCACGGTAGCCCCGTTTAACATTTCAGAAAACAAGTGAAACATAAGATGTTACATTTACATTTACATTTAGTCATTTAGCTGACGCTTTTATCCAAAGCGACTTACAAGTTCTGTACGACAAGACAGCAAGAAGGGTACAACTCTTATCAGCTGAGTAACAATGTTCATCAAAGTGTTGCGTGTTACAGTGTAGGTTAGTTTATTAGGACAAGTGCATGACAGTAAGGTTAGTCAGGGTTAGATTTTTTTTTTTATTTATATCATTTCAGATAATGGTTGAAGAAGTGAGTCTTTAGTCGACGGCGAAAGATTGGATGGGATTCGACTGTCCTAACTGGGATGGGTAGTTAATTCCACCATTGTGGGGCAAGGACTGAGAATAGGCGGCTTCTCTTTGATGACCCTCCGGGAGCTTGGATAGGAGTAGGTCTGAGGCGGCCAGAAGATGCAGAGCGTAGGGGTCTTGAGGGTGTGTAGTTAGAGACCATTGACCGGAGGTAGGCGGGAGCGGTTCCCTTTGCTGCACGGTATGCTAGGTCGAGGGCCTTGAAGCGGATACGTGCAGCAATGGGGAGCCAGTGCAGGTCCCTAAGAAGTGGGGTGACATGGACCCATAGATCCTGACTGACAGAGAATGCAGAAACTATATGTTTCATATAAAACCATATAAAACCTTCTGGAGTCAGAAATTATATGTTATAACACCTTCTGAAGGCAGAAACGATATGTATTTATATAGACGTGTGTGTTCCGGTGTATATGCTTTTCTGAGGACAGACGTGTGTGTTCTTATTTATACGCTTCTCTGAGGACCCTCATGTCCCGCCCAGTGATGCCGGTAACGCGTTACTAAGTAACACGTTATTGTAATCTGATTACTTTTCCCTGAAAATAGTAATCTAACGCGTTAATCTTTAAAAGCCAGTAATCTGATTGCAGTTACTTGTCCAAGTGGCTGTGAGTTACTATTTCGTTACTATCTCATCATAAATTCATAATGCAGGCGGAATGCAGTATTTTATTTCGTTTTCGACAGTCAAAAATACATTTTGAGCTGTTTTTCTTATTATTATTATGGAGTGACGTGGTGTGGCAGTGAAAGGGTTACACAAGAATGTGTCCCGCGGCGTGACTGGACTCTCTGTCTGTGAGTGACTCTGCTTTGGCCCAATCACATTCCCCATCCACAGTCTGCGAATCAGAGGCAGAGTAGGGCGGGTCTTCACAGCAAGTCATGTGACATATGCGCCAATCGTGTGACAGCAGGGCTCCGTTGTTATGTTCGTCTGAGAATTCCACCCCAAGACTTTTGCGGTTTCTGTTCAGACTTCCACCCCAAAACGCTCGTCTATGCATATGCGGAGGAAACAAAATACTGTCTACTGCTAAAAACAGCACATCCAATTGCATTGAAAGCATCTGGAATCACAACACTAGCCGACGCTTCGACTAGGTACAGGAGGACTCGGAGGCCAGCCAAACAGCAAAAGAGAGAGATTGTTTCTTTCCCTATTGATTAATATATATTTGATGGTGGCAGAGCAAAAGCTCTTATTTGCCAGATTTACAGTTAATTTACATGTTAAAGAGAGACTGATTGTATGTTTATAGAGAGACATTTATAAAAACAATTTAATAGTTACAGTTGATATAATTGAATAGTTCAGCCTGCATTTGTTAGATGTGAATAGATACACTGGTTTTGTACAACCACTGGCTGGCTGCTCTAATGCTGTGAGCATCATAGACTGTTGCTTTACCATACTTGATGGTACAGAAGCTGAAGCACTAGTTTAACAATTTACGTTATGTGCAGAGAAACAAGTTAAAAACAATTTATGCACTTTCAATAAAGCGTTTAAAAAAAACTGTTGGGGGAACGACGACGACTTCGTAACCTAGTTACTTTCAAAGTAACTAAGTTACTCTGATAATCAAGTAATCAGTAAAGTAACTTGGATTACTTTTTAAAGGAGTAATCAGTAATCAGTAATCGGATTACTTTTACAAGTAATCTGTGGCATCACTGGTCCCGCCCCACGTCTGTATCTGATTGGCTTACACCACTAGTCCTCACAAGTCTGTCCCATGACATAACATAACACAGAAAAACAAACATGCCTCTTAAATTATTTTGAAGTCAGTTTCCAGCAGTTGAGCGCCATCTATTCACAGCGGAAAGGGGGGTCCTCGCAACCTTATTGATATCTCAAGGTCCTCGGGAGTACCTGTAAACACGTATAGGTGTGTGTGTGTGTGTGTGTGTGTGTGTGTGTGTGTGTGTGTGTGTGTGTGTGTGTGTGTGTGTGTGTGTGTGTGTGTGTGTGTGTGTGTGTGTGTGTGGCCACAACTGGGGTGGGGGGTGGGGTGGTCACTCCCTTTGTGTTGACGGCCACAACTGGGGGGTGGGGTGGCCACTTCCTTTGTGTTGATCAGGACCAGGAAATTGAAAACTACTCAATAGTCAGGAGGGATAGAAACCAGTATGGAGGTGGCGTATGTGTGTATATACACAAAGATACCAAATACATCAACCGTACTGACCTTAACCATGACGAAATTGACTGTTTGGATTGAAATCTTATTAGACAGGGCGAAACAAGTACTAGTATGCACAATCTATAGACCGCCAGAACAGAGTGGCTTTTATGACACACTTGATGGGTGTTTAGCTGGGGTGGAGGGGTTAGAAAAAATTCTTATTGGGGACTGGAACACGGATATGCTGCATAAAGCAGCACCCGTCTTCAAGGCCTTCAGTAGATTTTCTGATCTGCACGGTTTCAGCCAGCTAATCACCCAACCCACAAGGGTATGTGATTCGACACAAACCACCATTTACCTCATTTTGACCTCTGACAAGTCCATGATCTCCAATAAAGGGGTGATAGCATGCGGGTTAAGTGATCATTATATGATTTTCTGTACCCGCAAAAAGCTAAAACAGAAGGCCGGCTGTCACAAAACAGTCACATCTAGAGACCTCAAAACTTACTCTAGAGAGGCCTTTAACCTAGAACTGGGGAGGTTGGACTGGTCAGATGAACTCAGTGGTACACAGGTTGAAGAAACATGGCTTGGATTCAAAACCAAATTCACAGCAATACTCAACAACATGGCACCCATAAGAACCACCAGGGTTAAAAATCGCGCTGAGCCATGGATGCACACTGAAATACTGGCCGCTATGAAAACCAGAGACAAAAAATGCTCTGAACTTCATAAAAGTCAGACAAAGCTTTCCAAAAGCTCAAACAGTGAACTCCAAGCCCACGTGGTTGAACAAAAAATTCAAAGAAACAGACTAAGAAATGACGTAAACACCATGATCAAAACCGCAAAAAG
Organism: Notolepis coatsorum; assembly: GCF_963971535.1. Lineage (NCBI taxonomy): Eukaryota > Metazoa > Chordata > Actinopteri > Aulopiformes > Paralepididae > Notolepis > Notolepis coatsorum. The sequence goes on from NC_140168.1 coordinate 156,609,690, forward strand.
AAATTTCATCAACGACAAAACTGAGGAAAACAAAAACAAACCCTGCGAACTTTGGAAATTACTCAATAATCAACTAGGCTGCAGTAAAAAACTTAAAACCAGATTCTCAAACATAAACATAAAGACGGACAACACGCTCATCACAGACAAGCTGGATGTAGGCAATTACTTAAACATCTTCTTCACAAACATAGCCACAACACTGGTAAACAAACTACCCTCTCACTCAGGGCATTATGGGGTAGAACACATAGTAGCAAGACGACTTCAAACTTGAAATGGTAACAACCGATGAGGTACTCAAAAAATGTTGCGCCCTCCAACCTAACAAGGCCACTGGCCATGACAACATCCCCTCCAAATTCCTCAGAGATGCAGCAGCCGCCATCAACCCAGTCATCACACACATAATAAACCTCTCTATAAAACAGAGACACATCCCCAAGGACTTCAAAATTGCGAGAGTGACCCCTCTGCACAAAAAGGGCAGCAAATTAGACCCAGGCAACTACCGCCCTGTTTCTATTCTTACCTCCATCTCGAAAGTCATGGAGAAAATAGTCTACGAACAGGTCGAAAAGTACCTGGCGGAAAAAAATCTAATCTACGAATTCCAATCTGGCTTCAGAACGTCCCACTCCACTGACACATGCCTCCTCTATTTGAACGACCACATCAAACAAGAGGTGGACGCGGGCAAATACTGTGGCATGGTCATGCTGGACCTACAAAAGGCCTTCGACACTGTCAATCACTCCATTCTGATTGACAAGCTAAAAGCAATTGGTTTTGATAGTCTATCAGTGAGCTGGATGCAATCCTACCTGGAGGGGAGAGAACAGATGGTAGAGGTAAACGGTACTCTATCCCCCCCCTCACAGTGAGCTGTGGTGTTCCACAAGGAAGCATACTAGGACCGCTACTCTTCCTAATTTATGCAAATGACATGTCGTCAGCCTGTGACTGCAACTTGTTCCTGTTGCGGACGACTCAGCCCTGCTGGTCTCCGACAAGAACAAGTTGCAGGTTGAAAAAACCCTCAGCTCGGAACTAGGCAAAATCTGCATATGGCTCGCTGATAACAAACTATCATTACACATGGGCAAAACAGAGTCCATTCTCTTCAGTTCAAATAACAAACTCAGCAAGACCGACGGCTTCTCAGTTACAGTGGGTGACAATATTGTCACAAGGAATAACGAAATTACCTACCTGGGTTCCATCCTAGAGGCAAATCTTTCCTGTGACAAAATGGCATCCAATGTAATAAAAAAAGTCAACCAACGAACTCGATTCTTGTACCGGATCTCCTCTCTGGTAAACAAGAATACCCTGAAGACTCTGGCAGGAGCACTCATTCAAGGGTACTACGACTATGCATGCACCTCTTGGTACCAAAGCACCTCAAAGGCGCTTAAAACAAAATTACAAACATCACAAAACAAACTGGTCAGACTACTACTTGACCTGAACCCCAGAACCCACCTCACCCCTGCCCACTTTGACAACCTAGGATGGCTTAGAGTAGACGACAGAGTACAGCAACTTGCAATGGGCCTGGTCTACAAGATACACTATACGACTAAGGTACCCATGTACATGTCAAAATACGTCCCAAAGGTCAGTGAATACCACAACCACTACACCAGAGGAAGCTCAACAAATCATGTTAAACCCAGATTCGGCTCAAACAAGGGACTAAACACGTTTCGCAATTATGCCACATCAATGTGGAACGCCCTACCCAAAGCTGTAAAGGAATGTGAATCCCCTCTTAAAGAGCACCTACGAGAGGCTGCAATTCGAAACTGGCCACCGTAAATGCCCAAAACCCCCACCACCTCCTAATAGACAGTCTCCTCCCCACCGCATGTATATATTCCCTCCCCGCCGTATGTATATTTCTCTCCCACCCACCCACCCCCTCCTAATGTACAGTCCCCTCCCCATCATATGTATATACTCTGTCAGGATCTAGGGGTAACAGTACTGTATATTTGAATACCGTTTATGTCACAAATGTATCAGTACTAAATACCTATATGTCCCTATGCCATAAATGTCATGTATGTTGTGTATGTCATAAATGTCTATATGAATTGAAAATGGGGGACCCTGATGGAAACAAGACAAACGTCTTTCTCAGGTCTGCATCCCCTTAACAATTGTGTGTATTGAGCCGTACTGTATTGTACCCATTCTGCAATCTGTTAAATAAAGTTTTCATTCATTCATTTATTCACCAGGTAAGAAACTAAAAATGGAATGTTGAGAGTGTGAGCACAAGGACAATGGGGGGGGACTGTGTGTGTGTGTGTGTGTGTGTGTGTGTGTGTGTGTGTGTGTGTGTGTGTGTGTGTGTGTTATGTACCATGAGCCTGATCATTCCTGTGTCATTGGGCATGCAGGTGAGGGCTACTAATTAGCTAATTGCTGCTGATTGGTTACCTGCTGGCATGGTTAAAACCAGGCCTTCAGACACACATGCAGCTCTGTCTGTCTGTCTGTGGTTAGAGGGAGAGTTGTCACATTCTTCCAATCCTTGTACTTTAGTTTATACCAGTAATTCCTTGTTAGAGTAGCATTTTGAGTTTAAGCACGGGTTTTGGTGTTGGTTTGCACATAGGTTGCGTGCCTTTGAGCCAGGGTCGTAACAGTTGGGCGCTCGTCCGGGAGTGAATTTGGAAACAAATACCCATAGAAATTGTTTGGTGTTTTTTTTGTGTTTTGCATGGTGTGTCATGGTGCTATGGTGTGGGTGGTGTTCGTTACATATTGTGTAACGTGGGGGCTTGAGCCGTTTCATCAAACAGGTGAGTATGCCCTTATTTGTTTGTAATTTGATGTGACTACTTATGCTGTTAAAATATATAGTTTAGTGGGCACCACATGTAGGTAGGGACATTGTTTTCTGGTTGTTTGTTAGCTTCCTGTGCACCACATACTCCTGGGGCAGTCAGAGAAATGATTAGTACCATCTACTTGTCTTGTACCATACCATATACTTGACGGGTGGATGGTCAAATATGATCTTTGGCTGGTAGCAGGTGTGGTTGAAGATGGTTAGGTCTACAGGGCATTAGCTTAAGGGTAGGTAGGATAGGGGGCCAGAAAACACAGGTAGTGTGGTAGGGCCTGATTTAGTGTTTCTTAGGGTAGACATGTGGTGGGCCGGTTTTGACTGCAGTTTAGATGTAGAAGCGTAAGTAGTCATATCAGGTTAGAAGGGGCACCTGTTTGAATTTGTTTGTTGTATTTATTTTGTTTGTTTTGAGTGTTTGGTTAGCCTACCTGTTAGCACCTGACCTCTATTATGACACGTCTATTTATTTCAGGGTGGTTGTTTTTTATTTTATTTTTTGCAAACTAGAAAGGTGCGCTCCGTAGAGCACACATTTCCACCGCGTCCCCTTCTGGTTATTAGTATTGGCATTAGCATTCTTTATGGTTCTTCAGTGGTTCTTCAGTGGTTCTGTAGTGTTTCTTCAGTGGTTCTTTAGTGGCTCTTTAGTGGTTCTTCAGTGGTTCTTCGTGGTTCTTCGGTGGTTCTTCAGTGTTTCTTTAGTGTTTCTTTAGTGGTTCTTTGGTGGTTCTTTAGGTAGATTGTGTGTATGCTAGGGTGTTTTTGGTGGCTCTATAGTGAACGGGTTGTGGTGCTGGTGCAGTAGGGATGGCTTCCGTGAAGGATTTTGTTGATCACCCTTCTGATGAGTTGTTGGAAAGGTTTTCCAAGGAACAGCTTCTGGAGCTTGCTGTGCACTACAAGGTGGAGCTTACTGCCAATGAGAAGCGTTTGAAACCGACTGCCTTGGGTGCTTTGAGGGCTTTGCTCGTTAGGGAGCAGGTGCTTGCGGCGAGGGTGGAGGAGCCTCCTTTGTCTGACGCGTCTCCGCTACTATCTGGTGCAGAGGGTGAGTGGAGGATTAGAGAGTTGGAGTTTAAGGAAAGGCAGCTACAGCAAGAGCGTGAGGAGAGGAGAGAGGAGCGTGAGCTTAAGGAGAGAGAGAGGAGAGAGGAGCGTGAGCTTAAAGAGAGGAGAGATGAGCGTGAGTTTAAGGAGAAACAAATGTTGCTGGAGCACGAGCGTGCGCAGAAGGAGCTTGAATATAAGCATGCTGCCTTCAGAGTCGCGTTTCGGTTTTGATGTCGGCAAAAATATTAGGATGGTGCCTCCTTTTGTTGAAAAGGATGTGGAAAAGTATTTTCCCCTTTTTGAACGGGTGGCAACCACATTGAAGTGGCCTGATACAGCCTGGACACTGCTGCTGCAATGTGTTCTTGTTGGTAGGGCGCAAGGAGCCTATACTGCTCTGTCCCTTGAACAAAGTGCTGACTATGAGCTTGTTAAAGCTTCCATATTGAGGGCTTATGAGTTAGTCCCCGAGGCCTATCGTCAGCGTTTTAGAGGTTATCGCAGGTCGGAGGGACAGTCTTATGTTGAATTTGGAAGAGAGAAGGAGAACCTGTTTGACAGGTGGTGCACCTCTCAGAAAGCAGAGTCAAGAGAGCAGCTTAGACAGTTGATTCTCCTAGAGGAATTTAAAAGATATGTTCCTGATACCGTTTCCACTCATCTAAACGAGCGTAGGGTATCGAAGGCCGCTGTCTTCGCTGATGAGTTTGTGTTGACACACAAGTCAGTTTTTTTGGAGGACTACCGTGTTGAGTCCAGGGATAGGCGTCCTGTTCAGGGGGGCCGTTTCCTAAAACCTGTGTCTGCTGGTCAGTTAACTTCACCTCCTAGGCGGGGTGGTTCTGCTGGTGCATTCCCAGAAGGGGTTATCTGTTTCTACTGTAAAGAGCCTGGTCATATCGTTGCTGGGTGCCCGGTGCTTGAACAGAAAAATGTCAGAACGGTGGCTCTGGTAGAAACCATATGCAGAACACCTATGCCAACGTTAGAGGGTGATGGGGAAAGTATCAAACGTGTGGACAAAGAGCTTGAGGGTTCCTCAAGATTTATGATGGATGAATTTGTTTCCCTGACTAATGCACTAGAGTCCAAACAGGCTATAACAATTTGGAGAGATACCGGTGCTTTTCAGTCCCTCATTCTGGAGGGGATTTTGCCGTTTTCAGAAAACTCTTCTTTGCATTCCGGTGTCGTTGTTCGGGGCTTTGGAGGTGGATTTGTAGATGCACCTTTGCATGAGGTCATGCTCAATTCTCCCTTAGTATCAGGCAATGTTGTTGTGGGGGTATGTTCTCACATTCCCATAAGGGGGGTGTCCTTCATTCTAGGGAATGATTTGGCTGGTGACAAAATGTTGGCTACTCCAGTTTTAACTCCCATTCCTGTGGTTTCTGACGTCCCTAATGAGCTGGCACAGAAACATCCAGGAGTGTTCCCTGTGTGTGCTGTGACATGGGAAATGTCAAAGGACAAAAGTGATGTTGTTGATACTTCGACTTGGGACATTACACTTAGTGACACATTCTTTGTTGAATTGAATAGTGTACCTGTTGAGAATTTTGGAAAGCACACTGTGGATGTACCTCTGCATAATGATTCTCTTGATTGTGCCTTTGTGTTAGGCCCGGTGGTGAAACCAGGGTTGACATGCGTGCCGGAGAGGCATGTGGCAGGAGATGATATGACAGCGCAGTGTCTCAAGGTCTTCTCAGCCTGTACGGTGGCTGAGGCCACGAACGAATTGGAGGATGAGTGTGGGAAGGATGCTATGAGAGGTGCTGTTGATTCATGTGACACCGTTCTAGTTGAAGAGGCTACTAGGCCTGACTTGGGCTGCCAGCCTTCCCACAGTAGCTCTATTGTCCCTAATGTTTCACTTGTGGGCAGGGATGGTCCCAGTATGTCAGTTGATGATTCTGACATTGATCCACGTGTCCACACTGATTCTCTGCCATGCACTAGGTGTGATGGTCAACCTAGTTACCTGTGTCCTGTGGAGCAGGAGCCGCCTTCGTGACCTGGTCTGTTGAGTGGCAGCCATTTTTATCAGGACAATGTTATTTTGGGTGACGCCATTTTAGATGGTGTTCCAGACGTTTTTGTGACTGACGTACTGCCATGTTCCAGGGACGGTGGGGCTGTACCTGAGGCGGTACATCCTACTCTGGATGTTCACGGCTTGCAGTATCCTGAACTGCCAGTGCCAGGTGGGATGGATATTGGCGCGGTGGTGGTATCAGTGATCTATGGTTTTTGTTTTTCTGTGTTCTGTCCTGTTGAGCGCAGTGAGATTAGTTCTCAGATTGATTTTGGTTTGCAGTCTATTTTTGACAGGTCGGTATCGGTGGAGGGGCCTGTTGAAAGGGAGCATACAACATGGTTGGTGGTCGTGTTCGACAGGGGCCGGCCCGTTATCGCTGTTGTGGTAGTGGCCCTGACGACTAATGGGTCACAGTTGTTTTTTGTTTGTTTATGGGTTTGATGTGTTGTGGTTGCCTCTTGGGCAACCAGTTTGGTGGGGGAGGTGTTATGTACCATGAGCCTGATCATTCCTGTGTCACTGGGCATGCAGGTGAGGGCTACTAATTAGCTAATTGCTGCTGATTGGTTACCTGCTGGCATGGTTAAAACCAGGCCTTCAGACACACATGCAGCTCTGTCTGTCTGTCTGTGGTTAGAGGGAGAGTTGTCACGTTCTTCCAATCCTTGTACTTTAGTTTATACCAGTAATTCCTTGTTAGAGTAGCATTTTATTTAAGCACAGGTTTTGGTGTTGGTTTGCACATAGGTTGCGTGCCTTTGAGCCAGGGTCGTAACTGTGTGTGTGTGTGTGTGTGTGTGCGTGTGCGTGTGCGTGCGTGCTTGCGTGCGTGCGTGCGTGCGTGCGTGTGTGCGTGTGTGTGCGTGTGCGTGTGTTGATGGCCACAACTGGGGGGTGGGGTGGTCATTTATTTTGTGTTGATCAGGACCAGGTAAGAAACTTAATAAAATGGTTGCTTGCTGTATGATGTAATGTTCAACTGTTCATAAAAGTATAATGTGTTTACATGTCATTGTCTACAGCGATGAGATACCAGAACAACTTGGACCAACGACCGGAAGGACAAGGCGCAAAGGCCCAGCGAAGCGAGGCCCAGCCAGTTCAAATGACCCAGACAGGTGAGACAGACTTATTATGGAAGTTAGTGCTTTTGTTTATAAAACTGTTCATAAAAGTTGAAAATAATGTGTTTACATGTCTACAGCGATTTACCTGGAACATCGACCGGAAGGACCCAAGCCAGGTCCAGGTCCAAGGCCAGGCGAAGACCCCCAGCCCAGGCAGATCTGACACCCTGGAACACTGAAAAGGATCCTGACCAAGCCCCGCCAGTCAGCCGGTTCATGACCCGCAGACCCTAGGACCCCAGCTTGATGCCCATGCAGCATACTCGCCTAAAGATCTGTTTATGTTGTTTTTCTCCCTAGGTTCAATGAAGACCGTGGCTGACAACACGAACAAGTATGCTGCGAGACAGAAAGCTCTGGGCCAGAAGCACGAGTGGGTGGATGTCAACACGGATGAGATGTCCAAATTCATCGGCCTGCTGTTGTACACAGCGCTCCTCCATCTGCCTGCCATCCAGGACTACTGGAAATTACAGCACATATTATCTGTGCCATTTCCAAGGATGGTCATGTTCAGGGACCGATTCAGGTATAATATATAGTCCTGTATAGTGTATGTACATCGTGTCCCATATGTTACTTATGTTTATAGTGTCCTATGTCCTATTATATGTTATGAGAAGCGACAATAAAGCTGACTTTGACTTCAGGTCGATCCTATGGAACCTCCACATGAGCGATCCAGAGGGTGATGACCAGTGATGCCACAGATTACTTGTAAAAGTAATCCGATTACTGATGACTGATTACTCCTTTAAAAAGTAATCCAAGTTACTTTACTGATTACTTGATTATCAGAGTAACTTAGTTACTTTGAAAGTAACTAGGTTACGAAGTCGTCGTCGTTCCCCCAACAGTTTTTTTTAAACGCTTTATTGAAAGTGCATAAATTGTTTTTAACTTGTTTCTCTGCACATAACGTAAATTGTTAAACTAGTGCTTCAGCTTCTGTACCATCAAGTATGGTAAAGCAACAGTCTATGATGCTCACAGCATTAGAGCAGCCAGCCAGTGGTTTTACAAAACCAGTGTATATCCATTCACATCTAACAAATGCAGGCTGAACTATTCAATTATATCAACTGTAACTATTAAATTGTTTTTATAAATGTCTCTCTATAAACATACAATCAGTCTCTCTTTAACATGTAAATTAACTGTAAATCTGGCAAATAAGAGCTTTTGCTCTGCCACCATCAAATATACATTAATCAATAGGGAAAGAAACAATCTCTCTCTTTTGCTGTTTGGCTGGCCTCCGAGTCCTCCTGTACCTAGTCGAAGCGTCGGCTAGTGTTGTAATTCCAGATGCTTTCAATGCAATTGGATGTGCTGTTTTTAGCGGTAGACAGTATTTTGACTGAGGCTACGTTTAGACGAGCGTTTTGGGGTAGAAGTCTGAACAGAAACCGCAAAAGTCTTCTTGCGGTTTCACTTCGTTTAGACAAGCGTTTTGGGGTGGAATTCTCAGACGAATGCAGACGGTCACACGATTGGCGCATATGTCACATGACGTGCTGTGAAGACCCGCCCTACTCTGCCTCTGATTCGCAGACTGTGGATGGGGAATGTGATTGGGCCAAAGCAGAGTCACTCACAGACAGAGAGTCCAGTCACGCCGCGGGACACATTCTTGTGTAACCCTTTCACTGCCACACCAGAAAAACAGCTCAAAATGTATTTTTGACTGTCGAAAACGAAATAAAATACTGCATTCCGCCTGCATTATGAATTTATGATGAGATAGTAACGAAATAGTAACGCACAGCCACTTGGACAAGTAACTGCAATCAGATTACTGGCTTTTAAAGATTAACGCGTTAGATTACTATTTTCGGGGAAAAGTAATCAGATTACAATAACGCGTTACTTAGTAACGTGTTACCGGCATCACTGGTGATGACACCAATGACGCCAAAAAGGGAACACTGCAGCATGACAAGCTGTCCCGGTATGTACTCTATTATTATCTTATTCTTAGGCCTATTTTATTCTTAGGCAATTTGTTTTGTTATTCTTATTTGTGACTTTGTTCTGTCCAGGATCAAGCCTCTGATGAATGAAATTCATGATTCCTGCAATGCCCATTACCACCCAAAGAAGGACCTGGCGGTGGATGAGCGAATGGTGGCAAAGGCGCATACTGGCATGACCCAGGTATTTTTTTCTTTTTATACCACACATCCTGACATCCTGACACTACAAACACCACGTCCACACACCAGTTCATAAATCCACGGACACCAATGATGAAGGACCGCAATGGAAAAAAGCCTATGGCTTTATTGTGTTTATTTTAATCCTATTGGTAAATGGTGATATGTATACCTGCTCATCTTGTGTGCAAATGTATATATGTTATTCCATTCTAAATCAATAAACTATTATATCTATCTATCTATCAATCTATCTATCTATCTATCTATCTATCTATCTATCTATCTATCTATCTATCTATCTATCTATCTATCTATCTATCTATCTATCTATCTATCTATCTATCTATCTATCTATCTATCTATCTATCTATCTATCTATCTATCTATCTATCTATCTATCTATCTATCTATCTATCTATCTATCTATCTATCTATCTATCTATCTATCTATCTATCTATCTATCTATCTATCTATCTATCTAGCTAGCTATCTATCTATCTATCTATCTATCTATCTATCTATCTATCTATCTATCTATCTATCTATCTATCTATCTATCTATCTATCTATCTATCTATCTATCTATCTATCTATCTATCTATCTATCTATCTATCTATCTATCTATCTATCTATCTATCTATCTATCTATCTATCTATTGTGGTAATATTGACCTTGAATTCCATAACTAATATGTGTGAATAATTAGAAACCCATAACATTATGCCTTGTATACTTTTTAGCAGCAGAGAGGCTGCAGGGCTAAAATGAGGAACGATTCTAGAGACAGTTGCATCAGATAACAGCAGGAACAGTTATTTCAACCCCCACTAGCAACACTAACAAAGGAACTGAAAAGTCACACTCAAATGTTAGCAGATGTCAGCCGACAGCAGAGACCAGATAACTGGCTCTGATAAGTATAAGACAGGACTAAAGATCATTAATCAACAAGGACATGGTTCAAAGTTAAATGAAAAAGCATGATACTTGATTGGCTTTGATTGGATTGACAACTCTATAAAGAAATCAATAAAAACTATATAGATATTTAGAATTAAGAATCCTGGTATAGTTATCATAGTTATACGAAGGAATGTTGATGCATTCAGAGGAGACTTGAGGAGCCAAGGAGGGGGGTCATCAAAAGCGCCCTCCTCTGTACTCATCAAAAGACCCCCTCTGTTTACTGAAGGAAGACCCACACAGGAGATCGAGGAGGTGGGGGCAGCCAGCCCCCACAGAGGAAACCAGGGGGAGGGGCGGACCGCCCTTCCAGAAGAACCAACCGGATTGGACCAAACGTATTATTAAAATGTGCTACTATTGGTGGGAAATTATAGTATTTAAGAGCAAAACAGTGTTAATTCAGGAGCCCAGACCGCCCCCAGGTCTGCGGCTCCCCGCTCCCAACCCAGAGAATGCTGTCGGCTGATTTTCATGTAAGTAAGCTGGATGGTCCCAATGGTTGGTTAGAATAGAATGTAAAGGTACTTATCTTAGAAACCAGGGCCCTCATTCATCAACGTGAATTACGCACAGATATGTGCTTAAGCTGTGCGTACGACCATTTCTAAGCAGAGTGTGGGATTCATCAATTTCAACTTGAACTTGACTTCGTGCTTATATTTACGCACAGCTCGGACCATGCGTACCTGGCGCCCGTTGGTAGAATATATTATTACAACAAGGAAATGAGCTTCTGTGCATTAGTTTCAACACTGGCATGTTCTGTATGAACCGTAATTCATTATAGTTCATTGTAAAATAGCAACAGTAGTGTAATTATGGTCAAAACCCTATAAATAGCATTTGGAATAATAGATCTTTCTCTCAGAATGAATGCAGCATGGTTTATATAGCGTTATCGGAATATACGGGGTGTACTGACTGACTGCGCTCCGCGTAGCTCAACTCGTTATTATTTTGCGCACAGACCGCAGAAACACGGGAACGTTTTGATTATATTTAAAAGGCTTTACGTTAAACGAAACAAGTGGAATTTCGAAGCTGTAAGCAGAATACAAGTCATATGAACACCCACGATATAGTGTTCTTCCCCCTTTTTACTGTATAAGAAAGAATAAAAAACGCATTGCAATGACACCAGATAGTGGACAGACTATGTAAATATGATGATGGGATTCAAGTTTGCGTTTTTGTTGATCATAGGCATGCTGTCAGAGTATGATATCTTAATCAAACATTCTAGAACATTTGTCGTCACAGATCATGTCATAATAGAACATAGGCTATGGCATGGTCCATCGTGATATTGTGTAGACTGTTATTACTGTACCGGTACCACCCATTGTGACAACAGCCTTGTGAGTCCCGCACACAAACATGATGGAATTCAAGTTCATGTATTGAAAGGCAGGCTACATCATACATGCAGTGAGATTCATTGTTCTTGTATATGCTCTCGTATTATTGTTTATATAGGCTACCCAATACTGACATCAAAATAGATTGTAGTATGCCTCTAGAAATCATATGCAGCAGGTAGAACATTTACGGAAAATCCATCGCGATTTGGAATAAAATTGAGGAGAACTTTAATCCCTGGGTATTAATCAAACAACACGGGAAAAGGCAGTCATATTCCAGCACGGTCTTTATTAGTGTTTGCGCTGCCCAGGCAGCAATGGTTAATAGATATCATATCCGACATCACCGTACGTGTACACGTCTGTCAGCCTGTCTCATAACACGCTTCCCTCGGCTTAGTCCATTTTTCCACATTTCATGGGGGTATTCCATTACCGTATATGGTTAATCGGGGCGGTTCTGGTATGCAAATACTTAAAACAGTGCACAAGCTCAAACATAGGATCAAAGTCATATTTATCAAGACCTGTGTACGCACGTGTGATAAATCCCGTTTTTTTCGTGCGTGCACAGATTCTAAATTCCGTGCTTAAGTATGGAAATAGAACACTTTCTACGTCACGTTGATGAATGAGGGCCCAGGCTTACTCATATGAAAAGGGGCTTACAGTAGATTCTCTATTTTCATTGATGTTAACAATGACTGTTGTTTGTACATGTTGGGGGTTTGAGATGCAAACCTTGTTGATCCTTTGTACAAAACAGACATGTTAATGTATTCTGATAATCCTTGTATGTGAAAAGCAACCTTTTTATTCACTCTGGGCCGCCGAGACAAATAAATCCATGAGTTTCAATTCGAACTCTCCTGTCTGGACTGCACGTTTATTCCTTGCTGGCTATATTGGAAGTCAGATGAGGAGACCAAATTCTATCACGTATGACCCTTCCTTCCTCCTTCCAGATAGCGATCTCATTGTACTGTACAATAACCTTAGATATTGATAGGATTATACGACAGAAATGGTGCCTGTCTGACCCGCCCTGTTGTGCCCCCCCTGAAGATGTGCGGTGAGGTTTGTGTGGCTGGCTGCTCAGAGCCACGGCCCTGCTTGCACGTTGGGGACATCCAGGAAAAGAGCCGGGGGTTGATGTGTTTCATTAAGGGGTTTGCAGTGCAGGGTTTTGCTGTCTGGATGGAGGACCAGGGGAAGGATGGAGGCTGGTTGTGTAAGCCACTAGTTGGGGCCCGGGGTGAATATGGTCTTTGCGTACAGGAATGGTGGAGCGGTGATTAGGTTAGACTGTCCAACGGTAAAGGGATCGCGCTTGTTGTGCAGTAAATATACAATCATGTGCTTTTGATGTATTGTGTGGTTATTTAGACACAGGAGGCCGTTTCCGGCCTGTTCGCTTGAGGTTTATGGCAATAAGTACGGGCAGCGTATTTGGTGCCAGGCCCTTGCGGACAGGGGGATAGTATTTATTTTTTATTTTTGTTGAAAGTAATAGCTTACGGGGATCCAAAGCACTTAGGATAGTTTAGGTAAAATACTTGAGGGGACACGGCGAGGAGCGGTAGAACGTGGATGGAAAATGCAGAGTAGTCAGATCTTAAAGAGAAGATTATAGGTAAAAAGTATGATGAGTATGTAGACAGAGTTACAGAGTACAGAGTACAGGGAACAGAGATTGCCTCGTGGGATTCTCACCAGGACAAAGCAGCCGTTGGGGAGGGAGAGAATGTGTTAGGCAGGGTATGCGTGGCGATCGCAGATCATATAGGGCAGGAATGTCAGTTAAAGCGGGGAAGTCCCGGCCGGTCACTCGGTAGATGATGGTGTTGTACTGCGCGTTAGCGTGTGGTTCCTGATCGTGGCCACATTCGTTTTTGTGTTTGGGAAGTACGATAGGATACGCCCTGGAATACAAGACAGGCCGTCTCTTTCCAGGGAGCGTAAGAATGAGATGGTTATTTTTTTCGTGAATCTGAGCAGTGGGTGGACCGGGTGTACGAATTGCTGGGCAACGCAGGACTTCCGTTCGTTGGCGCCTCTCAAGCGGCGGAGAACGGAGGTTTTAAACGTCGGCAAACGATGCAGATGGAATTTACAGGCTCTAAATCCAACGCTGAAACAGATCCGCGGAATCAGGTTGTATGTAAGAGGGCGCTGATATGATTGTGGTCGTCACGGGTCGCGAGATTATAAACGTGGTATGGTGAAATAGGTAGATGGGGGCCTTTCGGAGCATAACGCGTAGGCTGTTTAAAATATTACTCAGATTAGCCGGTCACCTCGAAAATTTTAACGGGGAGGGGATTTTTTCTGGAAGATCAGCCGATCTAACTATAATCGATCCGACATTAGGGTTGGTTAGGAGGATGTGGGGTTTGCTTGTCAACTCGTGAGACGGTTGATTACAGAAAGCAAAAGCCGCAGCAGATCCGATTAGAACGTGTTTACCCTCGGCGTTCTATTTCGACACGTTCATCGCGGCAAAACGGGGACAATAGCGCTTAGCAACAAGTCGTTTATAATGTAATGTAAATGTTCATTGCATGTATTGTGTTCTAACGCTCTTAAGCGCGGTGACAATGAGTGCGGCGAAACTATTGAAAAAACTATTGAAAGAAGTAATGTAACAAGCGGTAGATACAATGTGCAAGCACTGGAGTCATATTGGGAGTTGGGGCTAACTAGCTTAGCTCTGTGGAAGAGCCGCGGTAAATCTAGGGACGTTAAGGCGGCGAGGTGAGAGATTTGATGAAACACTGTGGAAGAGATTGTTGTTAAGAAGCGAGTCGAGTGGTTCGTTGGTGTGATTGTGGCCGTATTAATGGTTATATTTAATGCTGTAATAAGTGTAAGACGATGTTGTTATGGAGAAGCAGTCGCGGGTTGATGACGTCATATTGTGGGACCTAGGAAGGGGAGCATGAGGCTGGCTAGGCTGTTAGCTTGTGTGCAACTGTTTTGTGAGTTTGCGGGCGACATGTGTTATGATTAGAGTTTTGAAAATGATGGTTAGGAAGTATTAGAGGACGCGGTGGATGTCGTGGCATTGTATTAGGACGAAACGGAGTGTTTTGTGATAATAGTTGTACGTTGTCGCGGTGTACATCGGTTGCTGTGCGTTTGCGCTTCTGCGCATGCGCGTTACAACGCGGATCGCTGTTTTTTCATTTCATTCGCTCTGGGGATGGATAACGGGTGAGGAAGTATTTGGCATTGTGTTAAAATGTTTGTATTTGTATGTTGATATTGTATGTTTGTGTAACAAGGGGAAGAGATGTGAAATGTATGATGATTCGATTATGGGAGGAGGTCACGGTTTACTTAGACTGCACACAATGCAGTGAGTGGATCAGTAATGAATGGATAGGAACATATACACAATAGGCACAAGGGTATATTTTTAACCAAGAGGGGTTTGATTGATTGATTGATTGATTGATTGAAGACAGTACAGCTAAATACATACAATTGTTAAGGGGATGCAGGCCAGAGACAGGGTCCCCCCGTTTTCAATTCATCATAACATTTATGACATACATGATATACAGATAGACAGTAGTTTGGGAGTAGCAATGGGCTGGATTTGGTAAACTACTCTACACTGAAAATGACATATTGCTTGCATTATATTCAATTGATACATCTACATTAGAATCATATGTCACATATGTGCAGAGTTAACGTTCCCAGAACGACCGGTTTACAGTTTTTTAGTCTTAGCATATGGGAACTAACCACTAATGATGTCTAACCACATGTGTGATGCTTATATTTGTGATATGCAGTCTGTTTATGCTTGGGTACTTTTTGTTAAAATTTTTAATAACATTGTTAACTTAATTAGAGTCACACTGTTGAGTTTGTGCACGTGTATAGAGAATTGATATGGTGTTTATGTATGTTAAATCTTTAATGCCATTGGTTTACATAGGCTGTTGTTTTATGTTAGGGCTGGTTGCAAGTCCTTGTTTCGTAATGGGATGATTTAATGATGGGGGCTTGTTAAGATGATTGTAATGGTTATGATTGTGTTTACAGTAGTTGAAATTATTGTTTTTATTACATAGTTATCTGTACTTAGGACACTGTCTGTGACTAGGTGAAATTGCAAATAGGTGCTAATTAACCTCTGGGGGAGGGTGATTAACCTTCCCCTGGAAGCAGTAGGAATGTGTGTTTTATTCAAACCTAGGGGGCGGCTTGCCTCTGGGGGGATGATGAGATGTTTTGATTAACTTTTTAATGATTTACAGGGGGCCTATATTCAAGGAGTGAGGAGATAGGGTCTTTGTGTCAAAAGCCTTTATGCTCAGGGGAGACTGTATGCATAGATCACAAAAGGGGTTTATGCTGGATGGAGGCGGTATGCAGAGAACTGCAGAGGGCAGTGCAGAATGGGGTTTTATTACAGGAGGGCTTGCATATGCCAGGGGACAATGGGGGTGTAAGGGCTTGCACCAGGTGCCAGTGGGCAGAGAGACAAAAGTTGAGAAGATTATATTGCCCAGGGGGGTAGGAATGCTTTGAGACAGGTCACGGGAAGCCACGGGGGGATGCTAAAACCTGTTGGTTATGGTCACTGTTACACTCACAAAAGAGAGCTAGTCTATCTTTACAACAGGGAGACAGGTCGGAGGTGAAGATTGGAGGGCACAGTTGCAGAGTGAGATAACAGATGACGCCTATCTTTACAACAGGAGGGAGGTCACAGCTGGTGAAGATAGGGGGAAGGGTCAGAATGTGATAACAGATGACAGATATTTTTACAACAGGGACACAGGACGTGGTTGTAAGGGGGCAATACAGGATCAAAGGCAGCATGAGGGAGACAGGAGGTGACAGGAGGATGAGACAGGGGGCTAATTCAGGAAACAGCAGAAGGGCGAAAAAGAAAAATCAATAAGATAATCATTCAATTGGATTATGACTTTTGAATGGTAGCTGGTTGATGAGGGAATAATTTGAAGCTGTCGGTGCACTAGAAGGCATTGATATGTTTTAAGTTGAGGAGGAGATTCTAGTTTTCTTCTGAGATTAGGTATACAGTAAGGAGACTGTAGGAGTCTAAGTGGGGTGTATTGGGTTAGCCTGAGGTTGAGAGCAGGGCAAGCTGAGTGAGGCAGGAAGGGAAACTAACCAGTGTCTTGTCCAGGTGTCTTGTCTGTGGTTGATTAACATGTTGAAAGTATTTGTTTATGAGATGTGTAATATATGTTGGGAAGAGATGGTGGTTGAAATGATCTGAGTGACTGTGAATGATGTGGGTGGTCTGTTATTGTCTATGTTTTTTCTTTTTAGTGAATGATTGAGGCTGGGGATGACAGATAGTAGACAGAGTCTGTTATCTAGTTAGGCCTACCAATAGACAGGATGTTGGGTCTTGTGGTGAGACAACTGACCACTTTTGGTATGAGCCATAGCGGTGTTTTAATTTTAATCACTGCTTTCATTCAAGTTTATTTCTTTTGAATATCTTAGAAGTTGACAGCCACTGTTGTGTGTGGATGGGCGATTGGATTTAGATCATATCATTTTATTTTCTATTTTTTAATCTGTACCTTTCTGGACTGAATATGTTTGTAGCCTGTGGAGCTGTCAAGTCACAAGGACATGTTTGGAACAGTTGTGTGATGATGATGAGTGTGAAACGAGTGCATGTGGGTCATCAGGAGTGAAAAGGTTGTGTGCATGTGAAGTTTGAAGCTTGTTGTTTTTATTCCTTTAATATTTTCTTGGTATGCATGGAGCATTCACAGGTGGTCTGCCACATGTGTAATAGGAGGATGTGTTTGGTTTATTTTGGGATTTTCTTTCCTTTCTAAAAACCTTTAATTTTAATGTTTGGTGCTTGTTATTTTTATTGCTTTGCTGTTTTAGGTATGAATGGTGATTTCGCACATGGAGATGCAAAACATGTGGTTGAAAGATGTGTTTATTGGGATATTTTGTTAATTATTTGTCTTTTGTTTTATTTCTCAACTGCTTTTCATGGTCTGGGTGTGAGGGGAGAGAGCTGGTGGCAGGAGTAAGAGCGTCAGGACACAGGGCCGGACTGGGGAAATAATTCATACCGGGAGATATAGCGCGAAATATAGCCCCAGTCAGGCCACTTTTTAAGCGGGGGGTCTGGGGGTCCCCCACCGGGATTTTTTTTGTTACAAAGACTTCATTTCCTGCATTCTGGTGAATTTTAGTGCATGTGAATCACAAACTAATGAGCCAACAATTGCTTAGTACAATGTACTGTTATGGACCTCAAATAAAACTGTTGTGGCACTAGGAATGCTACTCTCTCCACCTTCAAAAAGAAAAAAGCAAGAGCACAACATATTTTTCTATTTACTATTATAATACAGTTAACCACTCTCTCCTGTAAGGGCCTTTCTTTTTCTTTGTTTTATCCCTCTCTGCTTTGTTTTATCCCTCTCTGCTCCACCCTTTCTCTTTCTTCCACTGTCCATCTTGACATCAACGTTAATTGACTTTTGCTCTACTGTAACCCTCCCGAGTCCCTCACTACCTGGCTCATTGCCTGGCTGTTATTCTGCATCTGAGTGCCGTCTGCCATTCCATTCGCCGCCTCCGCTGTCAATCAGTTGTATCGCCTGGTCCCGCCTCCACCAATCACAAGCGGCAGCACGGCTCCATTGTGTGTGTCCGCGTGAGAGCGAGAGTAAGATAGTTCTCCAACTTTGTGCAGACAGTGAAATCCTGGTTGTTCCCCACCCATCTAGGTTATCTAACTATCGCGCCGCGCCGCAGCCACAACTAGAAACAATGGCCTGGCAAAAAAAATAAAAAATAAAAAAAAATTATAATTTTTTTTTTATCTGTGCAGGCCAGGCCACCGGGAAAACTCCCGGTGCTCCCGATGGCCAGTCCGGGCCTGTCAGGACAGGATGACGACTAAAGCTAAGTGGTTCCATTACATTTGCATATGAATTATCAATGGCTTCTCTTAAAAGTGTTGACATATTGTGTAATGGGATTTGCTTTGTGCTTTTGTTTCTTCAACAGCTCAGTCAAGGGGGGATTGCAGATCAACTCGGGGGGACACATGCATACATTACATTAACACGGTAACGTAGGATTTCAGCTTCCCTGTTTCTCGGCAGTCCAGCGGTGATCAGTTACCAAATTGTGTTGGGAGAATTCTTGTATGCATTCGCCCCCGTCTCTACAGAACCCCATGCGGGTGGGGCCAGGTTGTAGTAACTGAACAGATGGGGTTTTGGGACAAATTTCCTGGCTAAAAGACTCATCTGACAACCAGGTTGTCATGGCGGGACGGATGACTGGACCTGGGGGCATGCCTGGCCTGGGAGCGGAGCCGGCCTGAGGGCTGAGCTGAAAAATGTGGGGAAGAGTCTCTGGTGAATTATGTATGGATTGGACTGTGGGGGACATGGGGTTACTGGTCGGATACTGATGGGCTTTGTTTTGTGCACATGAGATTTGGTAGGACGCACAAACAAA
This sequence comes from Notolepis coatsorum, assembly GCF_963971535.1. Classification (NCBI taxonomy): domain Eukaryota; kingdom Metazoa; phylum Chordata; class Actinopteri; order Aulopiformes; family Paralepididae; genus Notolepis; species Notolepis coatsorum. The sequence continues at coordinate 156,628,754 of NC_140168.1, forward strand.
GGGCGGATATATTAGGACACAACGCAGGGATGAGTAGAAGCATACACATAGGTAGGTTACGGTCAGAGTAAGGATGGGTAGTGAAAGAAATTTTTTGTTGAAAATCTGCTTTCCTCTAACGGACTGGGCTGTGGAAACCAAGGTGGTAAGGTTATGACCATTACACATTACCACATACATTGTGATACTAATGTATGTTTTCTCTCAACCAGATCATCTAAGAGAGTGTGGGAACAAACTTTCATATAGATTAAGGAAATTGGGTTTTAAATTTAATGTTTCATTTGTAGATTAAAAGAAATTGTTTTATTGTTTTCAACAAACCCAAACGTTGTTGTTTAAAAGGTGGGCCTCTGGCTAATGAGCCTTGAGGAGCAAAAACTCATTGATGATATGTACCAAAGAATAATGAAAAAAAAAATTGAGAAAAAAGAAAAATTGAGAAAAATTTGAAAAAATTATGATTTTTGTTATTATGTTGTATGGTTAGTATGTATAGAAAATCAAGTCAATATACTGTTTACGACAATAATAATTGCCAAAGTGAGGAATGTGGTAATATTGACTTTGAATTCCATAACTCATTTGTGTGAATAATTAGAAAACCATAACATTATGCCTTGTATACTTTTTAGCAGCAGAGAGGCTGCAGGGCTAAAACGAGGAACGATTCTAGAGACAGTTGCATCAGATAACAGCAGGAACAGTTATTTCAACCCCCACTAGCAACACTAACAAAGGAACTGAAAAGTCACACTCAAATGTTATCAGATGTCAGCCGACAGCAGAGACCAGATAACTGGCTCTGATAAGTATAAGACAGGACTAAAGATCATTATTCAACAAGGACATGGTTCAAAGTTAAATGAAAAAGCATGATACTTGATTGGCTTTGATTGGATTGACAACTCTATAAAGAAATCAATAAAAACAACTATATAGATATTTAGAATTAAGAATCCTGGTATAGTTATCACAGTTATACGAAGGAATGTTGATGCATTCAGAGGAGACTTGAGCAGCCAAGGAGGGGGGTCATCAAAAGCGCCCTCCTCTGTACTCATCAAAAGACCACACCGACGGGGGCCATCGGCAGCCCCCCTCTGTTTACTGAAGGAAGACCCACACAGGAGATCGAGGAGGTGGGGGCAGCCAGCCCCCACAGAGGAAACCAGGGGGAGGGGCGGACCGCCCTTCCAGAAGAACCAACCGGATTGGACCAAACGTATTATTAAAATGTGCTACTATTGGTGGGAAATTATAGTATTTAAGAGCAAAACAGTGTTAATTCAGGAGCCCAGACCGCCCCCAGGTCTGTGGCTCCCCGCTCCCAACCCAGAGAATGCTGTCGGCTGATGTTCATGTAAGTAAGCTGGATGGTCCCAATGGTTGGTTAGAATAGAATGTAAAGGTACTTATCTTAGAAACCACGCTTACTCATGAAAAGGGGCTTACAGTAGATTCTCTATTTTCATTGATGTTAACAATGAAATGTACATGTTGTATGTACATGTTGGGGTTTTGAGATGCAAACCTTGTTGATCCTTTGTACAAAACAGACATGTTAATGTATTCTGATAATCCTTGTATGTGAAAAGCAACCTTTTTATTCACTCTGGGCCGCCAAAACAAATAAATCCATGAGTTTGAATTCGAACTCTCCTGTCTGGACTGCACGTTTATTCCTTGCTGGTAAGGCTGAGCCCGAACCCTGTTTTTAGGGTTCGAACGTTCGCCAGGGTTTATCGAACAAACGTTCGAACGTTCGTTTTTTGTAATTTTTTTAATAAAAAAAATGTTTTATTACTTTTTTTTTTTTTTTATATGATATTTTATTTTTTTATTATTATAGATCCTACGGAGGGCGGCATTGCATAATCTATTGGTGAAAAAACATGTTGTTTACAGTGGTGGCTGTTCATGTAAACATGTAATTAAACAAAGCACTCAGAAGAAAATAAACAAGCTACTGAGTACTGCATAAAGTTCCTACTTATGATAAACAATAGCCCTTGCACACCGCAGTCACGTAAGGGGCTAGATAAACAAATGCATTCGTTTTGTGGCATTCACGTTATATAGTTAGTGTTACACGTTCAATAACAGGTATTCACTCTTGGTCGACAGGAAGGAGAGAGCGCTCCTTCCACTGTCTACCTCTGAACGGGGGACGGCAGAGAGACAGAGAGACACCGGCGCGGGGGTCCCGCCGGGCTCCCAACACGCCTGCCGCCTCGGCCAGAGTTGTTTCCAACGCAACCACCTCCCGCCATGAAGCTCGCGCTCCGTGGCCGAAAAAGGCTGGTATTCAATACTATTCATTAATGATCCTTCCGCAGGTTCACCTATGGAAAGTTGTTACGACTTTTACTTCCTCGGCGGGGAGCTAACGCTACGTTAATGCTTCTCTCAAGCAGATCAATGGCGGCATTGCCGGAAGTAAAAAATAATAATAAACGCTTGCCGATTGGTGGTAACAGCAGAGGCGGGTGCAAGCGGTGTGACGTAATTGGCAGAATCGCCTGTCATTCAATCAAAATTGTTCTATTGCATTGGTTGAGACTAGAGCTCTGGTTGAGTATCCAGCAACAGCCCGGCAGAGACCATACTGGTTGAGCCGAGCGATCTCACTCGGGGGACGCGCCGCTTCACATCGCCTCACCGTCGTTGCGCCTGCTTTATTTTTTTTCACCGAACGTTCGAAACCATTAATTAAAGTCCGAATGTCAGCTTAACGAACGAACGTTCGAACGTTCGAACGTTCGGGCTCAGCCTTACTTGCTGGCTATATTGGAAGTCAGATGAGGAGACCAAATTCTATCACTTATGACCCTTCCTTCCTCCTTCCAGATAGCGATCTCATTGTACTGTACAATAACCTTAGATATTGATCTAAGATCTTGATATTGATCTAAGATCAACCTTAGATATTGACACTATCTATCTATCTATCTATCGATCTATCGATCTATCGATCTATCGATCTATCTATCGATCTATCGATCTATCTATCTATCTATCTATCTATCTATCTATCTATCTATCTATCTATCTATCTATCTATCTATCTATCTATCTATCTATCTATCTATCTATCTATCTATCTATCTATCTATCTATCTATCTATCTATCTATCTATCTATCTATCTATCTATCTATCTATCTATCTATCTATCTATCTATCTATCTATCTATCTATCTATCTATCTATCTATCTATCTATCTATCTATCTATCTATCTATCTATCTATCTATCTATCTATCTATCTATCTATCTATCTATCTATCTATCTATCTATCTATCTATCTATCTATCTATCTATCTATCTATCTATCTATCTATCTATCTATCTATCTATCTATCTATCTATCTATCTATCTATCTATCTATCTATCTATCTATCTATCTATCTATCTATCTATCTATCTATCTATCTATCTATCTATCTATCTATCTATCTATCTATCTATCTATCTATCTATCTATCTATCTATCTATCTATCTATCTATCTATCTATCTATCTATCTATCTATCTATCTATCTATCTATCTATCTATCTATCTATCTATCTATCTATCTATCTATCTATCTATCTATCTATCTATCTATCTATCTATCTATCTATCTACCCAGTACATGAAGGACAAGCCAACAAAACGGGGGATCAAGCTGTTTGTGCTGGCGGAGTCCGATAACGGCTACACTCTGAACTTCAGCGTCTACGTCGGCAAAAAACAAACGCCGACAACTGAACACGGGCTGTCCTATGATGCCGTCGTCGATCTCATTCAGGTATAATATTTTTTCTACTAAAACTGTATTGTTTATTTTGCTCTGTAAAGTGTCTTTGAGCATTTGGAAAAGTGTTATACGTAATTGATGTATTATTATTATTATTATTATTATTATTATTATTATTATTATTATTATTATTATTATTATTATTATTATTATTATTATTATTATTATTATTATTATTATTATTATTATTATTATTATTATTATTATTATTATTATTATTATTATTATTCAGCCAGCATACCTTGGAACTGGATACCACATCTATGTAGACAACTTCTACACCAGTCCCAAGCTGTTCATGGACTTGCATGCCATGAAGTTTGGAGCGTGTGGTACGTACAGGGAGAGCCGGATAGGGTGTCCCAGGGGCAGACCAAATGCCCTCACCAAAAAGTCGGAGAGAGGCTCCATTAGATGGATCAGAGAGGGGTCCCTGGTCTTCACCAAGTGGATGGACATAAAGGAGGTATGTAGTCCTATACTCCTCTACTGTGAGCGATTTGTAGTGTAAAATTTCCCTGTGGATGATTAATTTCTTTTCTATTCTATTCTATTCTATTCGTCTAGGTGTCCGTGTGCTCCACCATCCACCCAGCGGTCCTTCAACCTACAGACACGATCCAGAGGAGAGTAAAGGTATATGCTTTATGTATTTTTATACCTGTTTATTATGTCTATTTTATTATATAGACAGAAAGCCACACATGGCCGCAGGATCTGCCAGCAGTGTCACAAAGGGGGGAAAAGGACCCTGACTCCCTGGAAATGCAAGCACTGTGATGTAGCCCTCTGTCTCGTCTTGGCAGTAACTGTTTCGAAGTGTGGCACAGTTGAGCACATACAGGACAGCACAGTACAGCACAGTACAATGGCCACCCGCATTTCACTGTATGCCTGGTATGTATGTGATGAATAAAACTCTTGAATCTCTTGAATCTTGAAGGAGGATGGGCACTGGATGGTCAAGACGTTTCGTTGCCCCAACCCCATCATTCACTACAACAAGCACATGGGCGGAGTTGACCTTTCAGACCAGCTGATCCAGTACTACTCCACACACCGCAGAAATGCCCGCTGGTACCGGACCATGTTCTTCCACTTTACGGACATTGCGAGCACCAACACCTACATAATCCACTGTGAAATCAGTGAGGCAAAACAGGAGGCACACATGACTTACAAGAACTTCATGTGCGAGATGGTGCATGAGTTGTGTGGCGTGGACATCACACTAGCTCCTCTTGACAGGAAGTCAGAGCATGTCCCTGTTCCCATCGCCACACCTACAGAGGACGTCAGACAGAAAGCCACACAAGGCTGCAGGATCTGCCAGCAGTGTCACAGCAGGGGGAAAAAGAGCCTGACTCCCTGGAAATGCAAGCGCTGTGATGTAGCCCTCTGTGTCGTCATTGACAGAGACTGTTTTGAAGCGTGGCACAGTTGAGTACATACAGAACAGCACAGTACAGCACAGTACAATGTCGCACACACACACACACACACACACACACACACACACACACACACACACACACACACACACATATATGTGTGTAGTCTATATAGTGTATATATGTATATTGAATATTCCTCTTTACTTTTACTTACCCTTTTTTTTAACAAGTATTTTTATTGCACATTACTTTAGTTATATTCCATAATGATGCACTTTTTTTTACTTTTACTTACTTTTTTACTGACTCTTTCTAATAAAGCATGAGAATTTCCAGTTGAGAATCTAAATTTTGTCTGGGTTTATTACCTTTGTATGGAGAAAATAATTGTTTTTGAATTTAATTCTGTCCTGTTCTCTTTTGTTTATGTATATGCTACCTGAGGGTGCATTTCCACTGTTTTATATGCTTGATTGAATATGTTTGCGTTGGTTCATAGTAGGGCTGACCCCTATTAGTCGATTAGTCAATTAGTTTATCATTCTTTCCAAAAGAAAAGAGGCCTAGAAGCGTGGCTAACGCTAATGGCATGCATACCAGAAGTTTGGAGCGTGTGGTACGTACAGGGAGAGCCAGATAGGGTGTCCCAGGGGCAGACCAAATGCCCTCACCAAAAAGTCGGAGAGAGGCTCCATTAGATGGATCAGAGAGGGGTCCCTGGTCTTCACCAAGTGGATGGACATAAAGGAGGTATGTAGTCCTATACTCCTCTACTGTGAGCGATTTGTAGTGTAAAATTTCCCTGTGGATGATTAATTTCTTTTCTATTCTATTCTATTCTGTCTAGGTGTCCGTGTGCTACACCATCCACCCAGCGGTCCTTCAACCTACAGACACGATCCAGAGGAGAGTAAAGGTATATGCTTTATGTATTTGTATACCTGTTTATTATGTCTATTTTATTATATAGACAGAAAGCCACACATGGCCGCAGGATCTGCCAGCAGTGTCACAAAGGGGGGAAAAGGACCCTGACTCCCTGGAAATGCAAGCACTGTGATGTAGCCCTCTGTCTCGTCATTGGCAGCAACTGTTTCGAAGTGTGGCACAGTTGAGCACATACAGGACAGCACAGTACAGCACAGTACAATGGCCACCCGCATTTCACTGTATGCCTGGTATGTATGTGATGAATAAAACTATTGAATCTCTTGAATCTTGAAGGAGGATGGGCACTGGATGGTCAAGACGTTTCGTTGCCCCAACCCCATCATTCACTACAACAAGCACATGGGCGGAGTTGACCTTTCAGACCAGCTGATCCAGTACTACTCCACACACCGCAGAACTGCCCGCTGGTACCGGACCATGTTCTTCCACTTTACGGACATTGCGAGCACCAACACCTACATAATCCACTGTGAAATCAGTGAGGCAAAACAGGAGGCACACATGACTTACAAGGACTTCATGTGCGAGATGGTGCATGAGTTGTGTGGCGTGGACATCACACTAGCTCCTCTTGACAGGAAGTCAGAGCATGTCACTGTTCCCATCGCCACACCTACAGAGGACGTCAGACAGAAAGCCACACAAGGCCACAGGATCTACCAGCAGTGTCACAGCAGGGGGAAAAAGAGCCTGACTCCCTGGAAATGCAAGCGCTGTGATGTAGCCCTCTGTGTCGTCATTGACAGAGACTGTTTTGAAGTGTGGCACAGTTCAGTACATACAGAACAGCACAGTACAGCACAGTACAATGTCGCACACACACACACACACACACACACACACACACACACACACACATATATGTGTGTAGTCTATATAGTGTATATATGTATATTGAATATTCCTCTTTACTTTTACTTACCCTTTTTTTTTATTAGTATTTTTATTGCACATTACTTTAGTTACATTCCATAATGATGCACTTTTTTTTTACTTTTACTTACTTTTTTACTGACTCTTTCTAATAAAGCATGAGAATTTCCAGTTGAGAATCTAAATTTTGTCTGGGTTTATTACCTTTGTATGGAGAAAATAATTGTTTTTGAATTTAATTCTGTCCTGTTCTCTTTTGTTTATGTATATGCTACCTGAGGGTGCATTTCCACTGTTTTATATGCTTGATTGAATATGTTTGCGTTGGTTCATAGTAGGGCTGACCCCTATTAGTCGATTAGTCGATTAGTTTATCATTCTTTCCAAAAGAAAAGAGGCTTGGAAGCGTGGCTAACGCTAATGGCATGCATACCAGAGGCTAACTGCGTACGAAAACAGGCACAGAGGCACTGAAAGAGGATTTCACCCATCTAATGAACACACTAGACTTGCCAAATATCAAGATGTATACATCAGTGGACCAATTGCATGCTTTTGCAGAGGACAAGAAGCGTTCAGTCGACTCCTTCAGACATTAAGCACCCAACACAGCCCAAATGGAATGATAAAACATTTAAAATTATTATTATTATTATTATTATTATTATTATTATTATTATTATTATTATTATTATTATTATTATTATTATTATTATTATTATTATTATTATTATTATTATTATTATTATTATTATTATTATTATTATTATTATTATTATTATTATTATTATTATTATTATTATTATTATTATTATTATTATTATTATTTTTATTTTTTTATTTTTTTGTCGACCAATAGTCGACAAATGGCAAATTTTGGCCAATCATAGTCGACCATCCAAATCCTTAGTCGGGGACAGCCCTAGTTCATAGTAAAAAGAGCACATTTTCTCAATCCGTTTTTGTGTTTTGTGTTGTACATTATGCAGTATACAGTATATACAGTATTATACAATATGAAAACTAACTGTCAGGTCATATATGTGAGACTGTGCTTAAAAAAAGGACACCAAACATACCATGGTAAAAAAAAATTATGGGAATTATACAATTTAAATCAAAATTAGCTAAAACATTGAAAATATTGTCTTTGCGATATATGCTAGGTGTATGTTATCTTGTGTATATGTATGTTGTTGGACCCCAGGAAGACTAGCTGCCGCTAAGGCGTCAGCTAATGGGGATCCGTTTAAATAAACAAAAATAAACAACACTGATTTTGATGGATTTTTTGTTTTTTTGTAAGGGTCCCGCCTCCACCAATCACACAATGTGTGTGTGAGAGAGAGATAGTTCTCCAACTTGTGTGAGTTGCAGTGATCTCCTGATTGTTTCCGACCTACTGTTATCTAACTATTGCGCCGCTGCAACTAGAAACAATGGCCTGGCCTGGTTCTAAGTTCAGTGGCCTGACTGGCGATCCCCCCCCCCGCCCCCCGCGGCGGCTCGCGACCCCCCTGGTGTTATTCACCATCAAATATTAAAAAAATATATTAAAAAAACTACTTATATTCTCGTTTGGTTCATTACAATTTACTCAAGCCTAGTAACAGACACAATCTTTCTGACACTGGGAATACATTCCCTGAGATCCATAGATCCAACATATTTAACCTCTTAAGCATCTGATGGCGGGCCGTCACGCACTCGCTCGAACATCACGGCACTTTGCCCTTGTCTGTCGGCTCCGGGCTGCGTTTTGCCGATCAACCAATACATTGTTGGAAAGTTGAATTTGCCGCCTTTTGATCGTCACCACACTCAACCTATTGCGTGATTCCATTCTCGAGTTACAAGACGAAACATCCGGCGAGCGTCATTTGACAAGCCGTTCAGATGAGTGACCACGTCCGGTTGTGAGCAGTTCTGAACTGACCAGTCACCGCCGAAAATTATTGACCACCGTTGTAGCCTAGGAGCGTCTGCTCCGAAAGCGATCTCAGACGAGCACTGACAGTGGGGGAAGGTGACACAAGAAAACGAAGAAGTCCATTGTTTTGACTAGAGCATCAAAATGAATGGCAGCGGACGGCCATTTTGGATAATCATGCAGAATATTTACTGGTACACACAGACCAGGCTCATGCATGTGCTATAAGTATAAAGTATAATAAATCGCAAATTACTTTGGGTATGCAATAAAAAATATATAAAGAAATACTATCCCCATTTTTGCCTGATGCTTAAGTCGTTAAAAAAATCATTGCTAAACAAACGTAGTGCTGAATATACACTTTGACTACTGTTTTGATAGGGTTAGGGTTGCCACCCGTCCCGTAAAATACGGAATCGTCCCGTAATTGGAAACTAAAAGACGCGTTCCGTATTCAATTGATACGGGATGCACTTTGTCCCGTATTTTAAGGTTGCCAGTATTGTGAGAAAAATGAGCCAGCCGACCTACAAAAACGTGCCAAAAACAAGCAAAATTGTGTCCAAAAGTTGCGGAAAATAAACATACTTGGCAACTCTGGTATGATGGGCGTGCGCTCAGCAGCTCACGACCAATGAGAATTTGCGCTTTCACGTTGCTAAAACGTTCTGTGCGGTTGTGCCAATCCTCTGTCTGTGCGCTGAGCCGCTGCCTGTCATGGTTGCTGTTAATGTCTACAGCAGACACTCCACCGCGTCCTAAAAAGACAAAACGCCTCCAGAAGTACAGACCTGAGTGGGAACTGGCAAACCCCTGGCTTGATAGCGTCAGTGGAGATGTTTATAAAGCAAACTGCAAAGTATGTAGGTGTGTGTTTTCTGTGGCGCATGGTGGACTGACTGACGTCAAACAGCATGCCTCAGGAGAACAAAAATATTCCCGAAATATAAGAACTCAAAGGACCCAAGCACAGGTTTCACAGTTCTTCATGACTGAAATCTCCTGAGATTGATTCGGTATGGGATATTACATCTTATTACATGGCGTTTTAACATTCGCCAAAATGCTTGATTGAGATAGGTCAATAGCGCTCGGTTGCCCCTAACAGCGGTAAATTATTTCTCGATAATTCACCGCTGCTACGGGAAACGCGCAATAATGGCTGTTAGAGGCAACAGAGCGCTATTGACCAATCACAATCAAGCATTTTGATCGCAGGCACGAAAGCTAAGCTTTACCATTATGCACAGCTGCACTACATCAGGTGCAATCAAGTCGACTCCACACACCTGCCGGCGATGACAGAGGAGCAACAGAACAACTGCGTCTGCATTTGATCTCGTCTTGTCGATGGTGTAAAATTAATTACGTATATTGTTAGTAAGTTAGCCCTGTAATAAGCGGGATAATGTATAGCTATACTCGGTCATTGTCGCAAAATAATTGACCTTCACTGCGTTTAGAACACCGCGTCGGTCAATTATTTTGCGACAATGACCTCGTAGCTATACATTATCCCTTACTTATTTATCTGGTTGTGTTTTTAACTAGATGTCAGTATTTCTATTTACCTGCCCTGGCAGCCAGGAGCCTACATATTGGCTGCTGATGTGGGCATAGTCAAGGCTATTTCAGTTGACTAATATGGTTGATTGTTAATTAATGTTGAGTTTTTAAAGTCTAATAAATAAACATGTATTTATATTAATCAATATAATTAAATAGTGTGCCCATTTAAACTTGTATGTTGTTATGCTCATCTGGAAAACGGAATTATTCATAATGGATTAACAGTTAATAAATACATAAATAATAGAATTCATAAATACATAAATACTTAATCATAAATAAATACATAGTGTTCAAACAACAATATAAAAGTCATACTGTTCAATTTAATATCATTTCAATTGTATCATCCCACTCCTCCCCTCTAGGTTACTGCAGCTGAGGTGACACAGGTATACCACACGGTTAAACACAACCTCAGCTACATCAGTGCTGACTTTCTATGCATTTCAGGAGTTTGGGGGGCTGGCTCCCCTAAATAATTAAATAACATAACCCTAACCCTAACCTTAAAACCGAAATAAAGTATAAAAAAATAATAGTTACAAAATCCGCCAATTTTCGCCCAAAAAACGCCCAAATCTTTTTTTCTCGCGGGGGCTTCGCGCACGCTCTGTGCAAGGTGTCCCTTATTTCTATTACTGAAAGGTGGCAACCCTAGTTAGGGTCTTTACTATTGGCTATAGCAGTGGTTCCCAAAGTCTGGGTCGCGACCCAAAGGTGGGCCGCGAGCAGCCACGGGTGGGCCGCGAGATGATTAAAAAAAATTATTATGATTTTTTTTTTTTTTTTTTTTTTTTTCAGGCCACTGAACTTAGAAGCAGGCCAGGACAGTGTTTCTAGTTGTATTCTAAAATTCTATTCTATTCTATTCTAAAATGTGACTATATGGTTTTATATTAACTTAATAAATAAACAAAAACGAAAAATCTACTTATTTCAACGAACATTTCAAACTAAATAACAGATTATGCACGCTGAAAACAACCGAAGCAACAATAGTATTTTAATGAGGCTATTATTATTATCATTATTATTTTGCAACAAGTTAGCCCTCTCATAAATAGCACATATAAATGAATAACTAACTTGAACTAACTTAAAAGGATTGAAGTGATATTTGGCTTAAAAAATCTGTCACATAAAAAAAAAAAAAAAAAAAAAAAGCCTGACGATGTCCATTGGGCCGCGGCTCTCTGACGCCTTATTTTCTGGGCCCTGGCCTGAAAAGTTTGGGAACCCCTGGGCTATAGTATAGTGGAATTTAAATCCATGTTTGAGTCCCCCCACAGCTTGGAGGTAGTGGAATCATTAAAAGCAGCACCATTCTCAGTCTCTCATGATAATTGATGTTGATACTCTTGGAAGGATTTTGCAATTCTGCTGAAAGAAATGATGGATGATCATTGTATTCTAATGTGAATACAAGATGGAACACTTCTTCATCTTCATCTTCATGAAGACATTGAGAGGGGGGGGTTAGAGAAGTGTCAAATCTGTGAGCTATCTATTCAGAGGCAGTCATCAGAGGTACAGTACAGAGAAGAAGACAGGATATCAATCAGACTATCAGAAGTAGGTACTGTAATGGTCTGTGGTAATTGAAACACACTGGAAAAATGCTGCTGTAATTATATCTGTGCACAGTTGCCCTCATTGCATAATTACTGAATAGGACAGGGTCACTGCATTTCAAGTTGAGGGAGGCACACATTTTCTTCACACAGAAGAAAATGATAGAGATTCAAGATTAAACCTACACTGTAAGAAAAAAATCGGTAAAAAAACGGTAAATGTCTGGCAGCTTGGCAACAGAGATTTACTGTAGAATTTACATTGAAATACCCTAATTAAAATAAAGTGGAAAAGCAATAAACTTACAGATAATTCTGTTTATTATTTGAGAACCAGAGAACAGAGAACCACTGTTAATTGACAGGTTAGGTTCAGCAGTGAAACACTGTTATTTTACAGTTTTTTTCCTACATTATTATGATCAAACACCTTCAATAAAGTGACAGAACTTAAAGTTCAGCAGTGAAACACTGTTATTTCACAAGTTTTCCCTACATTTACGATGAAACTCCTTCAATTAAGTGACATAACTCAAAGTTCAGCAGTGAAACACTGTTATTTCACAGGTCTTTCCTAAATTATTACGATCAAACTCCTTCAATAAAGTGACAGAACTTAAAGTTCAGCAGTGACACACTGTTATTTCACAGGTTTTTCCTAAATTATTATGATCAAACTCCTTCAATAAAGTGACAGAACTTAAAGTTCAGCAGTGAAACACTGTTATTTTACATGTTTTCCCATAATTATTACAATCAAACTCCTTCAATTAAGTGACATAACTCAAAGTTCAGCAGTGAAACACTGTTATTTCACAGGTTTTTCCTAAATTATTATGATCAAACTCCTTCAATAAAGTGACATAACTTAAAGTTCAGCAGTGAAACACTGTTATTTTACATGTTTTCCCATAATTATTACAATCAAACTCCTTCAATTAAGTGACAGAACCCAAAGTTCAGCAGTGAAACTCTGTTATTTCACAGCTTTTTCCTAAATTATTACGATCAAACTCCTTCAATAAAGTGACAGAACTTAAAGTTCAGCAGTGAAACACTGTTATTTTACATGTTTTCCGATAATTATTACAATCAAACTCCTTCAATTAAGTGACAGAACTCAAAGTTCAGCAGTGAAACACTGTTATTTCACAGGTTTTTCCTCAATTATTACGATCAAACTCCTTCAATAAAGTGACAGAACTTAAAGTTCAGCAGTGAAACACTGTTATTTTACAGGTTTTCCCATAATTATTACAATCAAACTCCTTCAATTAAGTGACAGAACTTAAAGTTCAGCAGTGAAACACTGTTATTTTACAGGTTTTCCCATAATTACAATCAAACTCCTTCAATTAAGTGACAGAACTCAAAGTTCAGCAGAGAAACACTGTTATTTTACAGATTTTTCCTAAGTTGTTACAATCAAACTCCTTCAATAAAGTGGCACCACTAAAAGTTAATCAGACAGACACTTTTATTGTACAGATTGTTAGAAACAAAAAGCTTCAAGTGTTAACAAACGATCAGGATTGTAAAACTGCTTTATTTTGGAAGCAAGTGTGCTGTATAAAACAGATTCAAATGATTTAAAACTTTAGCTTGCAGTGTTTGTTCAAATGTAATGTTTAAATACAGTATGTAAAGTTAAAAACCTATAGAAGTACAATCTAAACACTATTTATGGATCAATATGCATGGCAGCTGCCACCATTGGTGTGTGAATGTGTGTGAATAGGTGAATGAGAGGCCATACGCGCTTTGGATAAAAGCGCTATTGCTATATATAAGTGCAGTCCATTGAACATAACATAATGGCCAAGTAGTAAAGCAACATATTGTGCTGTTGAACCGAGGGGGTTGTGGTCAGGTCTACAGTTTTTTAGCTTTACCATTTCAGTTTTATATTGTTTTCCACAATATTCTCCCGACCCCTGGGGGCTCCATAATATGTGTGAACATTATACTGTTTAATTCAGAATCCCAACTATACAGTGTATTACTAAATCAAATCAAAACATACCACACCACAAAAGGTCAATGAATCGGTGGCACAAGTGAAGAGCAGAATCCTCCAGATTGGCAGTAATCAGCTGGATCCTTGGTGCATGGTGCATCTGGGAAAATGAAGAAAAAGGACACTATGATTCACTGGAAAGTCCTTGAAAAGTAGGATTTAATGGGTTACCATTCCTCAAACTTTATTCAATAGTCTGTACCGACATTTGCCACTATTACACATTTTGGAAATGTGAACAGAGTACCGTCAGCTTTGAGAGTGCTAGTTGCATGTTTGTTTAGCAATAAAAACATGCACCTAATGCACGTCCTTGTCAGATAAAATTGAATCACCAAAAGAAGGAAGACGTGGATTCACAACACCGGATACCAAGCCGCCGGGGCTGTGAAACATTTTGAGCGAGTAGCCAATCTCGGTATTGATCGTCACGTGACACTTTTAGGGGCAAACATACCTTTTTCCATAGACATACATGGGTAAAGAAACGGCTGGGGAAATCACTCAGGCGTCCAAAACTCTGAAACTACTCTTAACCCTTGTGTCTGAAAACTAGAGCGTTACTCAATTGTCCTCTTCAAAAACGCAATACAAATATTATACTATGTTGAAGGTGATAGTGGTGTATTTTTTAGACCCTCTTGCTTTGCTGCTGGGAGGGGGGCTCCTTCATCTCCTCTCACTACCGCAGGTGAGACACCACTAGGTTGCTCGTGGTAAACAGGGCTTCTACCACTAGTGGGACGGAACCATGGACTAAACTCCTCTGATGCTGCTGCCACTTTCACTTTTGAGGTTAGCTCACAGGAAATTCAATTGAATAGCCTATATTAATATAAATTATATTAATAATGATTTGAAGATGTTTACACTTTTCTTTACAACCCTACTGTTCTCCCAAGAATTAAATAAAGGTTTGATGATGATGACATGTGCTCGAAGAGAGATATAGATAGAGTGGGTGTGTTTGTACATGCAGGGAACAAAATTAACTTTTTGGCTTACCAGCCAAGGTGGCTGGTAGATTAAAAAAACTACCAGCCAGGCAGATTTTTTTACCAGCCAAAAATTTGAAATAGCTTTTTAGTATATCACCATGTATTATTATTATTACTATATACAGGGCTCTACGCTAACCTTTTTTCCAGGGAGCACAAGTGCTCCTAAATAAAATTTAAATTGAGAAATTTAGGAGCACAGTGAACATTTTTCAAGTAACAGAGTTTATTAACAAACTATTTATTACATGCATATTATACTGTGCGTGCGTGTGCATACTAACGGTCAACATCTGTGCAATAGCACATATCACCAAAATCAGACATTGGCCCATGCCTAATAGACACAAAGGATATTGGTTGTCAAGCTGCTTTTGTATGTTGTACTGTTTTCACAATACCAACATTTTGACTTTGATACAGATAGGAAAGGTAATGGAATATATTATTAGATGACAGAACATGGAAAATCCTTTATACAATTATTTAATTCATTATCATTTAAACGCTATTATAATAATAATAATAATAATAGTTAATCAATAGTAATTAATACAATTATTCTGTTAAAGCTAGTGAGCTATATACTATAGCTACTGTCCATCAATATCATCCTTTTGAATGAAATAGGTTCAGGAGAGAGATGGAGAGAGGGAGAGAGAGAGAGAGAGCGACACACACACACAGATTATCAGCCCTCTCTTCCCCCACTATGCCTCTGAGCATCCCCAGTGATTAGCGTTAGCAGTAGTTAGCATTAGCAGGTTAGCTTAGTTGGAGTACTCAGTTAGCAGATACTATTACAGTAGTTAATGTTTTTAGCGCGACGTGGGTATAACTGGCGAGGATGCAAAGCATGTTAGACAATTGGAACTGCTGCAGACTCTAGATGAGTTGTTACAGAGCTGGTCCACGCTGCTCCGTCTCTATTATGAAATTACAATTGCGCAGTTGAGACGCCCACTATGCAAGACTATTACTCGCACACTGTGCTCCTAAATGATTTTCCCGGTTCGCACAAATCTATTTTTAGAGGCAAATGCGAGTGAAATGCTCGCACTGTATAGCCTTGATATAATACTCTAATATGCTCATATGGCTCCCAATTATTTTACACGCCAGAGTGGCCGAGTAGCCTCTGTAATTTACCAGCCAAAGAGGAAATCTACACGCCATTGGCGTTTGGCGGGTGCTTATTTTGTTCCCTGTGTACATGCAAGTTATACTCACATCAGCTTAAGGGAGATGCCATCCATGTCAATTCAGCATAGGATGATTCAATGGCCTTGTGGTCAGTAGGGTCCCCCCCTCTGGCTGCTGGCCTCTGGTAGAGGTGTAGATCACCAGTGGCATCCCTCTGAGAACACAATTAGACTTTAGACGGTGGCTTGCGAGCACGATGAGCCTCATTTTCTAATTTTGAGATTGCTCTATCTATCCGATCTCATTACAAAATGCTTGCCTCCTAGATCACTAAATGCGGGGCTCCTATCGATCCCTAGGGTAAAATGCATGCATGGGCTGAGCTCCCAAAGCGCCATGTGACTTGCAATACCAAGCTTGGCCTCTAAGCCCTTGTTGCTTTAACACTGGACCATCTGTCACAAAAATTACAGGGGATCTGGGGGAGATAGTGTGAACCTCTGCATGCGTTACGTTCCCCAAGTGAAACTCCTCGCTGTCAGTTGAAAAGAAGCGGCTGGCGACTCCACATGTACTGTACCCTCCCCAGGCCGACAGTTGGGCAACGCGTGCAACAACCAGGAAGGGAATTGGCATAGCAACTAAATTGCGATGGGTGAGAAATACAGGAAGCCCAAAAATAAATGGAATTAAAAAAGAAATTACCATTGTATATAATTAGAAATAATCTTCTCTAAAGTGTTATTCAGTGGACTTCTCCTTTAAAAAGGAACACACCAACTTTGTGGGACATTTGCTTATTTGCCATCTACCCTGGAGTTAGACAAGCAGATTGATCAGTTAGCCTCATAGCATAATTACCTAAGTAATCTTTTGGCCAAATTGATATTTCTGCCTAACTCTACTCTCCTCACTGCTGCACCACCCTGGCTTAGTGGCTGTGTCCTCAGCCAATCAGGACCTTGATAAAAAATGGGCTGTTTAAGGAATTCCAGGCCTTGACTTTTTATTTAATTTTTTTATCAAGCATTTTAAGCACTTCAAGGACCTTGTGCGAACCCTGGATATATACTCTGAATTTTTTTTGCCAAACCGCTGCTGCCTGACTGCAGTGATTTCATCACCTCAAAAGCCCAGTTTAAAAAAAAAAAAAGTATTTCGTGACTGTTGGGAACTAGGCTAAACTGACACACCTACTTCCAGTGAATGACGCTAAGCTTGGCTAACGGCGCGGTTGTTCCCTAAGCCTAATGCATGTACAGAGAAGAAAAGGGTATGCATCTGCTTGTCCAACTCTAGGTAGATGGCAAATAAGCTAATTTCCCAAAAAGTTGGCGTGTTCCTTTAAGCCTCCAAAGAGACCTTTACTGGAGTGGTCACAGCTAAAAATGTCAACGCATACTGTACACTTTTAATTACTACACTCTCCTGGAACAGGGCAGGCCAGTTGAACTCAGACCAGGGGCCTCTCCTCCACAATCTGCATTCGCCTGTAGGATAATGTTTTTTCCATTTTCACTTAAATGACGACTCAATGTCATGCTTTTTCCTATAAGATCACTCATGTTTGGAAAAAGACACATTCTTGGAAAAAGACACATTCTTGATTACTTACCATCATAGTAGGAGGCTGCAAAAGCTGTTTACTGTGTTCTTTGGACTGCCTGAAAAGGAGAGAACATTGAACAAATTATAAGAGCTTCTTGTTCCAGCATTGAGTGTTTAGTCCAGGGGTTTAGCAACCTTTACTATCAAAAGAGCCACTTTTCCCCCCTCCCACAAAATAAAATGCTCAGGGAGCCGCACAACCTATTTACCCTTAAAATGAAGATAACACACTGTATAACGTTTTATATATCCCCAAGCATACCCCACATTTAGTATAAAACGTCTGACAATTGCCCAAAGTCATTTGCGATCTATTATACTTTATACTTATAGGCTATAGCACACAGTTTGTTGCATAATTTTGACTTTTTATTGCTGTTTTTACCTGTTATAACAAAGGAAAACCTCAAACTCTTATGAAGAGACAAAATACTGGCTGTGTAGACCTATTTTTAAATAAAACACAGAGGAGACAAAACACTGGTGTCTATAGACCGACTTTGAAATAAAACCCTGAAATATTCAGGTATATTTGAGTCCTTCCCTTATTTGTGGAACATTTATAAAATAAAAAGTAGTCCACTTTGAAAAAAGACTACCATGTGTAGACCTACTTTGAAATAAAACACAGAAAAGGAGAAAAAACACTGGCATCTCACAGTGTTTGTAGGGTTTGTAATCACTCGTTTAGCATTTCAAATATTTAAATAAATAAAACTTACATCAACTCCGAGCAGCAGTTTCTCCATAGGCTCCTTGAAGTACACCATAAGGAGTCTTCTCTGAAGCCTCTGGATCATATCTGGCCAGAACTTCCTTTATCTCCGGGTTGTCCAGTTTCTGGCAGAACTGCAGGATGGTCCGTCCTCTCTGACCCAGGGCATCTTGGATCTTTTGAAGGGCATCAGTGTCTGTCAGGAGGCCAAAGTGGGAGAAAAGCCCCACCAAAAGTAAAGTAGATTGCATGCCTGAGTAGATGTTCCCCAGATCCCTTTTCAAAGCCCCCAAAGCTTCCTCTATCTCCCCGTCCGGTATGTCTGCTGGGCCCCACCTCACACACCTAGGGATAGGAAGGAATCATAGGTTAACTCAATACTATTGGGGGAAATTATATTTTACAAAATCTATACATAATTTAAACATTCAATCCAAATAACCTAAGTTAGTCTAGCATGGCAGTGCCCCTGTAACCCCTAATTGCTCCCAATGGAGTGTGAATGGAGAGGACACTGGCGCTGTTTTGCCACCCCTACACATACCCGTATTGGTTGACAGGACCTCTCGTCAGTCTGGACTCTCCTGCCACTCCAGTGTGTCGTCTTCCCTCTCTGCGGCGTCTAGCCTTCTCTAAATACAAGGAGACTAACACTAAACAGCAAAAAAAAATTATGATGCTGTTAAATGATAAGTTCACAATTTGACTGTAGACCCCTCTACCATGAACCTGAAACACAGAACCAATAATTTCACTCATCACTGCAGTGTTGAGCTTACTTCTGTTCATCACCTATGGGACATAAGATCTCTCCCTGTGCAAGCTGTGTAAGGATGATGAACCTTCAACCTATTAAAGAAAAGAAGAAAAAAAATTAGAATCAGTGAAGCAAATGTGACCACTGTGTTTCTGTCCTGTGTAAATAACGGACACAGGAGTCGAGATGGATGCAGCACTTACTGAGCTGTGAATGGGACACACAACCAGCAGTTTAACCTGTTCCACCCGAGTGTTGCATAAAATTTGCGTTTTTAATATCAAACGTATTCAAGTATTAACATCACCAACATGTCACAAAAGCATGTAGAATGTATATTATCATCAATACGTTAGTTTAGCAATAGGTTAAAAGTGCCATTAGATAGATTTAACTTTTCGATTTGCTGAAGTATATTCTGAGAGGGCGACCATTTTGAAAGTTTTTAACCGTGGGAATTTTTCTGAACTACACTTCCTGGAAGATTATAATGGGATTCAAGGTTCAGAGTTCTGTATAAATTATTTCAATAACTGTTATTATTCGGGATAATCAGGGTTTGTACACCTTTTCCAAGGCAAAATGCAAGCACTTTTCAAGCATTTTCAAGGTGCATTTTCAAGATTTTCCAGCATCTTATGCGGCTGTGGTAAATTAAATATTTACTCAAAATGATTATTTCATTTCTTCCATCACATTAAATCAGATGTTATTGTGCTATAAACAACCAAAATTATGTAGACTTGGCATCATATATAATACATTATATTAACTTGTCAACCTACCTCGGGCAGCAACAGTATCCAGCAGCAGTCGTGATCTGCTTTCGCGGTGCAGCGAGAACACTAGGGTCAGCAGTTGGTTCAGGCGGTTCTTCAGCTGCTGGGTCAGGCGGTTCCTCAGCTGCTGCTCCCGGCGGTAACTCCGCTGCTGCTCTGGGGACAGACCCTGAACCACGGCCTCCCACTCTGGTAGGACCTGCTGCTGCTGACCCTGGACCATCGCCTCTGCTAGGAGGGAGGGAGAGAGAGGGAGAGGGGGAGGGGGAGGGAGAGGAGAGGGGGAGGAGAGGGGGAGGGAGGAGGGGAGAGGGGGAGGGAGGGAGGGGGAGAGGGGGAATACATGGAAGGGAATTAGCTAACGTTAGGTTTAGGGGACCCTGATGGAAACAAGACAAACGTCTTTCTCAGGTCTGCATCCCCTTAACAATTGTATGTATTGAGCCGTACTGTATTGTACCCATTCTGCAATCTGTTAAATAAAGTTTTCATTCATTCATTCATTCAGGCTAGGCTACATGCTGCCTATTTCAAAACACTGCAGTGAAAAACAGAGTCCGGTAACCACGAGTTTGTAATTCCAATAGTGTATTCTGCCTGTTACTTGACTATTTCGATTATTGAAGTGGTATTTTTATAACGAACATTTACGGAGACAGGTGTGGAGCACTTGTAGTCTCGAACTTAGTAGTACCTGGCGAGCCAGGCCGAGACACGTTAATAACATCCATGGCTCATTGGCTCACCTTTCATGTGGCTCGAAAGTGCAGACTCCCCCATGGTAAAAATCTGCAAGTCCTTTCTGCATATTTTGCACACGCCTACTCTGGGATGTTCTCCTCTTTTTAACCATGAATTATATTTTATATCTCCAAGCCAGAGCTCATTAAAACGGCAGCCTCCCGGCATGTTGGCCACACACACACACGGGCGCGCTGTTCTCAGATGGCACAGGTAAAAAAAACACTACGGGTCGAGCCCAGCCACATTTCATTTTGCGTGAAAGGCGAACGCAATTAGGCTTGCTCCAGTCGCTCCGACTTATTTTATTTCTTTATCTAAAAACCAAACTATTCAGTCAGATAGTGATTTATTATGAAAGTATAAAGTGCAATTACAATTTCAATAACTTTCCAGCACTTTATACACAATTCAAGCACATTTAAAACCTTGAAAACAGCACATTGAAATACAAGCATTTTAAAGGATTTCAAATTGCATTGGTCCGGATGAGAGAATTCAGTACTGTATCTACAGAACCTTCGGTTTAATCATCTTCCCTTTATTAATTTCCTTAGATTTCTTTTTACACATGATCTCAAGAGGGGACTGAACGAGATGAGTGGCAGTTTTGAATGTTTGGTCATTATTAGCATGGTGTTATTAACTGTCAAAGATGCAAAGAAAAATCATAATTCATATTCTCCTTTGTTTCATCACAATTTAAGCAAGCCTAGTAATAGACACAATATTTCTGACACTGAATACATTCCCTGAGGTCCATAGATGTCCCTAGATACCAAGAATATGCAAATTGTCCTTTTGATTTTGATTACAGTATTTTATTGTGAAATAATAATTAAATTATGTGAAATATTGCTATGTTATTGTGAGATTACAAAATCTGATGTGATATTACAGAGGATTTTGATTACAGTATTTTATTGTGAAATAATAATTAAATTATGTGAAATATTGCTATGTTATTGTGAGATTACAAAATCTGATGTGATATTACAGAGGATTTTGATTACAGTATTTTATTGTGAAATAATAATTAAATTATGTGAAATCAAAGGATAGTGTATGAATGTCACTGTAATATAACACTCATAACATAATTAGTTATCAATAACCTACCTGTATAAAGGTTAAAAGTTATTGCAAATATTTTTTTCCCTCATAAATATACCACTATATACATTCATTTCTTATATTAGTTTTAAAATGACCATTTAACAGTGCTCTGAAAATGCTCTGACAACATCATTCACTGTTTTAAGCACGAACACATAAGGGAGGGAAGGGGAGAGACAGGCCCTGCATGCCTGCACCCTCCACAAATCATGTTAAACCCAGATTCGGCTCAAACAAGGGACTAAACACGTTTCGCAATTATGCCACATCAATGTGGAACGCCCTACCCAAAGCTGTAAAGGAATGTGAATCACTACCCACTTTCAAAAACACTCTCAAAGAACACCTAAGGGAGACTGCAATTCGAAACTGGCCCCTGTAAATGTCCTAACCCAACCCCAGTCTGGCTGGAGACGGAGCTACAAGCTAACATGGAAGCTAACACAATGAATAATTATGCAAGTTAGCATTCAGATCAGGCTAGTAGGAACAATACAGAATGCTAACGATGCTAACATGCAAATCAACACGCAGGCTGGACTCGATGCAATACAGAATATTCAGAGGAACATGGAGGCTAATTCAAAAGAAATAAAAACGTTAGACAACAGCGCCGCAACGAACGGCTGCCTGTCTGTGCGCTCCGTCGAGACTGTGCTTACTTTTGTTAATATTTATAGTTTTTAGAGTTTTGTTTGTACCAACTGTTGGTGCATCTAATGTGTATGACCGTCAGTCACTCATAGACATTGGATTACGGGAAATTTACCAACTGGATTACTCACTGGACCAGCTTTCCGAACCGCAACAATGGCCTGAAGAAATTCTCCGGAGATTAGGACCAGATCCTTTGTTCCTTGATCCCAGGAACAGGGGACCCAGACGGCGAGGAAAGAGAGCTGGAGTCCGTAACAGGCTGAGAACCAGGCGGCACAGGACACCACTACCCAGTATATTGCTAGCCAATGTACAATCAATTGACAATAAACTGGATGACATCCGAGCAAGGATTCAATATCAAAGAGACGTTAGGGACTGTAACGTTCTCTGCTTCACCGAAACGTGGCTCACACCGGAGGTTCCAGACCACGCAATTCAACTGGCAGATCACTTCTTTATCCATCGCAAGGATCGGACATCAGAGTCCGGTAAACAACGTGGAGGAGGTATTGCCTTCATGTTTAACAAAAATTGGAGCGATCCAACTAACGTGAAGGAATTATCCAACCACTGCTCCCCAGACCTGGAATATAAAACCATCAAGTGTCGTCCTTTCTTCCTCCCGAGGGAGTTAACGGCGATCGTCCTGATCGGAGTGTATATTCCACCGCAAGCCAGTAACAACGCCGCGCTCTCCAGACTCCACGACGAGGTAAATAGAATACAAGTGGCTAACGCTAACGCCGCCATTTTGGTGCTGGGAGATTTCAATAGCGCCAATCTGAGAAAGGTATTGCCTGACTTCTATCAGCATGTGACTTGCAACACCAGAGGCGGTAACATCCTAGATCACTGTTACACGCAATTTAAAGGTGGCTACAAGGCTCATTCTGATAGTGGCTTTGGTAAATCAGATCACGCGTCAATCTTTCTTTCACCAAAGTACAAACAGAGAATTAAAAGTACTCCTGTAGTCTCGCGAGAGGTGCAGAAATGGGATTTGACGTCAGAGGAGACGCTCCGGTCTGTGTTTCACTGCACAGACTGGAATGTGTTCCGCGACACAGATAACATTAATGTCTACACGGAAACAGTGCTGGACTATGTTTGTACTAGGGTGGAAGAAACAATCCCCACTACCAAAATGAAAGTTTACCCAAATCAAAAACCCTGGGTAGACAAATCCGTCCGTGAAGCTCTGAGAGAGCGCACCAAAGCATACAACGACGGCCTAGTGGCAGGCAACATGAATGACCACAAGGTGGTGCGATACAACGTAAGGAGGACAGTGTCAGAGGCCAAACGGCGCTACAGGGATAAAATTGAACTCCAGTTTGAACAAGCTGACTCTAGAGCTATGTGGCAGGGGCTCAAAACGATGACAGACTACAAAGGCGCCTCCCTCAAACTGAACAGTGACATCTCCTTAGCAAATGACCTCAATACCTTCTATGCGAGGTTTGATGCTGGTAATAACAACACCAGCTCACAAGCCACGGCAATGGGGGGGGGGGGGGTCGGCTGCTGATGGAGGCGCAGTGTTCAGGGTAACAGAGCATGAGGTGAGGCGGACCTTTAAAAAAGTGAATATCAGGAAGGCAGCAGGTCCGGACGGCATCCCCGGCCGCGTCCTAAAAGTCTGTGCCGACCAACTGGCCCCAGTATTCACTGACATATTTAACCTGTCCTTAGAACAGGCTGTCATCCCCACCTGCCTGAAGAAGTCCACTATTATCCCTGTACCCAAAAAATCCAAGCCTGCTTGCCTCAACGACTACCGCCCTGTAGCTCTCACCTCCATAGCCATGAAGTGCTTTGAGAAGCTAGTAAAGGGCTACATCTGCTCCTCCCTCCCCATCAACATGGACCCCCTGCAATTTGCATACCGCCCCAACAGGTCCACGGAGGACGCCATAGCCCATGTGCTGCACACAGCAGCATCACACCTGGACAAGAGGCAGGGGAACTATGTGAGAATGCTATTCATCGACTACAGCTCGGCATTCAATACCATAGTCCCCTCCATACTCATAGCCAAGCTCAGGGACCTGGGCTTGGGCTATGACCTCTGCCAGTGGGTCTTGGACTTCCTGACTGGCAGACCCCAGGTGGTGAGAGCAGGCAACTGCACCTCCTCATCCATCACCCTCAACATAGGGGCCCCCCAGGGCTGTGTTCTGAGTCCCCTCCTCTACTCCCTGTACACACACGACTGTGTGGCTCAGCGGAGTAGCAATACAATCATCAAATTTGCTGACGACACAGTGGTGGTGGGCCTGATCTCTGCCAACGACGAGAGGGCCTACCTGGAAGAGGTCAAGGTCCTGGCGGGATGGTGCCAGGAAAACAGCCTCTCCCTGAACGTCAGCAAAACAAAGGAGATGATTGTGGACTTCAGGAGGTCGGGGGTCAAGGACTACAGCCCCCTCAGCATCGACGGGGCACCGGTTGAGAGAGTCAACAGCTTTAAGTACCTCGGAGCCTACATATCCGAGGACTTGACATGGACCACACACATTGACAGTGTTGTGAAGAAGGCACGACAACGCCTCTACTTCCTCAGGCGCCTAAGGAAGTTCCAAGTCAGTCAGAAGATCCTTAAGAACTTCTACTCATGTACAATAGAGAGCATCTTGACCGGCAACATCACCTCCTGGTTTGGGAATAGCACTGCACAAGACCGAAGCAGACTACAAAGAGTGACACGTTCAGCCGAACGCACAATTGGAGGGGGGCTCCCCACCCTCCAGAACATTTACATCAAGCGTTGCAAGGGCAAGGCTAAGAGAATCATTAAAGACTCCAGTCACCCGAACAACTGCCTCTTTGAACTGCTGCGGTCAGGCAAGCGATACCGGAGTCTCAAGGCGAGCACAGAAAGACTCAGAAGAAGCTTCTATCCCCAGGCCATCAGGCTGCTAAACGAACAATGAATGAACACTACACAACAACAACCACCAAACGCACATAGCACACACATCCACACGCACACACTCACTTTAAACAAACACACTGTAGCACCCACTCCACACACTTTATAGCACACACCCACTTTAAACAAACACACTGTAGCACCCACTCCCCACACTTTATATTTATGGATGAAGGATTGCACTACAACTCGTACACCTTACTGTAAATTGTACCTAAAATTGTACCTCATCCCATTTCTGCTTTGCACTAGATAGTACTGTACATTAGTACACTGCATAGTATTGTATATTATATGGTAACCAGTGATGCCACAGATTACTTGTAAAAGTAATCCGATTACTGATTACTGATTACTCCTTTAAAAAGTAATCCAAGTTACTTTACTGATTACTTGATTATCAGAGTAACTTAGTTACTTTGAAAGTAACTAGGTTACGAAGTCGTCGTCGTTCCCCCAACAGTTTTTTTAAAACGCTTTATTGAAAGTGCATAAATTGTTTTTAACTTGTTTCTCTGCACATAACGTAAATTGTTAAACTAGTGCTTCAGCTTCTGTACCATCAAGTATGGTAAAGCAACAGTCTATGATGCTCACAGCATTAGAGCAGCCAGCCAGTGGTTTTACAAAACCAGTGTATCCATTCACATCTAACAAATGCAGGCTGAACTATTCAATTATATCAACTGTAACTATTAAATTGTTTTTATAAATGTCTCTCTATAAACATACAATCAGTCTCTCTTTAACATGTAAATTAACTGTAAATCTGGCAAATAAGAGCTTTTGCTCTGCCACCATCAAATATACATTAATCAATAGGGAAAGAAACAATCTCTCTCTTTTGCTGTTTGGCTGGCCTCCGAGTCCTCCTGTACCTAGTCGAAGCGTCGTAGTGTTGTGATTCCAGATGCTTTCAATGCAATTGGATGTGCTGTTTTTAGCGGTAGACAGTATTTACGTTTAGGTCGCTTTCACATATAGTTTTGGTGGACTCGGTGCGGTTCTGGGGGTGAAGTTGCAACATTGTTGCATTCTTCATTTGGTTCGCCTGCTTTCACACAGAGGCGGACCGAGACCTTCTGAACAATGTCACGCGGTCGAAAAGGGCGCTTGTCTATTGGACAGTGGAAATGTGTGTGTGGCTGCTGCGATCCTGTGTGTGCGCGCGCGCGTGTGTGTGTGTCTGTGTGTGTACTGCGGAGCCCTTCAGATAAGCAGAGCCGAGTTTTGACATGGCATTGATCCATTGTTCTATTGAAGCACATTACCACCATCCTCTCGCTAAACAACTTGTAGACCACAGTGTTTTTATGAGTGCCCACAAGTAGCTGTTTTAATAATATAATAAGCCGCGCGCCTCGGTAATAATAATAAGCCGCGTTTTTTCTTCCTGTAAGCGTTTTGGGGTGGAATTCTCAGACGAATGCAACGGAGCCCTGCTGTCACACGATTGGCGCATATGCCACATGACGTGCTGTGAAGACCCGCCCTACTCTGCCTCTGATTCGCAGACTGTGGATGGGGAATGTGATTGGGCCAAAGCAGAGTCACTCACAGACAGAGAGTCAGACAGAGAGTCCAGTCACGCCGCGGGAGCGGCGGGACACATTCTTGTGTAACCCTTTCACTGCCACACCACGTCACTCCCAAATAAGAAAAACAGCTCAAAAATGTATTTTTGACTGTCGAAAACGAAATAAAATACTGCATTCCGCCTGCATTATGAATTTATGATGAGATAGTAACGAAATAGTAATGCACAGCCACTTGGACAAGTAACTGCAATCAGATTACTGGCTTTTAAAGATTAACGCGTTAGATTACTATTTTCGGGGAAAAGTAATCCGATTACAATAACGCGTTACTTAGTAACGCGTTACCGGCATCACTGATGGTAACTCAGAACATTGTACATATGTCTATACCGAACACTGTGACCTCATTTTTCTTCTTCTAAATTACATGCTATATTATGTTATTATGTTATTTGATACTATCTTGTCTAGCACAGTCTCTGGAGCGTAACAGTAAGAAGCATTTTGTATGAAAGTATTCTGTACTTCTGTATGACAACTATTAAAGAACTTGAACTTGAACTTGAACTTGGAGACGAAGCTACAAGCTAACATGGAAGCTAGAATGCTAACAACACACAGACAGGACTCGATGCAATACAGAATCTTCAGAGGAGCATGGAGGCTAATTCAAAGCATATAAGCATAAGCCTTCTGACAACATTTTGAAACGTTACTCATAACATGATACTCATACAACATAATATCAACATTATTGGCAGTACCTATACCTACTTGTTCGATGCAACAGACACACGAGGTGGAACGCAGGAAGAAGCCATACAGGTGCAGTGCAGTCTGGGAGGCGGAGGCGGAGCACATGTGCAATGCATTCTGGGTGAACAAGTCTGAATTCACCTTTGATTGATTGATTGAAAACTTTATTAACAGATTGCAAAGTGGGTACAGTACAGTACAGCTCAATACATACAATTGTTAAGGGGATGCAGACCAGAGAAAGACTTTTGTCTTGTTTACATCAGGGTCCCCCATTTTCAATTCATCATAACATATATGACATATACAACATACAGATAGACAGTACTGCTACATCTATACATTTATGACATACCAGATTTACAAATACAGTACTGTATTTACAAAAAAAAGAAAAAAAATAGAGTACATTTGACGAATAAACTGTACATTGGGGGAGGTGGGTGGGGGTTGGGTATAGGTGGGGTGGGGGGTGGGACTATTTTATTGTGAAATAATAATTTAATTATGTGAAATATTCATAATGCTACTGTGAGATTACAACATCTGATGTGATATTACAGAGGCTAGCTAGATAGATAGATAGATAGATAGATAGATAGACAGACAGACAGACAGACAGACAGACAGACAGACAGACAGACAGACAGACAGACAGACAGACAGACAGACAGACAGACAGACAGACAGACAGACAGACAGACAGACAGACAGACAGACAGACAGACAGACAGACAGACAGACAGACAGACAGACAGACAGACAGACAGACAGACAGACAGACAGACAGACAGACAGACAGACAGACAGACAGACAGACAGACAGACAGACAGACAGACAGACAGACAGACAGACAGACAGACAGACAGACAGACAGACAGACAGACAGACAGACAGACAGACAGACAGACAGACAGACAGACAGACAGACAGACAGACAGACAGACAGACAGACAGACAGACAGACAGACAGACAGACAGACAGACAGACAGACAGACAGACAGACAGACAGACAGACAGACAGACAGACAGACAGACAGACAGACAGACAGACAGACAGACAGACAGACAGACAGACAGACAGACAGACAGACAGACAGACAGACAGACAGACAGACAGACAGACAGACAGACAGACAGACAGACAGACAGACAGACAGACAGACAGACAGACAGACAGACAGACAGACAGACAGACAGACAGACAGACAGACAGACAGACAGACAGACAGACAGACAGACAGACAGACAGACAGACAGACAGACAGACAGACAGACAGACAGACAGACAGACAGACAGACAGACAGACAGACAGACAGACAGACAGACAGACAGACAGACAGACAGACAGACAGACAGACAGACAGACAGACAGACAGACAGACAGACAGACAGACAGACAGACAGACAGACAGACAGACAGACAGACAGACAGACAGACAGACAGACAGACAGACAGACAGACAGACAGACAGACAGACAGACAGACAGACAGACAGACAGACAGACAGACAGACAGACAGACAGACAGACAGACAGACAGACAGACAGACAGACAGACAGACAGACAGACAGACAGACAGACAGACAGACAGACAGACAGACAGACAGACAGACAGACAGACAGACAGACAGACAGACAGACAGACAGACAGACAGACAGACAGACAGACAGACAGACAGACAGACAGACAGACAGACAGACAGACAGACAGACAGACAGACAGACAGACAGACAGACAGACAGACAGACAGACAGACAGACAGACAGACAGACAGACAGACAGACAGACAGACAGACAGACAGACAGACAGACAGACAGACAGACAGACAGACAGACAGATAGATAGATAGATAGATAGATAGATAGATAGATAGATAGATAGATAGATAGATAGATAGATAGATAGATAGATAGATACTTTATTAATCCCCTTGGGGAAATTCAGGGTATCTCGCAGCTCATACATAGAAACTGTACATTTAAGGAGGTTGGGTAGGTGGAGTGGGGGGGGGACTGTACATTGGAGGTGGTTGGGTGGGTGGGGTGGGGGGGTTGGGTAGGAGGGGTGGGTGGGGGACACTGTACAACTGTACATAAATATTACAGTGACAGTCCAGTTGAGTTAATGGATGGAGGTGGGGGGGGGGGGGGGGGGTTGACTTGCAATGGATGGAATAGTGTATAGTGCAGCAATGCAAGGGTGTGTGTGTGTGTGTGTGTGTGTGTGTGTGTGTGTGTGTGTTCTGTATGTGAATGAGTTCCAAGGCCTCGGCAGAACGGCACATCAAATCAGCCATTTCCCCCTCTGATAAGCATCTTCCCAGATCTCCTAGTTGCTCCCTACTGCTTCCAGTCCTTGTGCTAAGCTAGTACAGGGTGAATAAAAAGGGTGCCAATACAGTTCCCTGGGGGGCTCCAGTGTTGCAGATCAGCACGTCGGAGTGGCACCCCTGCAGTTTGACAGACTGTGGTCTGCCAGTGAGGTAGTTGAAGATCCAGGCCACCAAGTCGTCCTCCACCCCCATCACTGACAGCTTCTCAGCTAGTAGTGGAGGCTGAATAGTGTTGAAGGCACTAGAAAAGTCAAAGAATGTTACCCTCACTGAGCTGCCCGGCTTCTCCAGATGTAGATAGGCCTTGTGGACCATGTAGATTATGGCATCCTCCACACCGATGTTCTGCTGATATGCAAACTGCAGCTTGTGCTAAGCTATAGGCTAGCTGGTATGCAAACTGCAGCTTGTGCAAAGCTAGGCTAGCTGGTCCCTACTGCTTCCAGCCCTTGTGCTAAGCTAGGCTAGCTGGTCCCTACTGCATCCAGCTCTTGTGCTAAACTAGGCTAGCTGCTTCCTACTGCTTCCAGTCCTTGTGCTAAGCTAGGCTAGTTGCTCCCTACTGCTTCCAGTCCTTGTGCTAAGCTAGG
Organism: Notolepis coatsorum; assembly: GCF_963971535.1. Lineage (NCBI taxonomy): Eukaryota > Metazoa > Chordata > Actinopteri > Aulopiformes > Paralepididae > Notolepis > Notolepis coatsorum. The sequence goes on from NC_140168.1 coordinate 156,659,543, forward strand.
TAGGCTAGCTGGTCCCTACTGCTTCCAGCCCTTGTGCTAAGCTATAGGCTAGCTGCTCCTTACTGCTTCCAGTCCTTGTGCTAAGCTAGGTAGGCTAGCTGGTCCCTACTGCTTCCAGCCCTTGTGCTAAGCTAGGCTAGCTGCTCCCTACTGCTTCCATTCCTTGTGCTAAGCTAGGCTAGTTGCTCCCTACTGCTTCCAGTCCTTGTGCTAAGCTAGGCTAGCTGGTCCCTACTGCTTCCAGCCCTTGTGCTAAGCTAGGCTAGCTGCTCCCTACTGCTTCCAGTCCTTGTGCTAAGCTAGGCTAGTTGCTCCCTACTGCTTCCAGTCCTTGTGCTAAGCTAGGCTAGCTGGTCCCTACTGCATCCAGCTATTGTGCTAAGCTAGGCTAGCTGCTTCCTACTGCTTCCAGTCCTTCTGCTAAGCTAGGCTAGTTGCTCCCTACTGCTTCCAGTCCTTGTGCTAAGCTAGGTAGGCTAGCTGGTCCCTACTGCTTCCAGCCCTTGTGCTAAGCTATAGGATAGCTGCTCCTTACTGCTTCCAGTCCTTGTGCTAAGCTAGGTAGGCTAGCTGGTCCCTACTGCTTCCAGCCCTTGTGCTAAGCTAGGCTAGCTGCTCCCTACTGCTTCCATTCCTTGTGCTAAGCTAGGCTAGTTGCTCCCTACTGCTTCCAGTCCTTGTGCTAAGCTAGGCTAGCTGGTCCCTACTGCTTCCAGCCCTTGTGCTAAGCTAGGCTAGCTGCTCCGTACTGCTTCCAGTCCTTGTGCTAAGCTAGGCTAGTTGCTCCCTACTGCTTCCAGTCCTTGTGCTAAGCTAGGCTAGCTGGTCCCTACTGCTTCCAGCCCTCATGCTAAGCTAGCTGCTCCCTACTGCTTCCAGCCCTTGTGCTAAGCTAGGCTAGCTGCTCCATACTGCGTCCAGTCCTTGTGCTAAGCTAGGCTGGCTAGCTGGTCCCTGCTGCTTCCAGTCATTGTGCTATGCTAGGCTAGCTGCTCCCTACTGCTTCCAGCCCTTGTGCTAAGCTAGGCTAGCTAATAATTTAGGAAAAAACTGTCAAATAACAGTGTTTCACTGCTGAACTTTAAGTGCTGTCACTTAATTGAAGGTGTTTCATCTTAAATGTAGGGAAAACCTGTGAAATAACAGTGTTTCACTGCTGAAAGTTGAGTTCTGTCACTTAATTGAAGGGGTTTGATTGTAATAATAATGGGAAAACCTGTAAAATAACAGTGTTTCACTGCTGAACTTTAAGTGCTGTCACTTAATTGAAGGAGTTTGATTGTAATAATTATGGGAAAACCTGTAAAATAACAGTGTTTCACTGCTGAACTTTAAGTTCTGTCACTTAATTGAAGGTGTTTCATCGTAAATGTAGGAAAAACCTGTGAAATAACAGTGTTTCACTGCTGAACTTTAAGTTCTGTCACTTTATTGAAGGTGTTTCATCTTAAATGTAGGAAGAACCTGTGAAATAACAGTGTTTCACTGCTGAACTTTGTGTTCTGTCACTTAATTGAAGGGGTTTGATTGTAATAATAATGGGAAAACCTGTAAAATAACAGTGTTTCACTGCTGAACTTTAAGTGCTGTCACTTAATTGAAGGTATTTCATCGTAAATGTAGGAAAAACCTGTGAAATAACAGTGTTTCACTGCTGAACTTTAAGTTCTGTCACTTTATTGAAGGAGTTTGATCGTAATAATTTAGGAAAAAACTGTCAAATAACAGTGTTTCACTGCTGAACTTTAAGTTCTGTCACTTAATTGAAGGTGTTTCATCTTAAATGTAGGAAAAACCTGTGAAATAACAGTGTTTCACGGCTGAACTTGGAGTTCTGTCACTTAATTGAAGGGGTTTGATTGTAATAATAATGGGAAAACCTCTAAAAATAACAGTGTTTCACTGCTGAACTTTAAGTGCTGTCACTTAATTGAAGGAGTTTGATTGTAATAATTATGGGAAAACCTGTAAAATAACAGTGTTTCACTGCTGAACTTTAAGTTCTGTCACTTAATTGAAAGTGTTTCATCGTAAATGTAGGAAAAACCTGTGAAATAACAGTGTTTCACTGCTGAACTTTGAGTTCTGTCACTTAATTGAAGGGGTTTGATTATAATAATAATGCGAAAACCTGTAAAATGACAGTGTTTCACTGCTGAACTTTAAGTGCTGTCACTTAATTGAAGGTATTTCATCGTAAATGTAGGAAAAACCTGTGAAATAACAGTGTTTCACTGCTGAACTTTAAGTTCTGTCACTTTATTGAAGGAGTTTGATCGTAATAATTTAGGAAAAAACTGTCAAATAACAGTGTTTCACTGCTGAACTTTAAGTTCTGTCACTTAATTGAAGGTGTTTCATCTTAAATGTAGGAAAAACCTGTGAAATAACAGTGTTTCACTGCTGAACTTTGAGTTCTGTCACTTAATTGAAGGGGTTTGATTGTAATAATAATGGGAAAACCTGTAAAATAACAGTGTTTCACTGCTGAACTTTAAGTGCTGTCACTTAATTGAAGGAGTTTGATTGTAATAATTATGGGAAAACCTGTAAAATAACAGTGTTTCACTGCTGAACTTTAAGTTCTGTCACTTAATTGAAAGTGTTTCATCGTAAATGTAGGAAAAACCTGTGAAATAACAGTGTTTCACTGCTGAACTTTAAGTTCTGTCACTTTATTGAAGGAGTTTGATCGTAATAATTTAGGAAAAAACTGTCAAATAACAGTGTTTCACTGCTGAACTTTAAGTTCTGTCACTTAATTGAAGGTGTTTCATCTTAAATGTAGGAAGAACCTGTGAAATAACAGTGTTTCACTGCTGAACTTTGTGTTCTGTCACTTAATTGAAGGGGTTTGATTGTAATAATAATGGGAAAACCTGTAAAATAACAGTTTTTTTTTACTGCTGAACTTTAAGTGATGTCACTTAATTGAAGGAGTTTGATTGTAATAATTATGGGAAAACCTGTAAAATAACAGTGTTTCACTGCTGAACTTTAAGTTCTGTCACTTAATTGAAGGTATTTCATCGTAAATGTAGGAAAAACCTGTGAAATAACAGTGTTTCACTGCTGAACTTTAAGTTCTGTCACTTAATTGAAGGTATTTCATCGTAAATGTAGGAAAAACCTGTGAAATAACAGTGTTTCACTGCTGAACTTTAAGTTCTGTCACTTTATTGAAGGAGTTTGATCGTAATAATTTAGGAAAAAACTGTCAAATAACAGTGTTTCACTGCTGAACTTTAAGTTCTGTCACTTAATTGAAGGTGTTTCATCTTAAATGTAGGAAAAACCTGTGAAATAACAGTGTTTCACTGCTGAACTTTGAGTTCTGTCACTTAATTGAAGGGGTTTGATTGTAATAATAATGGGAAAACCTGTAAAATAACAGTGTTTCACTGCTGAACTTTAAGTGCTGTCACTTAATTGAAGGAGTTTGATTGTAATAATTATGGGAAAACCTGTAAAATAACAGTGTTTCACTGCTAAACTTTAAGTTCTGTCACTTAATTGAAAGTGTTTCATCGTAAATGTAGGAAAAACCTGTGAAATAACAGTGTTTCACTGCTGAACTTTAAGTTCTGTCACTTTATTGAAGGAGTTTGATCGTAATAATTTAGGAAAAAACTGTCAAATAACAGTGTTTCACTGCTGAACTTTAAGTTCTGTCACTTAATTGAAGGTGTTGCATCGTAAATGTAGGAAAAACCTGTGAAATAACAGTGTTTCACTGCTGAACTTTAAGTCCTGTCACTTTATTGAAGGTGTTTGATCATAATTTTTTTAAATACTGAAAGTTGCCTTATTTTCACATACAGTAAAATGATGAGTATCTTATGTGTTTTTACATACAATTCAATGTAATTTAACATTCAACACAATTAAGCAAATACATGTATTTAAAAAGAATTACCTGTAGAATAACTGAAGGTTTTTACTCTTTTTTAATTATATTATTTTCTTTTTTAACATTATTTAACATTACAATTAAAGTTTAACAGCAAAAAAACAGAAAGTTGCCTTATTTTCACATACAGTAAAATGATGTATATTCTAGGTGTTTTACATGTAATTTAACATTCAAGACAATTAAGCAATGGAATAATCCTGTAAAAAAAAGATAATTTCTTATTAAATCAATTTACAGATTACAACCTTTATTTAATGGTTCATATTTGTATTAAAGGTTATTTACTGTATTTTTATGGCATTTACTGTATTTTTATGGCATTTACACTTAAAGTAGAAAAACAAAAGTAATCTGTAAAATAATACATTGAAAGTCCCGTAAAAATAATTTTTTTTTAAGAGTGTAGAGCTACTAAGGCAGACATTCATAGTATCACTGTTACCGGAAAACCAGTACTTACTGTAGGACGGTATTGCTTTATCATTCAAGAGTTTGACTGACTGACCAAGCAGGTCACCACAATTTGTAATTGTTGTGTGTATTGTTTTTTGTTTTATACATTTTCTTCTTTGTATAATATTATGATGATTATGTAAATACTCAACAAAGCTGAAAATGAGCACTGACCCTCAGTGTCATTTAGAGTTGAAAATCAAGATTGAATGAATGAATGATTGACTGACTGATTCCATTTAGGTGTCACTGACTTTAACGAGTGGACAAGGGGGATGCTTGCAGGTACCGATGTTTGAGTACCGGTACTTGGACTAAAAAGTGAGGTTATTTGACCGCAGCAGGGCAATGAGAGAGTTGCGGAGCGTGATATTAGGAGCAGCGCTTCACACCGGGACGCCTCAGAGCTGTAATGACCTCCGAGCTTCTCCGCAGCCCTCGGCACACACAGCTAAAGGAGCCTGGGAGTTTCACCGTTCTGTGAGTCAGGGGTAAAAACAGTCCTGATGTAGAGTATTATTTAGAAGAGAATGAAAAAGACCGCCCGGACTCTGTTCGATGCAGTTTCAACAAAGTCAATTAAATATACACCGTCTCCGTTTTATGCTTTGTGACAATCTTCCTGAAAAAACACTCCCCAAATATATTTTACACTCATCTTTGATTTGATTAATATTTTGATGAATAGTTTATTTTCGGTCTTTGTTTACAGATAAATCAAAAACACACTTTCAAATTTTTTTTTAATAATCACAAATGTACATATTCAAAGTAAGCTCACACACAAAATCCAAACTCAATGACCGAAAAAAGGAATAGGCTGAAGCACATGCTTATTTTTGCCTATCCTTTACAATTCTTAAAAACTAAATATACTTTAATATAAGAAAGAAAAACTTAGAATATGCTGAAAGATATAATTTCTTTTTTTTAAGAGGAAAAAAAAGAGAAATAAATGTTTGATGTTTTACTCAACTGTATTCCTGAATAATTTTATCCTTCAGGGACTTTTTAAATCTCCCCTGAGAAGTGCACACCTTCAACCCGTCACTAAGACTATTCCACAATTTAACTCCCAAAATTGAAAAACATCTAGCTTTTACATTAGTTCTTACCTTTTTATATGTTTTAAGAATACACAACCCTCTTAAACTATACTTTCCTTCTCTTGGTTGAAAGAGACATTGAATACAAGCTGGTAGGTTCTTAATCTTGAAAAATGATCTCCAAGGTTTTTATGTAAACCATCTACAAATTTTAATGTGGAGGACTTTATGAATAATGGATTTGTCAATTCAAGGTAACTAGCTTTATTTATTATTCGAATAGCTCTTTTCTGTAGTTTAATAGGATCTATATTTGTTTTATAAACATTCCCCCAGACCTCAACACAATATGACATGTATGGCACCACAAGTGAAAAATACAATATATGCAAACATTTCTGATCTCTGATCAGTGTCTGATCTGTGTCTTTAACAGTAGGTCACCTACGTGATGCAAAATGTAGACCCCAGGGTATCTTCCTGTCCTCAATGTCCCTGTGTGCGAAACAAAAGATTAATATACAAGAAAAACAATCACCATAAGCTGGGTGACGAGGAATAAACAAATACACAAACAGGTTATGGGCAAAACAGAAATGTACAACAGGCAGGAACACAAAAGGTACTGAAGTGGATTCCCAGGCTGTTTCGGTTCTGCTCTGCTTCAGAACCTGTTGGCTAGTACTTGGCGTTGTGTCTCAATACTTTAAAGCTGGGAATCACTTCTCTTCAAACTCACTGAGCAGGCAGAAAGGCAGCAGGAATTAAGGAGGAAAGATAGTTTAACAGTTGTTTAATCAAAGTCTGAGAGTGTATACAAATTACAATAAGAAGATGCTATGGTTGTTGATCACAAACACTATGCCGTAAGATGATAACAACCAGACTAATATTACAGTATAAAGATAAATTGTTGCTGGTCTTTGTTGTCCTGGTTGACAAAACAAAGCAGTCTGTTTTCAGTATAAAGCTGGTCTTTGTTGTCCTGGCTGACAAAACAAAGCAGTCTGTTTTCAGTATAAAGCTGGTCTTTGTTGTCCTGGCTGACAAAACAAAGAAGTTGGTTTTCCCTCCAAAAAGTCCTTTTGTTCTCGTTCTGCCTTGGCCTCCTTGGTGTTGATGGTGGAGATGGTGAGAGAGGTCCTGTCCTGTGTGGGTTTGGTTGGTTCCAGAGTGTTCCTCTGTTGTTTCCTTGAGTTCCTGTCCCCACATCCCACACCCATCTTATAGCCCAGGCCAGTGTCCCCGAGTTGATGACATCATCACATTAGTTCCTCCAATCACAGGACTGCTTAAGCTGGCATTTGAAAATAGGGGTTTGGCTTATAGGCCAAACCCTTTTCACATTACTAACAGAGAATATTTTCCTTATATTTTTACTTAAACATTACCTGACTTGTTAATACTTTGATGAATCAAAGTTTATATTGATTACCTAAACACAGATATATTTCTTTATTACTAAGTCTGTTTGACTTTCAGAACATATATCTAACAAATCTAATCTTTCTGTTAGCTTAATAGAATACATTTTAATACCATATAGAACATTGCTTAACAGATTGCAGAATGTGTAACAATCAATTAATCATACTGAACATTAATTGAAAATAGCACAGACACATTAACTAATTGTAGACATTTTAGTATGACCAAACACTAATTATATTTTAACTTACTTATTCAAATTACTATTTTAACAATATACCAGGAAATAGTTAGTTTGGAGATCTTCTGTGTGAGTGTGTGTGTGTGTGTGTGAATGTGTGGGTGTGTGTGTGTGTGTGTGTGTGTGAATGTGTGTGAGTGTGTGTGTGTGTGTCTCTGTGTGTGTCTCTGTGTGTGTGAGTGTGTGTGTGTGGATGTGTATTCAAAAATGTGTGTGTGTGAGTTATGTGTGTGTGTCTGTCTGTGTCCCCAGGCCGTAACACTTCATGGGCACTTTGATCACTGTGTGTGTGTGTGGATGTGTATGTGTGTGTGTGAGTATGTGAGTGTCTGTGTGTGTGTGTGTGTGGATGTGTATGTGAAAATGTGTGTGTGTGAGTGTCTGTGTGTGTGACAGGATACTCCAGCGAGATAACATGTCTACGTAACCTTTTGTCTTCGTTTGATCTTCCCCCTAAAGGGAAGGAGTCTTACCCCAGCTGCCACTATGCCATTGTCACCCCAGGAGGGCATTTGCACAATCTGTCTATTTAACCACACACAGACAATCTATGACTTATTGTTTTGAGGCCCAAATATTTCTACACATTTAGTTAATCATGATATATATGTTTTGGATTTTACAACAGTCCCCACTCGGATAGTTTACCTATCCTTAATATGTCAAACATAGATATCAATCTCTACACACTACTATCTAGATAACACTTAAGACATTTTAAATCATATTAGGATAACATATATATGGTTTGCCACACTCAGATCCTAAAATTCAAATTAGCCAGTTCAGTTTTTGTGATTTTGTGCAGTCTTTAATAACTTGTTCTCGTACCAAGATCAATAGAGCATTTGAGGAGGGGGGTCCATTTTTTCTAGATTTGACCCTGCCTCCTCTTTATTGCTCAGAGCTGGTGCAATATCACGACTGCTGGGTGCAACTCAGAAAGCAAATTGCCTTTCTAATACACCCCATCTTCTGTCAAGCACATCTTGACTCGTGGAGATCCTCTCTTAGGGGGTAGAGCCCCCTGCTGTAGTATCTTCTATTCTTCACAGCGATGGGGAGGTCGTTGCTGGCTGCTCGACCCCTTCGCTGGTTGACCCTCGGATCAGTGGAAGAGGTTTGTGTCTCCTCCCCTCCGCCTGGTCGTCGATAGGGGCGATAGCAGCTCCCCCCCTTCGCTTGTTGACCCCCTGGTCAATAGTTGAGGCCTTGCTTCTGTTGACAGCCGGAGTTGTTGCTGAGGCCTAGCTGCCTGTCTCCTCGTTGGTTGTCTGTCGTTCCCTTCTGAAGCCTCAAGACTCGGTCACTGCGTTGGCCAAGACAGGCGTCTCCTGGTTCTCCGCAGTGTTGTGGTTCCCCATGGAGCCGCTGGGTAGACACTAGCCAGTGTCCTGGATCAACGGTACCGATGGAGTCCTCGGTCTTCCTTGTACCACTCTCTGATGACTGTGGATCCCCCAATCTCCCCTCCGTATCCTGTAGTGAATATATCGCTCCGGGGCACAGTGGGGATCACTTCTACCACAACAATTGATTGAGAATCCATAATTTCCATCCCTCAGACTCTCTTTACTGGTCTGAGCTTTTGACAACTTTCTTTTCCAAATCATTTATCTATATATTTCATGGCTTCTAGATCATTAAATTTCAAAATTCTGAAAAATTCACATGGCTCTCATTATATTATGCTGTCAAAACAGTATACTCTCCACCTCTCGATGTGAAATACACATGAAAACATCGTTACCGTCTTCCTCTGGTTTCGGACAGCTGCATCCCGGACCGGACAGCACTGACATCCATTTTCCCAGTAACCTGTGTGTATGGCAACAATCACAGTCCGCCTTAAACACACATCTTCTACATCACAAGCCAATCATCAATTGCACATGTTCACACCCTACACAAGACTAATTTGGCCAATAGCGACCAAATCTATTGAGCTTCATTAATGTACAGAGAATCATGCTTCCCAACACTATCACCAACCACGACACACCCCCAGCCGCTAAAACTGGGTATTCAATGGGCGGAGAACAAAAATCCATAACTAGCTCATGTTCCTTCACTTTGTTCCCAGTCCATTTTACAGACATATACCCGTCCTGATGTGTCGAGATCACTCCCAGCTTGCCAGGTATCCTAAGAAAAAACACACAGAAAGAAAGAAAACAGAAAACAAAACACAAAGAAAACGCTGCCAAATCAATAAATGAAAAAATAAACCAAACTTGTGAGCTTCCTAGCTCATTTTTAACTAAGAAATAAAAAGGGAAATCAAATGAATAAACGAAATGTACACTCCCGGCCTAAGCCAGGAACTGCTCGTAACACACTAGAAAAGAGAAGTAAAAATAAAAGTAAATAAACACCTATCCAATTGCTCATAACTGTTAATATGCTTCTATCAATACTATAAAATACTAGAAACAACTATGAGTCTTTTCAATTTCTTAATCATGCAGTCCACCCCTTGATCAATCTGAATGTTGACCGAGCATGGATAATTTACTGATCACTAGCTGCCGCAGTGTCACATCATCACACTGTCTAATATCGATTAACTGTTTAACATAATTTGACCTCTTGTCAGTCTGATTAGTTCATGCATTTGTCAGTCACCCATACATCCGTTTTTAGTAACTTTCATTCATAATCTAATCACCTAACACCTCTATTCACTTTTCATTCTAATCTAATTAGGAGCATATTTTATCATTCAATATATCCCACCTCTACCCTAGTCAGTTGCATATATTTTTATTCTGCCGGTGGCCTCTGCAGACATGACCTTTGAAAATGACCTTTCACTCCACAGCCCCAACAACACTGGCGGTCTCCCCCGGGTTGTGGGACCCGGTGGGTCAGTTGCCTGTGACCGGATGACCCTGGGGTCATCGGGCCCAGAACACGTCCTGGTGGTGTGCCATCATCGCCATGGTTCCCTGGAGCCTGTTCGGAGGAGAAAGCCACGTACCTATTTGGTCCAGTCACAGTTCCTTGAGAGGGGCCCGTGGTTGGGAGGGGCCCGCCACCTGTTCCTGTACAAACACGCCCTGTTGGGGATATATGGTCCTGCTCTGCACAGTTCCGAGCAATGTGTCCGAGGGTCCCACACGTCCAACAGTGCACCTGCCGCACACGGTAGCCAATCGGATTCCTGCCTTTGCCTACACCTTTTCCTCGTGGTTGCCACCTCGTGGGTGGTCCTATTGGGGTTAGTTGTTGTTCCGGCACGGGTTGTGGCCCCAACTGGGCCTGTCTCTGGCCATCTGGTTCTCCAGAGGGAGAGGGAGAGAGGCGATTGGAACCTGTCTCCCCTCCGGGCTGTGTGGGCTGGAGTAGGCCTTGGAGATAGTCCACTACCCGTCTAGCCTCGGCTAGCTGTTCTTCGAGAGGGAGGCACGTCTGTAACTGGCAGTCATCTGCAACGGACACTTCAGCTTGGAATACAGCTGTCTCTGGGTCGCTTGCTGCAACGACTCCCTGTGGCGGAGTAAAAGACATTATTTCCAGTCCCTCCGTCTCACTGGACACTAAAGGGGAGTCGATCAAATTCCAGTCAATCAAGTCAACGTCCAATTCGGTCAATGTAATGTCTGCAGAGGTTATCGGCATTATCTTGATTTGGGTACGCCTTCTACACCGGCCTCCTTTAACTACAAGGTTCTGTAATGGCCTGAATATCTTTGGCCATCTCTTCGTCACTTTTATTGTGACATCTCCAGTCGTTGAAATAGACAGATTGTCTACCCTTTCTATGGTCAGTGCATCTAACCCTCCGGTTGCTCCCATCTGTGTATTTTCCATTCTCACCTTTCCTTCAATCACTCGTAACGTCACCGTTTGGAAAGCAAGTTTCTCTGTATTCAAACTATTTTTACCAAACTTGAGTTAATTTCACTCACACTTTTATATTGGTGTAAACAGGAATTGATAATTTCGGTCTTGTGATACTATACCCCCTGACTGTCAACAGTCTCTTCGATTTCCCTGTTGGGGTTTGGTATTGTCAGCGCTGGCCACCCGTCCTGGAGCAGCTGTGAAAAGAGAGAAGCAAAAAATACACTTAATTATCAGTGACATTTGCCATTCACA
>NC_140168.1:156673224-157030724 GCF_963971535.1 Notolepis coatsorum
CCTGTACACTTCTGCCCCCTACCGTATTCCCAATAAACTCCACCTTCCCCTTAACAATGGACGCTCGCCACCCCTACCAAGATGGACGCTCGGCACCCTCCCAAGATGGACGCTCGGAGCCCCGTCAAGATGGACGCTCGGAGCCCCGTCAAGATGGACGCCCCCTCGCGAGACATACCGAGAGTCCCGTCATGCCATGACGTCAGCACAGTTAGCCTAGCATGTTAGCTTAGCATGTTAGCTTAGCATATTAGCTTCATTAGCTTCAACCTAGCGCGCGTAAGCCGTCAGACCGCGCACCCTTGTGACGTCACAACCGGCGATCGCTTTAGCCATTAGCGCGGCTAAGTAGCATTAGCTTAGCTTACCCCATGATCCCATAAAAACGTTCCCAACGACCCGTTCCGCCGCGCGGGCCGTCCCCTCGCAACGTTAATATAACACCACATACCCCACAACAGAATCCTACTTCCCTCAAAACGCCAGTGTAGTGATCTAATTAGAAATATAAAAACATAATATCAAAACACTAGTGTGACCCCTCCGTCGTCATTTCCGGCGAGCTTAGAACGACTTCCGGGTCGGGTTTAGAAAATCCCGATCACCTTAAACATTACATAACTATTTTATCCGCCACGAATATGAAAACTTTTAAGTGCATTACATATCCCCGTAATCTCAAGACACTATCGATCGACCTTACACATTTGAATTACGTCTACTTTTCGCTCCGCATGCTCCGGTGTCCAGAGGCTAATACCACAGCTAACGGCTGCTGCGTTCGACGGGCCTCGGAAAACCGGCGTTCTTCTTAAAATTCCCTACGGCCAACCGGTGCCCTAAATTACACAATAACATAACTATACTCTCACACGTCCCACCAATCACTCCTAACCATAAACATTCGCCAAACATACATTCATACACGCTTCCTAACATAATTAAAAAGTACATAATTTAAAAAGTACAAAATCAGCATTCACGCACATTACCGTCTTCTCGAACGCCGCACGCGGCGCGACCGGTAAACATTTCATTAAGTACTATATTGTTACAACACGCCCGCCCGCGCCCAAGGCTAAAACCAGACCTACTTGTGCTAACTCTTCTACTGTAGAGAATACTATGCATCGGCGTGCTTCAGTCACTACTCTAAGAGACATACTACGCACGGTGTCTATCCCGGCTTAACTCTGAGCACGAATCTAAGACATGTTCCTATCCCCTTACTTGTTCCGACTGGCAACGGCGCCCCGTTCATAGTGCTAACATTTTTACTATAAAATATACTACGCCGGTGATTACAGAGCCGCCCTCCCCAGCCAGAATATTCAATTTAATTTACCCTTACATCATGATTACATGAGGTTAAATTCTTTAGTTTCTTTCCCCAACCCCTTGTTGTTCGAACTGAGCAGCCCATTCTCCTTCCACACTCACCTCTCTGTAACTACTTCCAGTTACTTTGAAGACGATCGACCAGTTGTTCTCCTCGTCGACCGGCGTGTAGGCTGATGAGTGAAGGGAAAAAATCTCGTCCAGGGCCGCCACTTGTTCACGGGTAACACGGCACCAAAATGAAGTGGATTCCCAGGCTGTTTCGGTTCTGCTCTGCTTCAGAACCTGTTGGCTAGTACTTGGCGTTGTGTCTCAATACTTTAAAGCTGGGAATCACTTCTCTTCAAACTGACTGTGCAGGCAGAAAGGCATCAGGAATTAGGAGGAAAATGGTATAACAGTTGTTTAATCAAAGTTTAAGAGTGTATACAAATTACAATAAGAAGATGCTATGGTTGTTGATCACAAACACTATGCCGTAAGATGATAACAACCAGACTAATATTACAGTATAAATTGTTGCTGGTCTTTGTTGTCCTGGCTGACAAAACAAAGCAGTCTGTTTTCAGTATAAAGCTGGTCTTTGTTGTCCTGGCTGACAAAACAAAGCAGTCTGTTTTCAGTATAAAGATAAATTGTTGCTGGTCTTTGTTGTCCTGGCTGACAAAACAAAGCAGTCTGTTTTCAGTATAAAGCTGGTCTTTGTTGTCCTGGCTGACAAAACAAAGAAGTTGGTTTTCCCTCCAAAAAGTCCTTTTGTTCTCGTTCTGCCTTGGCCTCCTTGGGTGGAGATGGTGAGAGAGGTCTTGTCCTGTGTGGGTTTGGTTCAGAGTCTTCTTCTGTTGTTTCCTTGAGTTCCTGTCCCCACATCCCACACCCATCTTATAGCCCAGGCCAGTGTCCCCGAGTTGATGACATCATCACATTAGTTCCTCCAATCACAGGACTGCTTAAGCTGGCATTTGAAAATAGGGGTTTGGCTTATAGGCCAAACCCTTTTCACATTACTAACAGAGAATATTTTCCTTATATTTTTACTTAAACATTACCTGACTTGTTAATACTTTGATGAATCAAAGTTTATATTGATTACCTAAACACAGATATATTTCTTTATTACTAAGTCTGTTTGACTTTCAGAACATATATCTAACAAATCTAATCTTTCTGTTAGCTTAATAGAATACATTTTAATACCATATAGAACATTGCTTAACAGATTGCAGAATGTGTAACAATCAATTAATCATACTGAACATTAATTGAAAATAGCACAGACACATTAACTAATTGTAGACATTTTAGTATGACCAAACACTAATTATATTTTAACTTACTTATTCAAATTACTATTTTAACAATATACCAGGAAATAGTTAGTTTGGAGATCTTCTGTGTGAGTGTGTGTGTGTGTGTGTGAATGTGTGGGTGTGTGTGTGTGTGTGTGTGTGTGAATGTGTGTGAGTGTGTGTGTGTGTGTCTCTGTGTGTGTCTCTGTGTGTGTGAGTGTGTGTGTGTGGATGTGTATTCAAAAATGTGTGTGTGTGAGTTATGTGTGTGTGTCTGTCTGTGTCCCCAGGCCGTAACACTTCATGGGCACTTTGATCACTGTGTGTGTGTGTGGATGTGTATGTGTGTGTGTGAGTATGTGAGTGTCTGTGTGTGTGTGTGTGTGGATGTGTATGTGAAAATGTGTGTGTGTGAGTGTCTGTGTGTGTGACAGGATACTCCAGCGAGATAACATGTCTACGTAACCTTTTGTCTTCGTTTGATCTTCCCCCTAAAGGGAAGGAGTCTTACCCCAGCTGCCACTATGCCATTGTCACCCCAGGAGGGCATTTGCACAATCTGTCTATTTAACCACACACAGACAATCTATGACTTATTGTTTTGAGGCCCAAATATTTCTACACATTTAGTTAATCATGATATATATGTTTTGGATTTTACAACAGTACAATACTATTGGGAATGGCAAAGAACCAGAGCCTTGACCAGCTCTCACACAAAAATGAGCTCCCACAGAGCTTTGCCTAGCTCACACACCAAAAATGAGCTCAAACAGAGCTTTAACTAGCTCACACCAACAATGAGCTCAAACAGAGCTTTGCCTAGCTCACACCAACAATGAGAGCTATACCACAACACCACCAGATATAATTACCAACAGACACCGACAGAGCTCTGGCTAACACTGCACACACAGGGATATATGAAGGGATGTGGAGGTTGATTGCCTGACGAGCCTCAGCTGCTGCTGCTGCTGCTGCTCTTGTTGTTGTTGTTGTTGTTGTTGTTGTTGTTGTTGTTGTTGTTGTTGTTGTTGTTGTTGTTGTTGTTGTTGTTGTTGCTGCTGCTGCTGCTTGGAGTGAGATGGTGATTGACCCTGAGAGATAGATAGGTTACACAGGAGGGGGACAAAAAACAACAATACAACCTGCCTACATACATAACACATAATATATATAATTCCCTATACCAGTGGTTCTCAAACTTTTTACACCAAGTACCACCTGAGAACGTAGCTGGCTCTCCAAGTACCACCATATGACCGGCGTTAAAATACAGTCTATTCAGCTATGCACAGTTCATGCAGGAGGCAAATGTATTCCTAATACCATTATTTATTGTTAACTTTTGTCAGACACAGCCACAATGTACAAAGGGATAGCACTAGAACTAGCAAACGCTTCCACACAACTCATACAATGCAGGGGGCATTGAGAACATAATAACTAACATTCTCAAATGTACTTAATTCTCTCTCTCTCTATCTCTCTCTCTCTATCTCTCTCACACAGCAAGCAATTGTCCGTCATTCTCTCTCTCACACACTCACACACACACACACACACACACACACACACACACACACACACACACACACACACACACACACACACACACACACACACACACACACACACACACACACACACACACACACACACACACACACACACACACACACACACACACACACACACACACACACACACATTTAGTTACAAAAACTTAATTTCCTGCATTCTGGTGCAGGAATTTTTTAATCTTTACCCTTTAAATGCCAGTGTTTGTGATGGGCATCACAAATTATTGTAAAAAATAAAAGAAAACACATATTCAATACATTTTTGAATGTTTACCCTTTAAATGCCAGTTTGTGTGATGGCATCACAAATTATTGTTAAAAAAAACACAAAAAAGTAAAATATTTTCAATATATCAAATGCAAAGTACATTTTTCTGGGGGGGATTATTACAGGCTAGGCATGTGTCAATGATTAGCAGCAACACAGATTTTGATGGATTTTTTGTAATGTCAGATTTAACACCAACTCTTTTCAGAAAAGTGGGAGTACTTCATTTTTTATCTGACATTACAAAAAATCTAAAAATAAATGGTTATGATCAGGGCTGAAGTTGAATTAAAGATTTATGACTGTTTAGACTGCATTACTCTCTGTCACAGTGATCTCCTGGTTGTTCCCCACTTAGGTTATCTAACTATCGCGCCACCGCAACCAGAAACACTGGCCTGGCCTGCTTTTAAGTTCAGTGGCCTGACAAAAAAAAAAAAAAAAAAAAAAAGCTTTTTTGTAAATGTTTTCAAGTACCACCAGCAGTACCACCAAGTACCACTAGTGGTACGCGTACCACAGTTTGAGAACCACTGCCCTATACAATACAATATAATATTACAAGGATACATACATAATGATACAAGGACAGAGTCCGTAACAGAAAGTAATACAGTTCAGAGCATCAAAAATAATATGGCAGGGGCGCCCTCGTGGCGCATACCATAGTGCCTCGCGCACCTACGCGGCCGACCCGGGTTCGATCCCAGCTCCCGTCGTTATTTGTCGCATGTCTTCCCCACCTCTCCTCCCGTTTGCCCTCTCCTCTGTCGGTCCTGCGTGACCAATAAAGCTGTAAAAAAGAATAATAAAAAAATATATATATATGTCAGTCAATACTACATAACAGTCAATATTTACACACCAAACATGACCTCTGCAAATCTTCTCAATTTCAGTTTGGAAACAGGCTTCGTCATAGCGTCTGCTACCATGTCGTCTGTCGGACAATAAATCAGTGTCATCCTTTCTTCCCTGATGACAGATCTGATGAAATTATATTTTATATCCACATGTTTACACCTCTGTCGGCACACAGGGTTTCTCGCAATTGCAATGGTTCCCTGGTTGTCTTCATAAACAACAGTTTTCTTGTATACATAGGTATCCATTGCTTCAAGCAGTTGTTCTAGATAAATACATTCCTGTATTGTCATAGCTAGAGCCATGTATTCGGCTTCACAAGTTGATAGTGCCACTGTGGGCTGCTTCTTTGTTTTCCATGAAACCAGTGAGCTGTTTGTGTTCAAACTCACACAATACCCTGTGGTACTTCTTCTGTCTGTGGTGTCTGCCGCCCAGTCTGCATCACTGTAGGCTTTAAGCCCTAAGCCCTCGCTGCTCTTTCTGAAACAAAGCTGTTTATCTGCTGTACCTTTGAGATAACGAAAAACATGTTTTGCTGTAATCCAGTGCTCCTCTGTGGGGTCAGCAAAATGCTGTGACAATTTACTCACTACAAAACATAGGTCAGGGCGAGTACATGTTGTCAAATAAATGAGGCTACATACAGCTTCTCTGTAAATTTTTACATCTGTCAATTTCTGAGCATCCTCTTGGTAGTCTAGTTTTGTCCGCTGCGATGATCAAATCATCCACTTCTGTATTTAAACATAGAATCCACTTCTGTATTTAAACATGGAATCCACTCCTGTATTTAAACATGGAATCCACTCCTTCTGTATTTAAACATGGAGTACCCTCCTTCTGTATTTAAACATGTAGCTACCCTCCTTCTGTATTTAAACATGGAGTACCCTCCTTCTGTATTTAAACATTTAGCTACGAACCTGGCTTTGTACTTGTCGTGGCCTTCAATACCCTACTTGATTGAGTACACCCATTTTCCTCCCACTGTCTCTCTGCCCTCTGGTAACTTGGTTAGAGTAAAGGTGTGGTTGTCCTTTAGGGACCTCATCTCCTCATCCATTGCTCTCTCCCATTTACTTGATTCAGGGGACACTATGGCCTCTTTAAAGGTCTGAGGTACTCCACTCACTACTCTGTAGCAGTAATCAATGCTGGTAAGTGTACTGTCATCCTCGTCACTTTCTCTGCGGGCATAGTCTTTCAGATACTTTGGGGATTTGTGTTCCCGTGAGGGATACCTCCCACTGCATGGGGCACATGACGTCACCCTCGGGTGCTCCTCGTCTTCTGGGGGTTGCTGACTGTCTGTCTGCATGACTGTGCTAAGTACACTAGGCTGAGGTGTCTCTGTTTCTTCACACCTTACTCTGGAGTCCAGCTATGGATCCTCTGTCTGTGTCTCGTTCTCACATGTTGTCTTTGTGACAAATTTGACTAGCTTGTGTTTTTGCACTTTCCCTTTACCAGGATAATAGACTAGGAAAACGGAGCTTCCATTGTCGTGCCCTACAAAGAGTCCTTTTTCACATCTGGACTCAAGCTTTCCTCTGTCCTGCTGGTAAGCATAACACACTGATCCAAATTTGTGCATTCTAGCTAGATTACATTTCTTTCCTGTCAGTGCTGTGTACGGGGTGGTGCCCGTGTGTAAAACACCTGTTTCTGATGTAAGCGGCTTCTTGTACCGCTTAATGCCATAGGCTCTTAGGTAAGTTACCAGCTATTAGCTTACACCTAGCCATTTTGAAAAGAGTACGTCCTTCCCTCTCTGCCACTCCGTTCTGGTGTGGGGAGTACAGACATGACGTCTCGTGTCTTATCTTGTTCCTTCTCAACAGTGATTGGAACTCTCTATTTGTAAACTCGGTTCCGTTGTTGGACCTCAAGCATCTTATGTTGCCATAAGGGGCTACGTCTGCCAGGAATTTCTCCGTGGCCTGGAGTGTGTCACTCTTTGCTTTGAGAAAGTAAACAAACACTGCCCCTGTACACACATCTGTAAAAGACTGTACATATCTAAAGCCTCCTATGGACTCGTTGCTTACTGGACCGGCTAGATCTGTGTTAACTAGCGCAAGTGGTACCTTTACTTTTTCTGTGGGATTTCTGTTTCTCGATTGAGTGAACTTCCCCTTTATGCACACTACAAATTCTTTGTCAGGTCTACGCTTTTCACCTTCAATGTGCATGCCTTCTGTCACTGCTTGCAGTTTCAGTAAATCCTCGTAATTACAATGACCCATGATCTCATGCCATGTCTGAATATCGTGACTGACAGTCACATTACACATATCATTATTATTACACTTGTCGTTGTCATTACGCTCTGTTTGTAAATAATACATTCTCTTGTACACCTCTATGTTAAATCGTGTACCGTAAGGCTCTACAAGAACATCTTTACCTTCATTGAAGAACACTTTGGCACCGTTCGCAGTAGCAGATTTGACAGAGAATAGTTCTTGTGGGAACGAGGGTATGTAGAGAGCGTTCTTTAACGTCACTGTACACCGGCGCCCATCAGTGTCTATGAGGCATACCTGTGCGTCTCCTCTCCCTTGCGCCAACCTGTAGGTGCGCTTCCCGCCTGCCAGCTCCATGCTGTGTCTCTCCGGGTCGAAGGTGTTGTCAAAGTTCTTGAATCGATTCCTGTCGTTGATGACGTGGGACGACGCACCTGTGTCCATGATCAGTCCCTTCCTTTGGGCCTGCTGCAGCTGCGTTGGCTGGGTGACGTACGCTGTCTGCGCCCCGAAGATGAAGTCCTTTTGTCCCGCTACTCTCCGGGCGTTGTCTCGACTCGTCTCACGTCCACCGTCGTCGCCATCTTGTCCACAGCCGCCATCTTGTCCATGCGCGTACTGTGAGCTCTGGTCGCGTTTCTTTCTGCACACTTTGTCTGTGTGCCCCGTGGATTTGCAGAAGCTACACCAAACAGTCTTTGTGCAGTTATCTTTCCGATGCCCTTTTTCTCCACATTGCCAACACGCCAGCTCCGTCGTGGGCCTGGTCTTCTCTCTCGGCGTCGCCCGGGCCTTCAGCACCCTCTCTCCCGCCTCCGCGGCGGATGGGTGGGTATCTTCTGAGGCCTCTAAATTTCGCAACTTGGCCTTGAACTCTCCCAGCGACATGTCCGCTGAACCGTGTGTTACCAGTAGTGTGAACGGTTTGTACAGCTCCGGGAGTCCTCTCATAACCATTGCCATCATTAGTCCATCGCTTGGTGCTTCTCCTGCACTCTTAAGCGCCGTAATGATCTGCTCAGCTCTGATGACGTATTCGGTCACAGTCTCGGTGTGCCCCTTCTTCAGCGCTATTAGTGTTAGAGGGATACGATTCGGGGTCTTCCCTGTCCGATATAATGTTCTCTCAACACTTTCAGGCTTTCTCGGCCTTTGTCGTTAGTGTCGCGGAATATCAGCCCCAAGCTTGTGTCGTCTAGCAGTGGTGCTAACTCACAGTATGCGTCTGCATTATGTTTGTTGTCCAGGGCTCACACGGCCGCCGTTACTTCTCCTGTGGTGGCCGTTAAGATCGTTGTCTTCACTCCCACACCGTGCATGCAGCACAACATGCGCTCTTCCCAGAGCTCATAGTCCTCTGCTCTTCCGTTGAACAAGGGCCATTTGCTCTTTCCTTTGGTTGCCATCCTCTTTTTGATGGTAGGCGTAGCTTTAGCTCCTGTTGGCCTAGCCTTTAGACACGCGGTGCTCCCGGTGCTAACCTAGCCTATACTTCAGCTAAACTTGCTACCCTTATTATTTCGCCCCTGCGTGATCTGGGCCTATAACCTGTTGACAGATGGGGCGACAATAAGTTGGTCATGACGACAAGGTATTCTCACTTAGCCATTAATCGGCGTGGTTTATTATCACATTGCACCCAACAGTACATGAGACCTTCTCTCAGTGAGAGGTAGATGGGAAGAGACAGAGGGGGAGTTAACATCTCCTTTTATACCTCTTACCTGGCGCCAGCATTAATAGCTCCGCCTATAGTGCCCTCTTGTGGAAACAGTTAGAGAGTTACATGCAATCGTATACATCACATAACTTTAACAGTTAACCTTACTGTTAATCTTTTTAGGTTGTATCTCCTTGTGTGCAGTGCTTTTATTTTGAATATTTAGATGTGTTATTTTGAATGTTTTCAGATGTATTGTTGCTTTGTATCTCTTTGTAGGGAGGTCAAACATTCTGCCATAATGTAATCAAATCGGAGCTCCGCCACCAGGTTATACATTTTTCTTTAAACTTTAATGTAATGGCTTCTTGCTGGTAAACCAGGTAGTGTCTTCAACACGCACATTCCAAAAAATCCAAAACAAGATCCAAGGTATTATTAATAAAATTATATTTGAAGCATCTGAAGAATCTAAAGAAAACATCAAAAGAAAGATTCCAATACTCATTGTGCTATGTACTATTGTGTTAATTAATCTAATGAATCGCATTTTAATCGCATAACTATTTTAGGCCTGATATTCTATATTCTATAATCATATTTCAAATGGCAATTTTAGCATGGTGTTATTCACAGTCAAAGATACAACATTTTTTATTGATATTCTCATTTGGTTCATTACAATTTACTCAAGCCTAGTTCAACCTTCTTACTGTTACGCTCCAGAGACTGTGCTAGACAAGATAGTATGAAATAAAATAGTATAGCATGTAAAATAGAAGTACAAAAGGTCACAGTGTTCAGTATAGACATATGTACAATGTTCGATGCAGAATAGAAGTAACTGAGTTACCATACAATATACAATATTCTATGCAATGTACTAATATACAATACTATATAGTGCAGAGCAGAAATGGGATGAGGTACAATTTAGGTACAATTTACAGTAAGGTGTTCGAGTTGTAGTGCAAATCCTTTACCAATAAATATAAAGTGTAAAGTGTGTTTAGGTGATCTAAAGTGTGTAGAATGGGTGCTGCAGTGTGTTGTTTGTTTAAGTGAGTGTGTGCATGTGGGTGTGTGTGCTGTGTGCATTTGATGGTTGTTGCATAGTGTTTATTGTTCGTTGAGCAGCCTGATGGCCTGGGGATAGAAGCTTCTTCTGAGTCTTTCTGTGCTCGCCTTAAGACTCCGGTATCGCTTGCCTGACCGCAGTAGTTCAAAGAGGCAGTTGTTCGGGTGGCTGGAGTCCTTGATGATTCTCTTAGCCTTGCCCCTGCACCGCTTGTTGTAAATGTTCTGGAGGGTGGGAAGCCCCCCTCCAATTGTGCGTTCGGCTGAACGTGTCACTCTTTGTAGTCTGCTACGGTCTTGTGCAGTGCTATTCCCAAACCAGGAGGTGATGTTGCCAGTCAGGATGCTCTCTATTGTACATGAGTAGAAGTTCTTAAGGATCTTCTGACTGACTTGGAACTTCCTTAGGCGCCTGAGGAAGTAGAGGCGTTGTCGTGCCTTCTTCACAACACTGTCAATGTGTGTGGTCCATGTCAAGACCTCGGATATGTGGGCTCCGAGGTACTTGAAACTGTTCACTCTCTCAACCGGTGCCCCGTCGATGCTGAGGGGGCTGTAGTCCTTGACCCCCGACCTCCTGAAGTCCACAATCATCTATTTTGTTTTGCTGACGTTCAGGGAGAGGCAGTTCTCCTGACACCACTGTGACAGATTCTCTACCTCTTCCAGGTAGGCCCTCTCGTCGTTGGCAGAGATCAGGCCCACCACTACTGTGTCATCAGCAAATTTGATGATTGTGTTGTTGTTCCGCTGTGCCACGCAGTCATGTGTGTACAGGGAGTAGAGTAGGGGGCTCAGGACACAGCCCTGGGGGGCCCCTATGTTGAGCGTGATGGATGAGGAGGTGCAGTTGCCTGCTCTCACCACCTGTGGTCTGCCCGTCAGGAAGTCCAAGACCCACTGACAGAGGTCATAGTTCAAGCCCAGGTCCCTGAGCTTGGCTATGAGTTTGGAGGGGACTATGGTATTGAATGCTGAGCTGTAGTCGATGAACAGCATTCTCACATAGTTCCCATGCCTCTTGTCCAGGTGTGATGCTGCTGTGTGCAGCACATGGGCTATGGCGTCCTCCGTGGACCTGTTGGGGCGGTATGCAAATTGCAGGGGGTCCAGGTTGATGGGGAGGGAGGAACAGATGTAGCCCTTCACTAGCTAATATGGAGCTACAGTGTGTAATCAAAAACCAGTCAGGATATTGGATGAAAGGAGAATGTTAACACAGTGATTCTGTTCACTGACATAACAGTGCTGGAACTGGACAAGGAAGAGAGAGGAAAATACTAGCTGACTTGAAGACCGAATTGGAGGAGAAACCATTGCCAATTGAAAGACTGATAAACAAATGGAAGAATCCTGGGCCCTCATTTATCAATTTTTCTTAGAAAGTATTCTATTTTCATACGTAAGCACAGAATTTAGAATGTGTGCACGCACAAAAAAAACTGGATTTATCAACCGTGCGTACACAGGTCCTACGCTCCTCCGTGTTGATAAATACCTCTTTGTTCTACCGCCAATGCTCGTGCATGATTATCCATATATGGTCATGAAACACCCCCCATGGGATGTGAAATAATGGACTGACCCGAGCGGAACTCTGAGAAACTTCACGGGAGATTGTTCACTGAGGCGCTGTCGAACATTTTCAATTCATCATGTGTGTGTCATTATAACCATGCTGTAATATGAATGCCTTTATTAGTTGTGTTCGATTGGCTATAATATGATTTTTAGAGGCATCTATTTTGAATGAATGAATGAATGAAAACTTTATTTAACAGATTGCAGAATGGGTACAATACAGTACGGCTCAATACACACAATTGTTAAGGGGATGCAGACCAGAGAAAGATGTTTGTCTTGTTTACATCAGGGTCCCCCCCTGTTGTTGTCGGTATTAGCCTAATACCGACAACAAAATAGATGCCTCTAAAAATCATATACTATTAGGTAGCCTACCGAGCGGCTACGTGGCGTAGTGGGCAAGGCGCTCGCCACGAATGCAGAGACGCTGGGCTCGCCTGTTCGTGGTAAACTTACCACCAAGAGTGCCTCGTAAACAATGAAAAGTAATGGCGTTCAAAGCTGGAAACTTGTCCTACTGGCAGGGTAGTCAGGAGGTCCACCAGGCGGGGTAGTCAGGAGGTTCACCAGGCAGGAGGTTCACCAGGCGGGGTAGTCAGGTGGTTCACCAGGCGGGGTAGTCAGGAGGTCCACCAGGTGGGGTAGTCAGGAGGTCCATCAGGCAGGAGGTTCACCAGGTGGGGTAGTCAGGAGGTTCACCAGGCAGGGTAGTCAGGAGGTTCACCAGGCGGGGTAGTCAGGAGGTTCACCAGGCGGGGTAGTCAGGTGGTTCACCAGGCAGGAGGTTCACCAGGCGGGGTAGTCAGATGGTTCACCAGGCGGGGTAGTCAGGAGGTTCACCAGGCGGGGTAGTCAGGTGGTTCACCAGGCAGGAGGTTCACCAAGTGGGGTAGTCAGGTGGTTCACCAGGCGGGGTAGTCAGGAGGTTCACCAGGCGGGGTAGTCAGGTGGTTCACCAGGCAGGAGGTTCACCAAAAATTAAGTGGCCATACTGTTACACACAATTGGTGAAGATGCTTTGGATGTATTCAACACGTTCACATTTGTTGATGGTGACAATGAGAAAGTGGATGCAATCCTCAAGGCTTTTGAAACATATTGCAGCCCACAGAAGAATGTTGTTTTTGAACGGTACCAGTTCTGGTCCCATGCTATGGCTGATGGGATGACAGTGGACAAGTTTGCCATGGAACTGCGCCAGAAGAGCAGAAACTGTGAGTTTAAAATAAGTGAGAATGAAATGATCAGAGATAAATTGGTGTTCAGCCTGAATAATGCTGCTCTGAAAGAAAGGCTACTGAGGGAGAAAAATGTAACCCTTGAGAAAGCAGTAGATGTGTGCAGAGCATCAGAAGCTGCAAGGATCCAGATGCAAGCTATGCAAACAACACAGTCTGTGGGTGAATCATATGTGCAAGCCATAAGTAGAGCTCCAGCTCAACCAGAGAGGGGAAGATTCTACAAAGACAGGAGGACAGAAAAGAAAAACAGAGAGTGGATTGCACAATGCAACAAGTGTGGGAGAACACATGAACCACGCCAGTGTCCGGCTTATGGTGCTGTATGCCACAAATGTAACAGGCAAAACCATTTTGCGAAGATGTGTTCCACACCAGCTGACAGGACGGGCACCCAAACATACAGAACAGTAATAAGACGTGGTGTCCACGACATTGAGACTGAGGTAGATGTAGACTCACTGTTTTTAGGTACTGTGTCATGTGTGGAAGTTAATGCAGTCACTAAAAGTAAAGACACTGCATGGTACACTATGGCCAATGTGAGGAATGTCCCGGTCAAATTCAAGATTGACACGGGTGCGGATGGAAACGTGCTGCCTATGTCCATTGTAAAGACATTTCCAGGTCGTATCCAGCTACAGCCCACAAGAACAGTGCTGGTAGCTTATGGAGGGAACCGTCTGAAGCCTGAAGGGACCGTGACACTGATGTGTGAAACTGCTAAAGCTAAAGCCAAGCTTGATTTCTATGTGATCAACCAGTCAACCGTGCCGATCATGGGCAGAGAGGCAAGTGAAGTACTGAGGCTTGTGAAACGAATTGATGCACTTGAGAAGAAACCTCCAGCCACAACAGAGAAGCTGAAGAGACCTCCAGCCACTAAAGAGGAGTTGCTGGAGATGTACCCATCTCTCTTCTGCGGGCTGGGTGAGTTCCCGGGTGTACATCACATACACACTGACTCGGCAGTTACACCTGTGGTACATGGGTGCAGGAAGATTCTCCTTGCTGTCCTGGACAGGCTGAAAGTAACACTGCGACACCTTGTGGAAGCAGATGTAATAACCCCTGTGAATGACCCAACAGCATGGGTGAGCAGTTTGGTGATAACTACTAATAAATCACTCAGGGTGTGCTTGGACCCCCGTGATCTGAACAAGGCCATACAGAGGCAACATTACTCCATTCCCACTCCAGAAGATGTCTGCTGCAAACTGGCAGGGAAATCTATCTTCACCATTCTGGATGAAAAGGATGGATATTGGCAAGTGAAACTGGATGAGCCATCATCTGAGCTGTGTACATTCAACACACCATGGGGCCGCTACCGCTTTAAGAGATTGCCATTTGGCATTAAGTCAGCCAGTGAAGTGTTTCAGCAGAAGAACTGTGAGACCTTCGGTGACATAGAAGGTGTACATATCATAGCTGATGACATGATAATCGCTGCATCCTCAGACCAAGAGCACGCTGAAATCCTCCAGCATGTCATGAAGAGGGCACAAGCTGCCAATGTCAAGTTCAATAAAGACAAAATCCAGTCCAAAGTCTACACAGTGAAATACATGGGCCACATCATCACACCAGAGGGTGTTAAACCTAATGATGCAAAGGTGATAGCCATCGCCAACATGCCGGCACCGGAAGACAAGAAAGGCCTCCAGAGATTGTTAGGCATGACAAGTTACTTGGCCCAATACATTCCAGGGGAAGCCACAATAACTGCTCCTCTGAGACAGCTGCTGAGAAAGGATGCAGCATGGCAGTGGGCCCATGAACATGATGCAGCTCTGGAAAGCCTGAAGGCTGCTCTCATTCAAGCCCCAAGTCTCAAGTTTTATGACAAACACAAACCCTTGACAATCCAAGCGGATGCATCTAAAGATGGATTGGGGGCGTGTCTTCTACAGGAAGGCTACCCGCTGAGCTATGCCTCCCGAGCATTGTCAGACACAGAGAAAAACTATGCTCAAATAGAAAAGGAGCTGTTGACGATTGTGTTTGCAGCCAAGCGGTTCCATCAGTAAATATATGGGCAGACAGTGAGTGTGCAGTCGGATCATAAACCTCTGGAAGTCATCTTTAAGAAACATCTAAGTAAAGCACCAGCTAGACTACAGCGGATGCTTCTCCAGTTGCAGTGCTATGATCTTGAAATCGCATACACTCCAGGAAAAGACATGCATGTTGCCGACACACTCTCTCGTGCAGTGGTGAAAGGGCACGTTGATGATCTCACTGAGAATCTGTTTGAGGAGAAAGTGGTGTATGCGATGGAGGCCACAGATGCGTGAAAAATGCTCAAGCAACTCCAGGAAGCAACTGCAGCAGACAAAGTGGTGCAGGCAGTGATACAAGCACACCAAAAGGGCTGGCCAGAGAGGAGACAACGCTGTGACGGCATATTACACCAATACTGGCCGATGCGTCACACAGTGAGCATCAGAGATGGTGTAGTAATAACGGAAGACAAGATCATCATTCCTCAGAGCATGAGAGCAGTAATCATGGATAAATTGCATCTTGCACACCAAGGTGTCCAGCGAATGAAAGCCCATGCTAGGAAGGTCCTATACTGAAGGTGCCACATGTCAACAAATGCAGCCACAAAACCAAAGAGAACCTCTCCAGTCACATGAGATACCAGAACTGCCATGGATGAAACTGGGGACTGACATATTTGAGCTGCATGGACAATCCTATCTAGTGATCGTTGACTACCTGACCAAGTACCCAGAAGTGCTAAATCTACCAGACAAGACTGCCCACTCAGTCATACAAAGGATGAAGTCAGTCTTCTCCAGACATGGGATCCCCAAAGAGCTAGTGAGTGATCATGTTCCTTTTGCGAGCTGTGAGATGCAGAAGTTTGCTGCAGAATCATACACTCTAGCCCTGGATACCCACAGTACAATGGACTTGCAGAGAGTATGGTCAAAATTGTGAAACGCACACTGAAGAAGGCAGCTAAAACAGGCACTTACCCGCATCTGGCTTTGCTGTCATTGAGAAACACACCGGTGACAGGCCTAGATGTCTCCCCGCAGTGTTGCAGCCATCCACCCCAAGTAACATACATAACAGGCTCCAACACCTGCAGACACAACGGGAGAAGTACTACAATGTGGGTACCAGACCACTATCTGTACTGACTCCTGGAACCACAGTACACATGAAAACAAGGCAAGGCTGGAAGCCTGCTGTCGTGTTGAGCAAGAGAGTAGAGCCACGCTCTTACAGTGTGGAATCACCGGCAGGCGTGATCTTCAGGAGAAACAGATGCCACCTGAGGACGGTTCATCCAAGTCTGCTTGAGAATGCTGATCCTGACCAGCCAGAAACTCTGCGGGATGAGCCACGGACTCTGCGGGATGAGCCGCCTGCCCAGAACCAGCCCTCCCAGTCCAGCACGGGCGACTCCCCTACATGCCGCACCAGATCTGGGAGAGCTGTCATGCCGCTCGTGAGGTACAGCGACAGCGATTATGTCACAAGCCAACGCTGAAGGTTGAGCTCCACCGGTGGGCTATGTTCGGGAACCTCTGGCCCCAAGCAACTGATACTGACAATATGAATTTATTATTTGTTACATTATTCCTGTTGGTAAGCTATTGGGAAAAGTGATTGAAGTAATTAGCTAATTCTGGTCTGCAGTAAAAAAGTTAAAACTTTTCCTTAAGAAAGGGGGATGTGATATATGGTACCCCGGTTCGATTAAGAGTACTGGGTTGAAGAGTGTTGTGATCGACTAATGATGTCTGTTGTGCATACCTGACCTGACATGCAGTAAACCTGTTGCTGTGGCTACCAACTGAGCTTGTGTGTGTTGTCAAGTTATTGCTATAAGGAACCCAGTCAAAACTACAACAGTCTCTTCCTGATATCATCATTTCCCTCTTGAATATCTCCATATTCATTGTCTGTACTGTCTTTATCTAAGGTGGAGCAAATAATATTTGTTTTATAATAGTAATATACTTGTACTGTATATAATATTTGTACTGTAGCCTACAATGTTATAATTGTATTATAAAATAATATGTCATATAGCACTACCAACACTAGCCCTCTTGCCTTGATTGGAATAAAAAGGATCTATGGTTGGTCAATTTAAATGTTTAATACACATTTTTCTGTCCAAAATAAGCATTATTGACCATGTTATCACCAGATTCTCAGTTATAATCCAAATGATTGGCTCTGTGCGACAAGCTTGTACGCGTAGCTAGTAGTGAGGACTTACAAATACATACCTGTATCCTTATCTCCTCCATTACTATTGTTGCTTTGGAGTGGACCCAATTTTTCAAAGACATTTTTAAGCTGTTTTTTAATATACTTCCGATTTCTTTCTCTCATTGGCATTCTGTAATAATAGAATATAGGCCCATGCTAAACCCACTCTTAAGTTTACTACACCTCTTAAGTTTCGCAATTATGCCACATCAATGTGGAACGCCCTACCGACAGCTGTAAAGGAATGTGAATCACTACCCAATTTCAAAACCACTCTCAAAGAGCACCTACGAGAGACTGCAATTCGAAACTGGCCCTGTAAATGTCCTAACGCAACCGCTTCCAATGTACAATAAACCTCCTATTAAACCCAATAATACACGAGACCCTCTTCTTGAGACCAAGTAAGGTTTAGTCGATAATCCAATGAACAGTTTTTCTGGACGGCTGCCAACTAGTATGCACGTTGTAGGAGGGGAACCTAAGACTGTCTCCCAATCCTGCCCGTCCATGCCCTCCCTCCCTCCCGCCACCTGGCGCAATGACACTTTGTCTTCAACTACTTTGTTGTTGTTGCAGCCTGACTATCGCATATGGCGTCTCAGGCATTCTGTAGATGACATGTGTCAACAAATGTACATGTCTGTGTGAATTTATGCTGTGCCATTGTTACTGTAAAAATGTAATGGTTGTGATGTTGTTATTATTAATGAGACGATGAGCTGTATGTGTGTGTTGCTGGAATTTCCCCAAGGGGATTAATAAAGGAATATCTTATCTTATCTTATCTTAAGCAAGGTACCTGTTTAGTTAGCTAGCTACAGTAGCCTAGGCTAAAACATACTGCCATCAATAAAAGCACTTGAAGTATACACACATTAGTATTTAGTAATGCATAATTGGTAAAACAAACTCAATCTTTGCAACTTCAAAGAAAGCTTGATGTATTACCAACCTACCTCACACACAGCAGTAGGATGCAGGGTTACAGCTAAGACTGCATGCATTATGCCTTCTGGCATCTGAACATTCAAGAGGGGATGTTGTGGAGAGTCACAGCCACGTGACCCCGCAATCGCCATCTCGTCCCTCCAGTACATACGCTATTAAGACAATGGAAAATGACCTACCAGGATGACAGAGAGGGTGTGAAGTGCCACAGAACAACAGTGACCCTTTTGGAAATTGACATCCTGTTCGTTCCTTTATAACCAGTATATTCTTTATAGACTTTAAAACTAAACTTTGGTTGGAAGACAGTGAAATGATTGTTCTGCTTAAAAAAGAATTGCCTGGTCTGCATAAGAGGTGTCTGTGAGAGCAGGCCTGCAGTAGGGAGTTAACCCTAAAGAATGTGACCCTGAGATGCAGCAGGAGAGGAGAATAAACTGCAATGTTAACCCTTACAGTGAGGAAGCAGAACAGACATGCATTTATGTTCTGAGGTGATGGGGCCCCAGGGGAGGTAAAGGCTGAGGTTGTGAAATTTTAGAGTAAAGGAAACACCCGTCATGTATACAGAGTCTTGAAACGATAGAGAGAATCTTAAAAACTATATAACAATTAAATGTTAAATGTTTACAGTAAAGTTTTCATAATGTCATGCTTATAATTAACTGTCAGTAGAGAATAATACTAAATGATGTGTAAACTGTTTTTCTGGAGGAGGGCATCTCTGAAGATTCTCTGCTATAACCTCTAAGGAGTCTTGATAAGAAATCTTATGGATGGCCTCGCCCGGTACTGCCTGGTACCACATGGTTACCACAGGCAAACCCTTTGTTTGTTCTGAAAAATGGAGGGACTTTCTCTTACTTAAAAACACTAGGTAACTAAAGGTAACGCGAGTGAAAGGAGGAGGAGAGTCCATCCAAGTTTCAAGTTTCAAGTTTCTTTAATAGTTGTCATACAGAAGTACAGAATACTTTTGTACAAAATGCTTCTTACTGTTGCGCTCCAGAGACTGTGCAAGACAAGATAAGTATGAAATAAAAAAATAGTAAAATTAGAAGTAAAAAAAAAAAAAAGGTCACAGTGTTCAGTTTAGACATATGTACAATGTTCGATGCAGAATAGACGTAGTTATCATACAATATACAATACTGTGCAGTGTACTAATATACAATACTATATAGTGCAAGGCAGAAATGGAGAAATGGGACGAGGTGCAATTTAGGTACAATTCACAGTAGGTGTACGAGTTGTAGTGCAAATCCTTTATCAATAAATATAAAGTGTAAGTGTGTTTGTGTGATCTAAAGTGTGGAGAGTGGGTGCTGCAGTGTGTTGTTTGTTTGAGTGAGTGTGTGCGTGTGGGTGTGTGTGCTGTGTGCATTTGATGGTTGTTGCATAGTGATTATTGTTCGTTTAGCGATTATTGTTCGTTTAGCAGCCTGATGGCCTGGGGATAGAAGCTTCTTCTGAGTCTTTCTGTGCTCGCCTTAAGACTCCGGTATCGCTTGCCTGACCGCAGCAGTTCAAAGAGGCATTTGTTCGGGTGGCTCGAGTCCTTAATAATTCTCTTAGCCTTCCCCTTGCACCGCTTGTTGTAAATGTTCTGGAGGGTGGGAAGCCCCCCTCCAATTGTGCGTTCGGCTGAACGTGTCACTCTTTGTAGTCTGCTACGGTCTTGTGCAGTGCTATTCCCAAACCAGGAGGTGATGTTGCCGGTCAGGATGCTCTCTATTGTACATGAGTAGAAGTTCCTAAGGATCTTCTGACTGACTTGGAACTTCCTTAGGCGCCTGAGGAAGTAGAGGCGTTGTCGTGCCTTCTTCACAACACTGTCAATGTGTGTGGTCCATGTCAAGTCCTCGGATATGTGGGCTCCGAGGTACTTGAAACTGTTCACTCTCTCAATCGGTGCCCCGTCGATGCTGAGGGGGCTGTAGTCCTTGACCCCCGACCTCCTGAAGTCCACAATCATCTCTTTTGTTTTGCTGACGTTCAGGGAGAGGCAGTTCTCCTGACACCACTGTGACAGGTTCTCTACCTCTTCCAGGTAGGCCCTTTCGTCGTTGGCAGAGATCAGGCCCACCACTACTGTGTCATCAGCAAATTTGATGATGGTGTTTCAAGTTTCAAGTTTCAAGTTTCAAGTTTCTTTAATAGTTGTCATACAGAAGTACAGAATACTTTTGTACAAAATGCTTCTTACTGTTGCGCTCCAGAGACTGTGCATGACAAGGTAAGTATGAAATAAAAACATAGTAAAAATTTGAAGTAAAAAAAGAGGTCACAGTGTTCAGTTTAGACATATGTACAATGTTCGTAGACGTAGTTACCATACAATATACAATACTGTGCAGTGTACTAATATACAATACTATATAGTGCAAGGCATAAATGGACGAGGTGCAGTTTAGGTACAATTCACAGTAGGTGTACGAGTTGTAGTGCAAATCCTTTATCAATAAATATAAAGTGTAAGTGTGTTTGTGTGATCTAAAGTGTGGAGAGTGGGTGCTGCAGTGTGTTGTTTGTTTGAGTGAGTGTGTGCGTGTGGGTGTGTGTGCTGTGTGCATTTGATGGTTGTTGCATAGTGATTATTGTTTGTTTAGCGATTATTGTTCGTTTAGCAGCCTGATGGCCTGGGGATAGAAGCTCCTTCTGAGTCTTTCTGTGCTCGCCATAAGACTCCGGTATCGCTTGCCTGACGGCAGCAGTTCAAAGAGGCAGTTGTTCGGGTGGCTCGAGTCCTTAATAATTCTCTTAGCCTTCCCCTTGCACCGCTTGTTGTAAATGTTCTGGAGGGTGGGAAGCCCCCCTCTAATTGTGCGTTCGGCTGAACGTGTCACTCTTTGTAGTCTGCTACGGTCTTGTGCAGTGCTATTCCCAAACCAGGAGGTGATGTTGCCGGTCAGGATGCTCTCTATTGTACATGAGTAGAAGTTCCTAAGGATCTTCTGACTGACTTGGAACTTCCTTAGGCGCCTGAGGAAGTAGAGGCGTTGTCGTGCCTTCTTCACAACACTGTCAATGTGTGTGGTCCATGTCAAGTCCTCGGATATGTGGGCTCCGAGGTACTTGAAACTGTTCACTCTCTCAACTGGTGCCCCGTCGATGCTGAGGGGGCTGTAGTCCTTGACCCCCGACCTCCTGAAGTCCACAATCATCTCTTTTGTTTTGCTGACGTTCAGGGAGAGGCAGTTCTCCTGACACCACTGTGACAGGTTCTCTACCTCTTCCAGGTAGGCCCTTTCGTCGTTGGCAGAGATCAGGCCCACCACTACTGTGTCATCAGCAAATTTGATGATGGTGTTGTTGTTCCGCTGTGCTACGCAGTCATGTGTGTACAGGGAGTAGAGGAGGGGGCTCAGAACACAGCCCTGGGGGGCCCCTATGTTGAGCGTGATGGATGAGGAGGTGCAGTTGCCGGCTCTTACCACCTGGGGTCTGCCCGTCAGGAAGTCCAGGACCCACTGGCACAGGTCATAGTTCAAGCCCAGGTCCCTGAGCTTGGCTATGAGTTTGGAGGGGATTATGGTATTGAATGCTGAGCTGTAGTCGATGAACAGCATTCTCACATAGTTCCCCTGCCTCTTGTCCAGATGTGATGCTGCTGTGTGCAGCACATGGGCTATGGCGTCCTCCGTGGACCTGTTGGGGCGATATGCAAATTGCAGAGGGTCCAGGTTGATGGGGAGGGAGGAACAGATGTAGCCCTTCACTAGCTTCTCAAAGCACTTCATGGCTATGGAGGTGAGGGCTACAGGGCGGTAGTCGTTGAGGCAAGCGGGCGTAGATTTTTTGGGTACAGGGATGATGGTGGACTTCTTCAGACAGGTGGGGATGACGGCCTGTTCCAAGGACAGGTTGAAGATGTCAGTGAATACCGGGGCCAGTTGGTCGGCACAGACTTTTAGGACGCGGCCGGGGATGCCGTCCGGTCCTGCTGCCTTCCTGATATCCACTTTTTTAAAGATCCGTCTCACCTCATGCTCTGTTACCCTGAACACTGAGTCTCCATCAGCAGACCCCCCCCCCCCCATTGCCGTGGTTTGTAGGCTGGTGTTGTTATTCACAGCCTCAAACCTCGCATAGAAGGAGTTGAGATCATTTGCTAAGGAGATGTCACTGTTCAGTTTGAGGGGGGTTCCTTTGTAGTCTGTCATTGTTCTGAGGCCCTGCCACATGCCTCTAGAGTCAGCCTGTTCAAACTGAAGTTCAACTTTATCCCTGTAACGCCGTTTTGCCTCTATTACTGCTCTCCTGACGTTGTATCTTGCCATCTTGTGTTCTTCCATGTTGCCTGTCACCAGCCCGGTGTTGTATGCTGATGTGCGCACTTTCAGAGCCTCACGGACGGATTTGTCTACCCAGGGCTTTTGATTTGGGTAGATATTAATTTTGGTGGAGGGGATTATTACTTCTACCTGAGTACAGACATAGTCAATCACCGTTTCGGTGTATTCGTTAATATTGGCTGTGTTATCACGGAATACACTCCATTCTGTGCTTCCCAGCACTGCTTGGAGTGACTCCACTGACGTCACGGCCCAACGCTTAACCTCTCGCGAGACCACCGGCGTTCGCTTGAGACTCTGTCTGTACTTTGGCAAAAGAAAGATGGCGGCGTGATCGCTTTTACCGAATGGACTAAGAGCCTGTGACTTGTACCCATTCTTAAATTGCGAGTATACATGGTCTAATATGTTCTCGCCTCTGGTGGGACAGGTCACATGCTGATAGAAATTCGGCAGCACCTTTTTAAGACGCGCGCTGTTGAAATCCCCCAAGACCAAAATGGCAGCGTCAACATTAGCTGCCTGGAGTTTGTTTACCTCGTCGTGAAGTTTTGAAAGTGCGACCCCAGTGTTCGCGTGTGGTGGAATGTACACTCCGATGAGGATGATGGACGTTAACTCTCTTGGGAGGAAGAAGGGTCGACATTTTATCGTGATAAACTCCAGGTCTGGGGAGCAGTGGTTAGACAGTTCCTTTGTGTTGCCTAAATCGCACCACTCCTTGTTTATCATGAAGGCAATGCCGCCTCCTCTCGTCTTTAGTGACCCTTCTGCCGTCCGGTCTTTGCGGAGAACGAAGAAATGGTCTGCCGGTTCTATTGCGTGATTCGGGACATCTGGACTCAGCCAAGTTTCTGTGAAACAGAGGACGTTACAATCCCGAATGTCCCTCTGGAATTGGATCCTTGCTCTGATGTCGTCCAATTTGTTTCCTATCGATTGCACATTGGCCAACAATATGCTGGGCAATGTGGTTCTGTGTCGTTTGGACCTCAGTCTGTTCCGGACCCCGGCTCTCTTTCCTCGTCTTCGCGGCGGCTTCTTGGCGTCTTGGCCATGGCCGGCATAACAAAGGATCTCGGCGGGCCATTTCTGCTGTTCAGCGATCCGATCCAGAGAGCAATCCAAACGGTAAGTTTTTCTTAATCCAATGTCAATGATTGACTGACGGTCATACACATATAATGCACCAACAGTTGGTGCAAATAAAACTCCTAATACTATAAAAATTAACAAAATAAAGCACAGTCTCGTCGGAGCGATCAGAAAGGCAGCCATCAGAGCAGCGCCAGTTAAACTGTACTCACAACACTGCATTCACAGTGTTGTTGTTCCGCTGTGCTACGCAGTCATGTGTGTACAGGGAGTAGAGGAGGGGGCTCAGAACACAGCCCTGGGGGGCCCCTATGTTGAGCGTGATGGATGAGGAGGTGCAGTTGCCGGCTCTTACCACCTGGGGTCTGCCCGTCAGGAAGTCCAAGACCCACTGGCACAGGTCATAGTTCAAGCCCAGGTCCCTGAGCTTGGCTATGAGTTTGGAGGGGACTATGGTATTGAATGCTGAGCTGTAGTCGATGAACAGCATTCTCACATAGTTCCCCTGCCTCTTGTCCAGGTGTGATGCTGCTGTGTGCAGCACATGGGCTATGGCGTCCTCCGTGGACCTGTTGGGGCGATATGCAAATTGCAGAGGGTCCAGGTTGATGGGGAGGGAGGAACAGATGTAGCCCTTCACTAGCTTCTCAAAGCACTTCATGGCTATGGAGGTGAGGGCTACAGGGCGGTAGTCGTTGAGGCAAGCGGGCGTAGATTTTTTGGGTACAGGGATGATGGTGGACTTCTTCAGACAGGTGGGGATGACAGCCTGTTCCAAGGACAGGTTGAAGATGTCAGTGAATACCGGGGCCAGTTGGTCGGCACAGACTTTTAGGACGCGGCCGGGGATGCCGTCCGGTCCTGCTGCCTTCCTGATATTCACTTTTTTAAAGATCCGTCTCACCTCATGCTCTGTTACCCTGAACACTGAGTCTCCATCAGCAGACCCCCCCCCCCCCCCCATTGCCGTGGTTTGTAGGCTGGTGTTGTTATTCACAGCCTCAAACCTCGCATAGAAGGAATTGAGATCATTTGCTAAGGAGATGTCACTGTTCAGTTTGAGGGGGGTGCCTTTGTAGTCTGTCATTGTTCTGAGGCCCTGCCACATGCCTCTAGAGTCAGCCTGTTCAAACTGAAGTTCAACTTTATCCCTGTAACGCCGTTTTGCCTCTATTACTGCTCTCCTGACGTTGTATCTTGCCATCTTGTGTTCTTCCATGTTGCCTGTCACCAGCCCGGTGTTGTATGCTGATGTGCGCACTTTCAGAGCCTCACGGACGGATTTGTCTACCCAGGGCTTTTGATTTGGGTAGATTTTAATTTTGGTGGAGGGGATTGTATTGTATTGTATTGTATTGACTACGTATTGTATTTTGGTTTGCTAAGCGAAATGACATCCCTGTGACATCACTGTTTTTAGACCAATCGGAATATGATACAGGATCAATATAAAAATGACTGCTGCCCATTCAAGAGCCAAACTTTTTTGAGAGATTTGAAGATGTTGCTTGCAGACACCAGGCACAAGCCGTGTTAGGCCTTTGAGATCTTAAGAGAAGAGATGTTTTTGTTTTATACTTCTTTTAACTGAGTTGGACATTTCCAATGAAGTCTCTTTTGTAACTTGCTTTTTCTAAATAAAACAGCTTTTTCTAATATATCTTTTTGTATCCATTCTTCTGACCAGACGGACGGGTAAGCATTGAAATGTTGTTTGCATTGTAACTTTACCCTTTGCGTTCTGATTTATGATGAAAAGACTTTAGAAGTATGGCTTTATCCATACGGAGGCCTAAGGAGAAAAATGTATATGTATATGGACTAAAGGTGGGTTCTGTATAAATGTGATTATCAAGTAAAGCCATACAGTGGTAATACGTGTAACCGAATAAGTGAAATGGATATCCTATGAATAGGAAAAGTCCTTCTCAGTGCAAAATAGAATAAGAATACTCCGCAACTCCAATCAATCAACCGCATGACTGGAGGGGACGGAGGGGTGCGTGTGTGGGCTTGGGTCGGCTGGGTTTAACCCCTGCAGTTTGTAGACGCATTGAGTCCTGGACATCACAGACGTCGCAGGACGCTGCTTGAAGTTGAGATGCGGACCAATGAGTTATGGGGTTATCAATCTGACCGGGGCTTATGCCAGCACTTATCATGGCGTCCCTACGTTGGGCATTTATACTAACTGAATAGGTGCTAACGGCCGAAAATTAATTACAGATTTGACAAAAAAATTAAGTAGAAAGCTCTACTGGCGACTCGAGTGGAAAGCTCTACTCGGGGATATCACAAATGAATAGAAAGCTCTATCTTTGTGATTAAAGCAACGTTTACTCACAACTAAAGGGTAACGTAATGTTTATAGAGCTCTGGGGGGAGTTACAAGTGCAACATAATTTCGTGCTTTGCCCACAGGAAGTGAACTGGCCCTAGCCAGACGAAGGCTAACTAGCCACAAGCTAGCTGAATGCTAACTGGATGGCTACCTAGCCCGAGGCTACGTGACACGCTGCCAAAACGGCCGTTCACTGGAATGCAGGCTGACAAGCCAGGAACGAGCTAAATGCTAACTGGATGGCTACCTAGCCCGAGGCTACGTGACACGCTGCCAAAACGGCCGTTCACTGGAATGCAGGCTGACAAGCCAGGAACGAGCTAAATGCTAACTGGATGGCTACCTAGCCAGAGGCTACGTGACACGCTGCCAAAACGGCCGTTCACTGGAATGCAGGCTGACAAGCCAGGAACGAGCTAAATGCTAACTGGATGGCTACCTAGCCCGAGGCTACGTGACACGCTGCCAAAACGGCCGTTCACTGGAATGCAGGCTGACAAGCCAGGAACGAGCTAAATGCTAACTGGATGGCTACCTAGCCCGAGGCTACGTGACACGCTGCCAAAACGGCCGTTCACTGGAATGCAGGCTGAAAAGCCAGGAACGAGCTAAATGCTAACTGGATGGCTACCTAGCCCGAGGCTACGTGACACGCTGCCAAAACGGCCGTTCACTGGAATGCAGGCTGACAAGCCAGGAACGAGCTAAATGCTAACTGGATGGCTACCTAGCCCAAAGCTACGTGACACGCTGCCAAAACGGCCGTTCACAGGAATGCAGGCTAACTAGCCACAAGCTAACTGAATGCTAACTGGATGGCTACCTAGCCCAAAGCTACGTGACACGCTGCCAAAACGGCCGCTCACAGGAATGCAGGCTAACTAGCCACAAGCTAACTGAATGCTAACTGGATGGCTACCTAGCCCAAAGCTACGTGACACGCTGCCAAAACGGCCGTTCACAGGAATGCAGGCTAACTAGCCACAAGCTGACTGAATACTAACTGGATGGCTACCTAGCCCAAAGCTACGTGACACGCTGCCAAAACGGCCGTTCACAGGAATGCAGGCTAACTAGCCACAAGCTAACTGAATGCTAACTGGATGGCTACCTAGCCCAAAGCTACGTGACATGCTGCCAAAACGGCCGTTCACAGGAATGCAGGCTAACTAGCCACAAGCTAACTGAATGCTAACTGGATGGCTACCTAGCCCAAAGCTACGTGACACGCTGCCAAAACGGCCGTTCACAGGAATGCAGGCTAACTAGCCACAAGCTAACTGAATGCTAACTGGATGGCTACCTAGGCCAAGGCTACGTGACACGCTGCCAAAACGGCCGTTCACAGGAGTGAATTGATGGCTAACTAGCCAAAAGCTAACTAGCTCACCACAGGCTAACAAAGCCAGGAGCTAACAGCAGGCTAAATAGCCGGAGCTAGCAACCAACGCTAGCTCAAGAGAAGCTAGCACAAGAGAAGCTAGCACAGCAGACGCTAGCTCAGAAGAAGATGGCGCAGAAGGAGTTAGCTCAAGAAAAGCTAGCACAACAGATGCTAGCACATCAGATGCTAGCTCAAGAGGAGCTAGCACAACAGATGCTAGCACATCTGATGCTAGCTCAAGAGAAGCTAGCACAACAGATGCTAGCACGGAAGATGCTAGCACAGCAGATGCTAGTGCAAGAGACGCTAGCTCAGGAGGAGCTGGCGCAGCTGATGCTAGCTCAAGAGAAGCTAGCACAAGAAATGCTAGCACGGAAGACGCTAGCACAACAGATGCTAGAGACGCTAGCTCAGGAGGAGCTGGCGTACAGAAACCGGACAGTCTGTCCCTCGGGAACACCAAGGGAAGCAGTGAGTCACTCAGACCAGAGGGCTCAAATTACGTGGCCCCGGTCAGGACAAGGAAGGATATATGAGGAAACAGGCCGAACACTGCCTGCTCCCACTTCCATGTATATGGATAAGAGGGCTCCGCCCTCAATGAGAGCCCCCTCTGGACACGAAATGGGAGAATATACACTCAGGGGACACCTCCCGACACTGGGGGGATCAACCACACCAGGGCGAGATCACTCCCTGCAGTGCATAAGCCCAGGACCACGTGTTCACGAGGAAGTGAGGCAAGCGAGAGCAACCTATATATCTCCCCGTGGTGAACACTCAGGGGTGAGAGTGACATCTACAAGGTCTCACAGACAATCACCAAACATAACAGTCACTAACTACCCAGTCTGGACCGATAACTCTGATACACCATGGTCAATCCTCACCTTCACTGGACCGTCATTGACTAACTATCGTAGATGGGAAACAAGCATGGTAACGGCAGGAGGCTCTTACTACCGGAACCTGAGGAAACAGGTAATGGAAAAAAGGACCAAAAAGCCCCTGAAACCAGGCAAGGCAGTAATCACAGAGTGTGATTATGAGGTGTTTCACGCGGAGAAAATTGTCCATATGACACTAAGCCAAGACCAATACAAGGAGATAAAGTCCTCACACATAAACTGGGACAGACTGGTGTCCCGTATAAAGGAACTACTGCAGAAAAGGGAAATCTATGCTGGCCATGGTACTAAGGACATGCCCTACCGACTAGCCATAAACCTGATGTGGGGCAGGTCTCGAGGATATGGCCAAAGAGGCATATGGTTGGGGAAAGCCGTAATCAGCGCGATCTCAAGCCTAAGGAGTGCAGGGCACACGGAGATCCGTCTCATGGTGGAACCTAGGGACCATGAGGCAATAACCCTGCCCGTGGATAGAGCCGGGGAGGGTGAGGAAGACGAGGACGATGAGCCTGCATTGGTACCTCTCACTCCCCCTCCGAACCCTAAGGGGTCGGGACCCGTACCCAGGAAAGAAAGGTCCAGCCCCCAGAACTCCTCCCGAGCAGCGGAGAGAGGGAGATCATCCACACCCAGGAGACCGACAGTACAGTTCGAACCTGAAAAGGCGGAACCTGCGCGATCTCAGAACAGGAGTATCCATAGACTTCTAGGCCGTCCCCCGGAGTCAGGGGACGACCCAGCAAGTAGCGAACAGGAGTATACTGATCTAGATCAGGACTCAGGAATGGAGGGAGACCGGGATAGGTCAAGCTCCAGAGCATCCTCCAGGTCTTCATCTCGATCAAGATCTTGGGAGAGAGTTCGGTACCCGAGGGGCGAACCTCCTAGACCTCGAAACAAGAGAGCGAAACCGGTCAAACTGAGACCTATAGGCAAGGGGCCTACTCTGAAAGGCACCACCTTTCAGTCACCCTCAGGCTTGACCTGGAGCTCAGGATTGGAGGACGTCTCCGAAGAGAGTGAAGGAGACTTGGAAGGAAAGGAAACAGGGGATATTATGCCAGCATATCCCGTGAGATGGGGAACGGCTCAGGCCTTAGCCCGGTCACCCGTGGCAGAAAAAGTGTTGTCTCACCCTGGGGTAACAGAACCATACAAGCATGCGTATTTACATGCTGGCTATGACGTACTACGTGAACAGGTGTACAAACGGGACAAGGCCATAGCCGAAATAGCCAGGAGAGAAAGAAACTGGTTGAACGAAGCCCCGTCCATAAGCCCAATCCGAGCCCTGAGACACAGCACAGAGGAACACCGCCCGGAAGTGAGCCCTCACTCCATACTAGCCCAATCTCCCGGAGACATTTACCGACCAAGAGGAAAGAGTTTACATACAGGCAGGAGTCTGTATGACAGCACCCAATATGGAGAAGGCAACAAAGCACAAGAATTGTTAAGCAAAACCCAAGTGCTCAAAAAACTAGCCCCAGAAATGCTTCGAGGGGAGACCCAGGCTGCTTATATCCATAAGTGTGCTCAGATTTTCCATGGGTCACCTCTCTATGATGACCCGGAGGCCGCTCGCATTTTGAGACACCTCAAAGGACTGGAGATCCCCGAAGGGGCTTCAATGGCCCAAATGATGGAAATGGAAGTAAGAATCCCGGGTCAAGATCCAGGGGAAAATATGGTGGAGAAACTAATCCCACAGGTGCGAGACGGGAGCTTGTCTCTCACTGTTGCAGCAGAATCAGTCATACGTGGAACACCTAGGCAAAGATCAGGCTTACTGCTTGAAAAGCTATTCATAGGTGTACCAGGGGGTAACCGCCTTGCAGCCAAATGCGCAGCATGGTCCCGAGACCAGTTACGGACGGAATGCATGCTGTATGACCAAGTCAAAATGCTTTCTCAACACAAATACTGTAAAGATGTCCGTCTTTTCTCTAAACCAGAGTAAAGAGGATGAAAGAATTTGTAATCTATTTCATGCAAAGGGGATTTCCTGACAGCTACCATCTGGTAGGTTAGCACCTGTACCAACCATATCAGCTGCGTGAGATGTACACTCACCAGCGCCTATGGATAAAAATTGAGACTCTGCAAACTCTCATCAAGCTTAGCACCTTGACGCGGGGGGACAGAGCGAGCATCAGGGTCTCTATATCCGACGGGCCTATCAGATTTGTGGGGACTCGGAAGCTTCAGCATACAGGACGCTGTAGTGCTTGGGCGGCCGAGTCACTGGTTTATAGGTCTGTCAAAACGGATTGGAGGTTCTGGGGCTTAGAACATCCGTGAGTTGGGCTTTATGCTAATTGAATAGGTATCAAAAGCCGAAAGAATATGAACTGAAATAACTGCGGTCAGGGGCCTCTGGAGTAAAATGTATTACAGATTTGAGTTAAAACCTTACTCAAGTGTGATCTTATCAGCAAGCAATCCTCTCCAACCAAGACTCCTCCTAAGTGCTCGAGATCTGGAACAATGAGTGACGTAGAGGTCTGCAAAGCGCAGCAGACAGCCTAAGAGGTAAAAAATCTATCAGGAACAAGAGAGGGTTCATAAGAAACCACTTGAAGTGGCGTTTACTCGCGACTAACAGGGCTAGGGAGCCCTAAAGTCACTTGAACTTGAAGTAACTAAATGCTTACTTAAAGTCAGAACTTAAGTAGAAAAAACTCTACTTTGTGAATAGCAGGCTGAAATAGCCATTGCGAGCAGGCTGAAATAGCCATTGCGAATAGGAGCGAATAGCAGGCTAACTAGCCATTGCTAACAGGACGAGGCTACTCACATGATCAGACAGGTATATGATAACCTTGGACATGCCGGAAGTAAGAGGATGTTGGTATACCTGAGAACTAACAACATTCTCATACCTAAAGCCAAACAAAGAGCGATAACAGTCCGAAAGGCCTGTGAACAATGTGCGCTGGTAAAGGTGCGCTGGTAAAGGGACAAAACCTGAACCAGTGCCACACTCTTAGACGGGGGGGGGCTGTCTCCCAGAGTCAGCGGACGACGCAGCGAATGGCAAGAAGGAATATACTGACTCAGGTCAGAACTCGGAAATGGAGGAAGACCGGGATAGGTCAAGCTCCAGAGCATCCTCAAGGTCCTCATCTAGACCTCCCAGACCTCCCAGACCTCCTAGACCTCCCAGACCTCCCAGACCTCCTAGACCTCCTAGACCGGACAGAGAGACATCGGCCTGGACCCAGGTTACAGGGCGACGAGAGCCCTGAATGGACCTGAAAGAGAGAAAAGAAATGAGTCCTCTGTGGACTGCATCTGTGATGTCCTGCGAGGCCTACGGACAGGGTCACACGACCAGGCCAACCACCCTTCAATAAAGGACTGCTGCTACAATTCTCGGGGACCCGTGGGGTCGCCCGAGAAGTAACAATTCAACCTACCTCAAACTATGGGAGAGATCCAAGAGGTCAGAGGGGGTGACCCCAAGATGACCAAGATGACCAAGATGACCAAGATGACCAAGATGACCAAGACGACAACAACCTGGGTGCATCGGCCGGGAACAACAGATGCAAGTCTTCCCGCCTGATACCAAGCCACGACGTGGCCCCTATCCTGTCGAGCCGTCCAGCCAGGGAACAACAGATGCAAGTCTTCCCGCCGGCTACCAGGGTACCGAGGTACCAAGATGGCAGAGGGGGTGTGGAGAGTCACGGCCACGTGACCCCGCAATCGCCATCTCGTCCCTCCAGTACATACGCTATTAAGACAATGGAAAATGACCTACCAGGATGACAGAGAGGGTGTGAAGTGCCACAGAACAACAGTGACCCTTTTGGAAATTGACATCCTGTTCGTTCCTTTATAACCAGTATATTCTTTATAGACTTTAAAACTAAACTTTGGTTGGAAGACAGTGAAATGATTGTTCTGCTTAAAAAAGAATTGCCTGGTCTGCATAAGAGGTGTCTGTGAGAGCAGGCCTGCAGTAGGGAGTTAACCCTAAAGAATGTGACCCTGAGATGCAGCAGGAGAGGAGAATAAACTGCAATGTTAACCCTTACAGTGAGGAAGCAGAACAGACATGCATTTATGTTCTGAGGTGATGGGGCCCCAGGGGAGGTAAAGGCTGAGGTTGTGAAATTTAAAGTAAAGTAAAGGAAACACCCGTCATGTATACAGAGTCTTGAAACGATAGAGAGAATCTTAAAAACTATATAACAATTAAATGTTAAATGTTTAC
Organism: Notolepis coatsorum; assembly: GCF_963971535.1. Taxonomy (NCBI): domain Eukaryota; kingdom Metazoa; phylum Chordata; class Actinopteri; order Aulopiformes; family Paralepididae; genus Notolepis; species Notolepis coatsorum. Next base: position 156,705,813 of record NC_140168.1, read on the forward strand.
AGTAAAGTTTTCATAATGTCATGCTTATAATTAACTGTCAGTAGAGAATAATACTAAATGATGTGTAAACTGTTTTTCTGGAGGAGGGCATCTCTGAAGATTCTCTGCTATAACCTCTAAGGAGTCTTGATAAGAAATCTTATGGATGGCCTCGCCCGGTACTGCCTGGTACCACATGGTTACCACAGGCAAACCCTTTGTTTGTTCTGAAAAATGGAGGGACTTTCTCTTACTTAAAAACACTAGGTAACTAAAGGTAATGCGAGTGAAAGGAGGATGAGAGTCCATCCTGACTACGTATTGTATTTTGGTTTGCTAAGCGAAATGACATCCCTGTGACATCACTGTTTTTAGACCAATCGGAATATGATACAGGATCAATATAAAAATGACTGTTGCCCATTCAAGAGCCAGACTTTTTTGAGAGATTTGAAGATGTTGCTTGCAGACACCAGGCACAAGCCGTGTTAGGCCTTTGAGATCTTAAGAGAAGAGATGTTTTTGTTTTATACTTCTTTTAACTGAGTTGGACATTTCCAATGAAGTCTCTTTTGTAACTTGCTTTTTCTAAATAAAACAGCTTTTTGTATCCATTCTTCTGACCAGACGGACGGGTAAGCATTGAAATGTTGTTTGCATTGTAACTTTACCCTTTGCGTTCTGATTTATGATGAAAAGACTTTAGAAGTGTGGCTTTATCCATACGGAGGCCTAAGGAGAAAAATGTATATGTATATGGACTAAAGGTGGGTTCTGTATAAATGTGATTATCAAGTAAAGCCATACAGTGGTAATACGTGTAACCGAATAAGTGAAATGGATATCCTATGAATAGGAAAAGTCCTTCTCAGTGCAAAATAGAATAAGAATACTCCGCAACTCCAATCAATCAACCGCATGACTGTAGGGGACGGAGGGGTGCGTGTGTGGGCTTGGGTCGGCTGGGTTTAACCCCTGCAGTTTGTAGACGCATTGAGTCCTGGACATCACAGACGTCGCAGGACGCTGCTTGAAGTTGAGATGCGGACCAATGAGTTATGGGGTTATCAATCTGACCGGGGCTTATGCCAGCACTTATCAGATGTGTCCAGGGCTTGACGTTGACACCTGCCCACCTGCCCAATGCAGGTAGAATTCGTCATTGGCGGGTAGATGCGTCATTCTACCCGCCAATCGGGTGGGTGGTTTTTAAAAAAAAAAAACATTTTATCTAAAAAAGGCATATGGAATAATGAAGTCAATCCAGCTCATACTATATAATACTACAAGTCCCACAGGACTGGGTGCGCACAGTGTGCTCATTCATTGGCCCATCCACTTTGCCCGGCCCCTATCGCGCGCGTCGTGTTGCTTCCGTGTTGTGTGTCTGGCATCTGACAGTTGAACGAATGCTGTTAACATTAATAGTTCAACTGGTTACAATACAGACAGTTAGCTAACGTAAAGTTACAATGTGGCGGCATATTGTGGATGTGAAAAGACCCGGTGAACCAAACCACCAACAAACAAAAAATTGAAAAGATAATGAGACCGAGTCCGAAAACACGAACAAAGTAGAGGAGGCGAATAAAAGAAAGCGGGTGTTCATTGAAAAGTGGCGCTCAGGTCGTGAGTGGTTAGGATATGATCCACAGCAGAAGTTCATGTTCTGCATTGATTGTCATGTGTATGGCACTGACAAGTCCAAAAGCTTCTCGTTTGTTATTGGCACAACCAATTTAAAATTTGAAACGATTTATAATTATATACCCAGCTGCTCCTCAACCGTTCAGTGAGAAATATTGTCATAGGACAATAGTATATTCAAGTACGGTATATTCAATATTACATGTATTGCAATGCATACTGTAAATATGTTTTGCCTGCTCAATGCCATTAGGCAGTGTCTAGTCTATATCACTGGACTGTCTTTACAATGTACTGGTTTTGTTTCCTGTGGACTGTAGAATATTCCAGCCACTACAACACTGTGAAGCACAATGGGCAGACCTGGCATTCTGATTGTTGCTGCACAAAAGGGGGGAAATCATTCCAATCAAGACATGAATAGCAGTAGTCGACTATATAATGATTAGACTTAACCCCTTCAACTCACCATTCTTCATAATTGCAAATAGATATAACAGCTAGTCGATACAATTGCCAAAGTATTTCCAATCTAAATTAAGATAAAATCATATGTCCAAACAAATGCTTGCAGTTACATTGTCCAATGACCTATATTTATTACTTTTTTGGGGGGGGTAGCAAGTGTGGGGATTTTTGGCTAGTGAAAATGCTGAGTGGCTAGTGACTTTGGAAAACCACTAGCCACAGTGGCTAGTGAGCCAAAAAGTTAACGTCAAGCCCTGGATGTGTCTAAGACTGAAAACTTAAATGGATGGAATATTGTAGTGACGGGGCTGCTCAGAGTTGTAGCTAACACTTTTGCGTGATATTATTTAACCGTCGGGGCACATGGTCAAGTTTAGACCATTGGAAAGGCATCAATGCGCACGTCCTCTAATTTTCGCCACTCAAAAGGGCATTTTAGCGTGATGTTTTCAACTGTGGGGGCACATGGTCAAGTTTAACCATTGGAAGGGCACCAATGGGCACGTCGTCTAGTTTTTTCCACTCAAAAGGGCACTTTAGGTTTAGCGCGATGTTTTCAACTGTGGGGGCACATGGTCAAATCTAGACCATTGGAGGGGCACATCCTCTAGTTTTTTCACTCAAAGGGGCACTTTTGCATGATGTTTTTCAACTGTGGGGGCACATGGTCAAGTTTAGACCATTGGAAGGGCGCCAATGGGCACGTCCTCTAATTTTTGCCACTCAAAAGGGCACTTTAGCACAATGTTTTCAACTGTGGGGGCATATGGTCAAGTTTAGACCATTGGAAGGGCACCAATGGGCACGTCCTCTATAGTTTTTGACACTCAAAGGGCACTTTTGCATGACATTATTTAACCATGGGGCACATGGTCAAGTTTAGACCATTGGAAGCAGGGGCGTACCTTCCTACAGGCGATATAGGCGGTCGCCTAGAGCGCCACCCAGAGGGGGGCGCCAAAAAAAAAAAAAAAAAATTCTCTGTGCAGTTTTCGCGCCCCCCTCTATATCTGCAACCATTATTTTTACATAAAAAAAATTCTAACATAAGGGAAAATGAGCCAAAAATCTAAAACGGTCGGTCGGTCTGAGCCTCAGCTTTAGGTGTTCACAGTCAGAACATGCTAGAGCGCTGTGCATTGATGGGTATCGGTCAAGTGTTTATAGAATTGAGCGTTTAGGAAAGAAAGACTAACGTTAGAGAACTATGAAGAGGCAAAAGCCATAAAAAAAATAAAAAATAAAAAATTACAAAAAATAGGCGCAGTGGTGAATCTCGCCTAGGGCGCCAAATGTGCTAGGTCCGCCCCTGTTTGGAAGGGCACCAATGGGCACATCCTCTATAATATTTGCCACTCAAAAGGGCACTTTTGCATGACATTATTTAACCGTGGGGCACATAGTCAAGTTTAGACCATTGGAAAAACACCAATAGGGCACACCCTCAAATTTTTCGCCACTCAAAAGGGCACTTTAGCGCGTGTTTTTCAACCGTGGGGGCACCAGGGCCCCCCCCCCCCCCCTGAGTCCGCCAGTGATTGTCAAGGAGGAATGATTTCAGTAATGTACTATTATTTTGGAAACGTATGTTATGTCAGTCTTTTCATACGGAGCATGGACGCTGAATGAAGAGGCAAAGAGGATGATAGACTCTTTTGAAATGTGGACACTGAGGAAGATGCTGAAGATAACATGGAAGGATAAGATCAAGAATGAGGAGGTACTGAGAAGAGCGGATATGCAAGGGGGACAGCTGCTGGAGAGGTTGAAAAAGAGAAAGATGGAGTTGTGCGGGCATGTTCTGAGAGGATCCAGCGGGGAGATGTTCAAGAAGGTGGTGATGGGGAAGGTGGATGGAAAGAGAGGAAGTGGAAGACCAAGAAGAGGCTGGGTAGACGATGTCTGTGATTGGAGTGGAGTGAGAGGCGGAGTCACGGAGTTGGAGAGAAGAAGTGGGGACAGAATGGGTTGGAGAGTGATAGGCAACCTTCGGAACGAAGAAGCCACCTAATGATGATGACTAATGTTTGGTAGCCTGCCAAGGCTTGAGGAAACTCCATATTAGACAATTAATTTGGAAGGGGTTGGGATGACACAGAGAGCACCCAGAGGAACATGCTGAGTATATGGGTATATTTTCTGTTTCAGAGATGCACTGTGTAGAATAGAACCCATTTGGATATAAAACTCAAACATTCTTCAGGTCCGCAAAGTCTCTAATTCATTCATTACATTTATATAGCGCTTTTCCAGACACTCAAAGCGCTCCCCACAATGTAGGGTGGAAATTGCCTCCTTCACCACCACTGGTAGCACCCAACCTTGGGCAACGCAGGCTCAAACACTGGCACCCGGCACAGATCACACTACACAATGGCTGCCATACACTGGCACCAGGCACACATCACACTACACAATGGCTGAATGGCTCAGGAGACAGGGATTGATATCAGCCTAAGGGGAAGGGATGATTCGGTTGCCTTGATGTCAGAGACCTGATTTGGAATTTGGCCAGGAACGTCGGGGAACCCCCTACTCTTTGCAATACGTGTCCTGGGTTCTTTAACAACCGAGATTCAGTCAGGACCTCGGTTTAGCGTCTCATCCGAAGGATGGCACTCACAGCTATACGGTGTGTCCCTATCACCGTAACAGGGGCATTGTTACTGACTAGTCCAGAGTACAGAGTGCCCCCTGCTGGACAACAACACCACTTTCCGACAATGGCCTTGACTGGGGCTCAAACCGGTGATCTTCCAATCATGAGTCCGGAGCTCTACTCATGTAGCCACGCTGCAGTCAATGTTGCTGTTCCACTTTAACTGATGGCATCACCCCCACCCCAAGAACAAGATATTATGCTGGGTCCAGATCTACTATGCAAGCCTTGTTTTATTTACTTGGCATAATCAAGTTTATCAACCATTTACTTTGACATCTCTCTAACAGGGTGAAGTCGGATTTCCTACATACAGTGTCTAGTGTGCAGTCCTCTAGTCCAGGTTCTTGGTTCATTTAGTTTAGTTTATTTTTCGCACAGTATAAAAACAAGATAAAAAAAATAACACAATAACAACAACTATAAAGTACAAAATATATACAGAGCAGGAAGGGGCAGAAAAGCCTAGGAGGCTGATAAGAAACCTTGACCTATCATAATAAACAGAATTGTATTACATATAGCATGTTGGAAAACAATATCAATGTAAGGATCTTGTGGGAGTGTGTGAGAGTAAGAAGTAAGTATGAGTAAGTGTGTGTGTCTGATTACACTGATTACAATACACAAGTTACAATACACTGGTACAATATAATAATCAGATGTTCCTTCAAACATTTGTGTACGTTTTCTAAAAAGAATTTTTTTTTGCCAGATGGAGAAAATCAGTCCATCATTTCACACTTTCATTTAATAGAAAATGTACCTCTGCATGTAAGAGATTTAGGAAGATGAAGATGTAAAGATTGACTAGAAGAGTACGAGTGGGACAAATAATTGTTTAAATGTATAATGTATAGAAGAACATACTTGTGGTACAGAAAGCTTGTGAAGGGTCAGCTGCAATATAGTGTGAAGTCATACACACATTATGATAGTAAGTCATGATGGGAGTTGTTGAACTATAATGTTGAACTATAATTAAAGATGCACTTAAAGATTAAAGATGTCTGAGGACAGTGTAGACTCAACCACATATAATACAATATTGTATGCTGTGGTCCAGCCCCGGATAAAGAAGCCCAACCTCGATCCCTCTGTCTTTGCCAATTTTAGACCCATCTCACAATTACCATTTTTATCAAAAATCCTGGAGCGCATAGTCTACATACAGCTACAATCATTCCTTGAACACAACAACATCCATGATAAATTCCAATCTGGCTTTAAACCACGACACAGCACTGACACGGCCCTCCTCCGTGTCTTAAACGACCTGATTTCAGCTGCTGATGCAGGTAACTCATCCCTACTACTACTCCTTGACCTCACAGCCGCCTTTGATACGGTAGATCACCACATCCTCTTAGCTCGCCTCGAGCATTACGTAGGCCTCCTTGATTCGCCGATGACGTGCAGGTCTACCTCCCCTTAAAACCCACCCAAGGGAAAACATCAATAACACCACTACTTGACTGCCTGGCAGAAATCAAGTGCTGGATGTCTGAAAACTCCCCATTAACATTAAATGAAGGGAAAACCGAGGTCATTGTTTTTAATAGTGCCCCCCGACCCCCCTCATTGACGCACTTGGTCCCCTGGGTCCAAACCTCTCCACCTCTGTCAGGAACCTCGGGGTCATCTTCGACAGCAATTTTTAATTTGACAAACAGGTCAGCGCCGTAGTCAAAAACTGTTTTTACCACCTTAGACTCCTGGCGAAGACAAAGGCATACCTCTCCCAAAGTAACCTAGAGACGGTGATACATGCCTTTGTCACCACTCGCCTCGATTACTGCAATGCCCTTTACACGGGCATCGACAAAACCTTGCTTCGCCGCCTACAACTGGTGCAGAACGCAGCCGCGCGCCTCCTCACCAAAACAAAAAAACATGAACATATCAGCCCAGTTTTGGCCTCGCTCCACTGGCTGCCTGTCCGCTTTAGGATCGATTTTAAATTAGTCCTAAATGTTTTTAAATCACTAAATGGCACGGCTCCTCCCTATATGTCCGAACTCCTGCACCGCCACACCTCCCACCGATCCCTCAGATCAGCTGACCAGCTGCTACTGGTGGTGCCTAGAACTAGACTCAAGACTAGGGGAGACAGAGCTTTCTCCACCGCAGTGCCTAGACTGTGGAACAGCCTCCCCCTCAGCGTACGGACCGCCCAGACCGTGCAGGATTTTAAATCACTTTTAAAAACCTACCTGTTCTCCTTGGCCTTCCCCCCCCACTTAATCACCACTAGACCCCTGGCCCTTCTATCCTCTTTGTTTTACTGTGTCCTACCTGTTTTTATTACTTTCATTGCTTTACTATGTTTTTAATCTTATATCTTGCATCATATTATTTTGTGTTTATTACTTTCATTGCTTTATTATGTTTTTAATCTTATATCTTGCATCACATTATTTTATTTTTATCAACCTGCCTGTGAAGCACTTTGGTGCCAGCTGCCGCTGCCTGGAAATGTGCTATATAAATAAAATTTACTTGACTTGACTATGTATGTATTTACCTACCTTTTATTTAACCAGTAAGTCCCATTGAGACATGATATCTATTTTGCAAGGGAGACTTGACCAAGATAACAGCAGCAATAAAATATACTGTACACCACACAAAACATAGAGTATACATAACAACAAAAGTGCATGGCTGAAGGCGCTACGGAAGTACTCACCGGGGACCAAAATGACAGAACACTCTTCCTGCAAGCTCTGCAATAAATATTTAAATTCTCCAAGCAAGACCAGGGCATCCAGGTGGATGAGCGATTCATTCGACGCCAGAGGTGCAAAGTGGGAGAAGGCCGTCTTTCCTAGTTCAGTGACCACTCGTTTTTAAATGTAGCCATCTAATGGAGCTGGTCTGGTAGCTTGAGGCAAAGGAAAGTAAGGAGAAGGAGAGGTATAGGAGAAACGTCCCGAGAATGGCTGTGTTTGTAGATAAAACTCCCTTCCTACCCTCATCCCTCATTCTTAACCCCAACAAACCCTCCCCCACCTTTCCCCAAAATATCATGACACCCTTATACCTATGGCCCCCATCCCTCAGCTAGATATAATAAAGATGTTGAAGATCCGGTGGGGGCTCTCTCATTCCGGTTGTCCTAGCTAGTCACCTCGTTGAGAGTTATCCAGCCATTCTCTGACAATTTTTGTATTGATACTTTGACTGAGTTAACTCATTGACCGCCAGGGATTAGTCAGGGCCCTGTGGTCGCATTGCCACACTTTAAAATATAGGACTGAGTCACCTTGTTTGTAGAGCTATAACTATTATACTAATAGTAATTTCCTTAAATAATTATACAGGTAATGTACAGGCAAAGTGCAGTAACTTCAAATACAATGTTGTTTTCCCTCCAGCTTTCATAACTTAACCTAGCCATTTTGAAAATGAAATTTAATACCTGAATATATTGGAATGATGATGATCCAAATAAAATGGCTAGCTTAAGTTATGAAAGCTGGAGGGAAAACAACATTGTATTTGAAGTTACTGCACTTTGCCTGTACATTACCTGTATAATTATTTAAGGAAATCGTGCAGCAGAGTGCAGTATCTGCTTTTTTGGGGTTAATTAAAATAACTACGTCATATTTTTGTATGCCTAAAGATTACTTCATTAATACATGTTAAATCTGGGTACTATCATCTATCTACCTATAACACATTTTGGATGGCAAGTCTCCCATTACAGAAGCCGAGACCCTGACACTGGTAACGTCGAACCGTCCGACTACATGCCAGCTGGACCGGCTACCTTCCCCACTCCTCCAGACCATAGCACCAGACATCCTCCCATTCCTAACTGCAACCATCAACTCCTCACTCAACTCGGGGGTGGTCCCCACCTCCCTAAAACAAGCCAGAGTCACGCCCCTCATAAAAAAACCATCCCTGAACCCTACCGTCATAGGCAACTACCGTCCTGTCTCTCTTCTCTCCTTCCTTTCTAAAACACTTGAACGTGCTGTATCCAACCAACTTACTGCTTATCTCTTACAGAATGACCTCCTAGACCAGGGGTGGCCAACCCGCGGCTCGCGAGCCGCATGCGGCTCTTTGCCCGTCAATGTGCGGCTCTTCCATCCATAAAAAAAAAAAAAAAAAAAAAAAAAAAATGTTTTTAAAATTTTTTTTTTTTTTTTTTTTTTTTTACTTTTTTTTTTTTTTTTATGTCACTCATTCCATAAGGACGTAGAATAAACATTTACAATTTTTTTTTAAATGGTCCATTTGCATGTTCTTGGTATCTGAATCTACATGTAGGGACATATATGGATCAGTGTCAGAAATAGTGTGTCTGTTACTAGGCTTGAGTAAATTGTAATGAACCAAAGGAGAATATCAATTCTATTTAAAAAAAAAAAAAGATCTTTGACTGTAAATAACACCATGCTAAAATTGACCAGACCTGAAAAATCTAAGCAAATGAATAAAGGGAAGATGATTAAACAGAAGGTTTTGTAGATACAGTACTGAATTCTGCCATCTTTTTTATAATGTAAATTTCTCCACCATTCTTCATCATATTGCAACACCGTTTTTTGCAAGACGTTCACAGAAAGGTAGAGAAACTAACTGCGTTCTGTTTTATGGCAATAACGTTCAGGTTTGTGGGAGATAATCCCAAAAAATAAGAGAAATTAAAAAGTAAATCCAGAAGTCAGATGATTGACAGGGGCTGGTGTGAGCTGGGTAGGGTAGTTTTTCGAAATTTGAAAGCCCTGAGTCTCTTCCTTCAAAAGACTACACTCACTTTTGGCTGTGCCACTTCCTCCTGTCAATATGCGCCGGTTTCCGACTCAATGCCCTGAGATTTCTATAATCTTATATTTCACTAATAACAGTTAAAATAATTAAAAAGAAATTAGCAACTTCAGAGGCCAGAGGGTGGGACATATAAACACATTTACTATCAAATAGCATTGTGAGGCTGAACAACAGGACCAATTGACTATACATGTGCTTAAAGGGGAACTATCTTATAAATGGCTTTTTTCAGTGTTTACCATTGTTTCTTAGCTATGTGGACTTATATTAATAGGATATATGTCTCTAATTCTCATATTGGCGAATTCTTCCAATTCTCCTCTCACAATATTCACCCTCACTGAACTGAGTCATCTGAAAATGTGCATATCTGTGATGTCAGAGATTTCTCAGCTGCATAATAATGTGGCAGTTGATGTGGCAGTTGGCACCAGGCCACACAGTGGTTGGAGCCCAGCCTCAAAACGGCTTAAGATCTTGAGGTAGAAAAATGCGGTTTTTAGTACTTGATTAGAAATACAAAACAATGCATTTTTTTTGAAAAAAACCTAGGTGTTCCATAGACTCACAGGAATTGTGTAAAAGTGCCCAAATAGTGAAAGAAATAGTAAAATAGTTCCCCTTTAACATTTTTTAAATAAACATTATTTTTTTAAATGGCTAAAAGTGATTTTGTAATTTTGCAACCGTGGGTCTCACAGGGTACTTTTAACCCTGTGAGGCCCAAATAAAAAAGACATTAGCAACTTCAGAGGCCAGAGGGTGAGACCTATAAACACATGAAGGGTGTCGTGACTGAAAAAAAAGGTTGAGAAACGCTGGTATATGGTGTGGCTCTTTGTGGTACCACAGTCATTTTTTTGTGGCTCTTAGTCTCTGACTGGTTGGCCACCCCTGTCCTAGACCCTAATCAGTCAGGCTTCAGAACTGGTCACTCCACAGAGACAGCCCTCATTGCGGTCACAGAGGCACTTCACTTAGCAAAAGCGAAAGGCCTCTCCTCTGTCCTGATTCTCCTAGATCTATCTGCATCCTTCGACACAGTCAACCACCAGATCCTCCTCGCGGCCCTCGCAGGAATGGGAGTGGCTGGCTCTTCGCTGACATGGTTGTCATCATACCTCAATGACCGCTCCTACCAAGTGTCATGGAGAGGGACCCTGTCGGCCACCCGCCCCCTGCGGACGGGTGTCCCCCAGGGCTCGGTTTTAGGACCGCTTCTCTTCTCCCTCTACACTAAATCACTGGGTAACATTATCACGTCTCATGGCTTCTCCTACCACTGTTATGCCGACGATACTCAACTCTTCCTCTCCTTCCCTCCCTCAGATATCCACGTCTCTGAACGGATATCGGCCTGTCTGTCCGACATCTCCGCCTGGATGACGACCAACCACCTCAAACTGAACCTAAGCAAAACAGAATTGCTCCACCTGCCGGCCAAATCCTCCCCCCTGACCGACCTTTCCATCACAGTCGAGAATGCAGCTGTGACCGCATCCCCGACCGCCAAGAACCTTGGTGTTGTCCTCGACGACCAGTTGAACTTCTCTGCTCACATCGCAGCGACAACCAGAACCTGCCGATTCCTCCTGAGCAACGTCAGAAGGATCCGCCCCTTCCTGACAAAAGAATCCACCCAACTCCTCGTCCAATCAACAGTCATCTCCCGCCTCGACTACTGCAACGCACTGCTCGCTGGCCTCCCGGCCACTGCCACTAAGCCTCTTCAACTCATTCAGAACGCAGCGGCCCGCCTGATCTCAAACCTACCGAAGTCGGCCCATGTCACCCCACTTCTTAGGGACCTGCACTGGCTCCCCATTGCTGCACGAATCCGCTTCAAGGCCCTCGACCTAGCATACCGTGCGGCAAAGGGAACTGCTCCCGCCTACCTCCGGTCAATGGTCTCTAACTACACACCCTCAAGACCCCTACGCTCTGCTTCTTCTGGCCGCCTCAGACCTACTCCTATCCAAGCTCCGGGAGGGTCATCAAAGAGAAGTCGCCTATTCTCAGTCCTTGCCCCACAATGGTGGAATTAACTACCCACCCCAGTTAGGACAGCCGAAACACGTCCAATCTTTCGCCGTCGACTAAAGACGCACTTCTTCAACCATTATCTGAATAAAAAAAAAAAAAAAAAAAAAAAAAAAACTAACCATACTGTCATGCACTTGTCCTAATAAACTAACCTACACTGTAGCACTCAACACTTTGACGAACATTGTTACTCAGCTGATAGAGTTGTGCCCTTCCTGATGGCTTGTCGTACAGAACTTGTAAGTCGCTTTGGATAAAAGCGTCAGCTAAATGACTAAATGTAAATGTATGTAAAAAACTTTAAAGCCATTTTTCTCAGTTTCACTGTTTGGAAGTTACTGCGATCTGCCTTGACAGGGCAGTATGGATCGGAGATATTTGACGCGCTTCGATGGAACCGGCAGAACGGCTGCCCTCGCCTGACAAGGAAATATGAAATCGGAGACGTGGGGCCATCCCACAGAGAAAGATACAAGGGTAGAAAGGCTGCTTGATACCGCCGTCTAGTGTGATGCGGCCGGTATTGCACCTTTACATTCTCATGAGGATTCCCCATGTTAACCCCGAGTCCGTGTGCCTGTAATGAATAGAAATATCGAATAAAAGGAAAACGGACCAAATAATGTATATATACGTGGTTGGCGTTCAGCGGTTGTCGGACAAACACGTATATAATCGTTGTTAGCGGCCAATGAGTTAATACACTGTATTAAGCAGGTCTCTTCTGACTGAGCAAGTTATTCAGCTTCGGCTATTTTCCACCACAGTTGTATAATGCTTGTTTTATATGTTTTTTACATCATTTTAAAACGGAATCAAACCGTAAACAGAGAGGCCTATTGGGATGTTAGATCCTAATATGAAAAACTGTGATTTACCTTACCTTGCTGCTATCCTTTTTTATGCTAGTTTTATATGTCATTTTATGCCATAGAATCAAACCATAAACAAGGTGGCCTATTGGGATGCTAGATCCTAATGTGAAAAACTGATTTTATATGTCTGCACTTTATGTGCTCATTTTTCTTTGAGCTGCAATTCTTGTATGAAAGGTGCTATACAAATTAAGTTATTATTATTATTATTATTATTATTATTATTATTATTATTATTATTATTATTATTATTATTATTATTATTATTATTATTATTATTATTATTATTATAAAGATGTACATGTATGATTTCCTCCGGCCAGCCTTAGGCAGCCTCTCTTTGCCACAGGCAACATTTGGAAAAGGTTCTGACCGCAAACGTGGATATGAAGTATTTATTTCAGAAAATTTGTATTATTCATTTATTCACTTTGCCTGCTGTAAGCTCTTTTTTGTTCGCCCAATATTTATCCCACCGAGAAAGCAGGACACAATAACTTACATTACAGTTTGTCATTTAGCTGACGCTTTTATCCAAAGCGACTTACAAGTTATGTACGACAAGTCAGCAGGAAGGGAAACAATGGCATCTTGAGGAATTCATAGGTACTGTTTTATGCTCGCTTATTGGCAATAGGACATATTAGAGTGTCATTTAATGAGTGAATCTAATCTAAATGTTCCTCTTTTTTATGCTTATTCCAAGTTATTTGTATGTGGTTGAGTGTACATGTTCCAAAGCAAGCATGCTCTATACCAGGGGTGGCCAACCAGTCAGAGACTAAGAGCCACAAAAATTACTGTGGTACCACAAAGAGCCACACCATATACCAGCATTTCTCAACCTTTTTTTTCAGTCACGGCACCCTTCATGTGTTTATAGGTCTCACCCTCTGGCCTCTGAAGTTGCTAATGTCTTTTTTATTTGGGCCTCACAGGGTTAAAAGTACCCTGTGAGACCCACGGTTGCAAAATTACAAAATCACTTTTAGCCATTTAAAAAAAGAATGTTTATTTAAAAAATGTTAAAGGGGAACTATTTTACTATTTCTTTCACTATTTGGGCACTTTTACACAATTCCTGTGAGTCTATGGAACACCTAGGTTTTTTTCAAAAAAATAAAATGCATTGTTCTGTATTTCTAATCAAGTACTCAAAAACCGCATTTTTCTACCTCAAGATCTTAAGCCGTTTTGAGGCTGGGCTCCAACCACTGTGTGGCCTGGTGCCAACTGCCACATCAACTGCCACATTATTATGCAGCTGAGAAATTTCTGACATCACAGATATGCACATTTTCAGATGACTCAGTTCAGTGAGGGTGAATATTGTGAGAGGAGAATTGGAAGAATGCGCCAATATGAGAATTAGAGACATAGATCCTATTAATATAAATCCACATAGCTAAGAAACAATGGTAAACACTGAAAAAGGCCATTTATAAGATAGTTCCCCTTTAAGCACATGTATAGTCAATTGGTCCTGTTGTTCAGCCTCACAATGCTATTTGATAGTAAATGTGTTTATATGTCCCACCCTCTGGCCTCTGAAGTTGCTAATGTCTTTTTAATTTGGGCCTCACAGGGTTAACCTCTTAAGCCCGAGATATACAGTAAAAGTGTATATTTTCAGCATTACGTTTGTTTACCAATTATTTTAACTGTTATTAGTGAAATATAAGATTATAGAAATCTCAGGGCATTGAGTCGGAAACCGGCGCATATTGACAGGAGGAAGTGGCACATCCAAAAGTGAGTCTTTTGAAGGAAGAGACTCAGGGCTTTCAAATTTAGAAAAACTACCCTACTCAGCTCACACCAGCCCCTGTCAATCATCTGACTTCTGGATTTACTTTTTTATTTCTCTTATTTTTTGGGATTATCTCCCACAAACCTGAAGGTTATTGCCATAAAACAGAACGCAGTTAGTTTCTCTACCTTTCTGTGAACGTCTTGCAAAAAACGGTGTTGCAATATGATGAAACATTTTGGAGAAATGTATATTATAAAAAAGATGGCAGAATTCAGTACTGTATCTACAAAACCTTCTGTTTAATCATCTTCCCTTTATTCATTTGCTTAGATTTTTCAGGTCTGGTCAATTTTAGCATGGTGTTATTCACAGTCAAAGATAAACATTTTTTTAAATAGAATTGATATTCTCCTTTGGTTCATTACAATTTACTCAAGCCTAGTAACAGACACTATTTCTGACACTGATCCATATATGTCCCTAGATTCAGATACCAAGAACATGCAAATGGACCATTTAAATTTTATTCTACGTCCTTATGGAATGAGTGACAAAAAAGTTAATTTTTATTTTTTTTTTATGGATGAAAGAGCCGCACATTGACGGGCAAAGAGCTGCATGCGGCTCGCGAGCCGCGGGTTGGCCACCCCTGCTCTATACTGTAAGCATGGAGTGAACACATCATACAAGTCACCAGCTTGGAACCTCCACAACGCCCCACACCAATTTCATTTAGAAATACATTATTTACATAATTTTTAATTAATTGAATCATGTTTAGAAAATTCATTCTATCCCTTGTCTTTGTTTTAGGGTGTGGTGGGAAAGTTTACTGGGTTCAGACAATGACTGCATTGAGTGAAACTGGCTTCATGAATTATGGATTGGCTTGGAGTTCAGGGTAGATTGTTTCTCAACAGAGTTCTGTGTTTCTTGCACAGTAGTGAATAATTTCATCCATCTTTTGTTCAACATACAAGAAAAATACCTGTCAAACATCGATTCAATAAACAAGACAAGTCTCCAGACAGTAGAACTAAGGCAGGTACCTGGCCCCATTCGTGTCTGAAGTCAGTTGGGGAAAACATTATGAAAGGTTAAGGTTTATTACTCAGTTCCAGGAACCAAATTATCGACCAAAATAGTGACAGAATCTGAGACGAATAAGTACTCAATCAGAATCTCAGTTAATAATCTCAGACCGATCACAAAATGCTTCCCTTTGTTTTCTGCAATGTGTGTAAATTGTGTGGGTAGAAAATTACCATAGCATTATAATAATAGCCACCTGTATTAGTATGCAGTGGGGGGAAATGCTGCCAGACAGATGTATTATGTTTGATGTCTGATTCATTGTAATGTGATTGCTGTGGTGTTTTGATGTGTGGTGCTTTCTAAATACAGACCATTCGTCTTGCATACAGGCCCCAAGACAGCTCCTTTAGCTGCCTCTGTCTGACAGCCGTACACCACAGCAGCCAATATTGTGATAAGACTTCATAAAGTTAAAATTGTTTGTCAATAATGTAATGCCTTATTACATTATTGACTGCCAATTACATTACTAAAGCAGGTAATGCAATGGCATCATCCCATAGTGAATTGCAGCCAACTCAACTGCCCAGAAAATGATTGAGTCAAGTCAATTCAAGTCAACTCCCCTTATTGGAGAAATTCCGATGTCATAGCACCATGGGGGGGTTACAGGCAGAATAGGTAATAATAATAGAACAAAGTAATAATGGTGAATAGTGAATGGCAGGATTTCATCAGTAAGTAGTAATAGTGATGAAAGTAGTAACACGCTCCATAACGTAGTAGCATACTGCACCAGTGTTTATTATTAAGAATCAGATCACAGGCTGCCGGGTAGCGCAGCGGACTAAGCGTCTGCCTACCACCGCAGAGACAGTGGGATCTAATCCAGCTGCCGTGGTACCTCCGGCTTGGCCGGTCGTCCATACTGACACAATTGGCAGTGTCAACGGGTGGGAAGCCGGTGTGGGTGGGTCCTGATCGTTGTAAACAGCGACTCCTACAGGTCGGTCGGGGCGCCTGCTCAGCGAGGAAGGGATCTGGGTGAGGTATTGTGATCCTCCCACGCATTACACTCACCCAATGAGAGTCCTCGCTGTTAGGTGAAAATAAGCGGCTGGCTCGGAGGAGACATGTGATCCCTAGACCGGCAAGTGGGGGGGAAATGCGCGCAATGACCAGGAAGGGAGGGAAGGGAATTGGCATAACGACTAAAATTGGGATGGGGAGAAAAATACAGAAAAAGGGGGAGAAAAAGTAGATAAAAAAAAAGAATCAGATCACCAGCCATTCGCTCTCCAGCAATTCGCAGCAGTCCGTGCCCACGGTTGTGGAGCCTGATGGCTACTGGCATGAAGAACTGGCCGAGGCGGTTTGTTGTGTGATGTGGGGGGATACGTCTATGGCTGAATGTGCTCCACATCTAGGCTAGCTCCTCATAGAGGGGGTGGGAAGGGATTTCAAGCTTTTTCCTCATCTTCCTTCCGGGGGCGACAGTGGCTCAGGAGGTAGAGCAGTCGTCTGGTAATCTGGAGGTTCCTGGTTTGATTCCCGCTCTTCCCGGGCACCGTGTCAAAGTGTCCTTCAGCAAGACACTTGACTTAACCCCTAATTCCTCCAGATTGGCACCTTGCATGGTTGCCTCTGCCATCGGTGTGTGAATGTGTGAGTGAATGGGTAAAATGTGAGGAACAAATTGTAAAGTGCTTTGGATCAAATTTGCCATACTTATCATTTACCATTGCTCTCAGCTACCACCTCTAGTTTGACCAGTTCGACTCCCACTGCTGAGCGAGCCTTCCTCACCAGTTTGTTTAGTCTGTTAGTGTCGCTTGAGTTAATGTTACCCCCCCCCCCCCCCCCCCAGCATACTATGGTGAAGAAGACAGTGGCTACCACAGACTGGTAAAACAGTAAAACAGTAGTAGTTGAGTTGGAAGTGGTTGCTGTCACACCACCCTATGACACTCTCCACCAGAGCGCTGTACTCGTCCACGTTGTCGACCATGAGGTAACTAACGATGGAAGAGTGATCAGAGAACTTCTGTAGGTGGCACATGCTCAAGTTGTAGCCAAAGTCGGAGGTGTAGAGGGTAAACAGGAAGGCTGGCTGGCCTGCAGTCAGACATACTGTGGTCTGTTGGTGAGGTAATAATAAACTTTATTTGTATAGCACCTTTCATACAGAAACTGTGGCTCAAAGTGCTTCACAACAGCACAAAAGACAGGCATAAAATGAACACATAAAGTGCAGACATAAAATCACAGTTTTTCACATTAGGATCTAACATCCCAACATGCCACCTTGTTTATGGTTTGATTCCGTTTTAATTAGACAATAATAAAAAGAGTAAGATAAAATAAACAGAGTAAAATAGTGCAGTACAATAAAATAGTAGAATAGAATAGATACAAAAAAAAATTACAGTGGAATAAAATAGATATAGAATAGAATAGGATTACTGTTCAACAGTTCAAAGTCATCTTTACCTTCTCTGTTTGGTATCCACAGTTTAAAACTTCCCTCCTGTTTTATACCCACTTTGACCCTTCGAACCTCCCACTCAGTGCAAACCTCCCTCTCGGGGCGCAGTTCCCTCTCTCAGGGTGCAGTTCTAGGCCTGAGTCCTACACAGTTTAATACCTGACAGTTTTGAACCTGTAATAAAAAGTAATAGACAGAGTAAAAAAATACAGTGCAATAAAATAGTAGAATAGAATATATAGTAAAATTATGCAATAGAATGGACAGAGTAAAATAGTGCTAGAGTGTATTAGAAGGCTATGGTGAAGATGTACGTTTTTAGCTTATTTTTGAAAATATTAAGGTAGGTTGGCTAATACTGGACTGATGTGGTCTCTCCTCTTGGTTCTAGTTAGTAGCCTAGCTGCCGAGTTTTGAATGAGTTGGAGTCGTTCTGTGTATTTTTTTGGGAGGCCAGTGAGGAGTGCATTACAGTAGTCAAGTCTGCTTGAGATAAAGGCATGGATCCGTTTTTCAGCGTCTTTTTGATGTATAAACGGCCGTACCTTAGCTATGTTTCTAAGGTGGAAAAATTATGTTTTTGTCACCTTGTTGATGTTGTGTGATTTAAAGCTTAGGTCTGAGTCTATTATAACACCAAGACTTGTAACTTCGGGTTTGATCCAAGGAGTAAGTTGCCCCATATTGCTCTGTAACATTTCTCTTTTTGTTATAGTAGGATTTCAGTTTTGCCCTCATTTAATTTTAGGAAGTTGTTCATCATCCATTTGTTTATTGCTAAGAGACTGGCGGAAATGGAGTTAATAGCTGTGTGATCATTTGGATCAGCGGAGATGTACAATTGTGTCATCTGCGTAACTATGGAAACATACATTGTGTTTTCTAATGATGTCTCTGAGTGGCAGCATGTATAGTGAGAATAATAATGGACCAAGGCAGCTCCCCTGTGGAACTCTGAAGTAGGCGTCATGTTTCTCAGAAGAATGACCTCCAAGCCTGAGGTAATATTTTCTCCCTTTGATATATGTTCTGAACCAGTTTAATACATAGTCAGAAAGACCAACTAACTTTTTTAGACGATTTATTAGGATATCATGGTCGATCGTGTCAAACGCTGCGCTTAGATCTAATAGGATGAGAATTGAGACTTTGTTTGCATCAGAGTTTATCCTGAGGTCACTAATTATTTTTGTAAGAGCAGTTTCAGTGCTATGGTGTGTTCTGAAGCCTGATTGAAATTCCTCCATGATGTTGTTTTCTTTGAGAAAGGAGTTTATTTGTATTGAGACAGTTTGTTCAAGTATCTTGCTGATGAATGGGAGGTTGGATATTGGCCTATAGTTGGTTGTTAGTACATTACTGTCTAGTTTGGGTTTCTTTAGTTGAGCTTATAGGACTAGATATTACAATCCCTTAGATAATCAGCACTTTTTATTGAATGGGGTAGTGGTAAAAGCTTCACTGGGGTCTTCAGGTGGGCACCCTCCTTCATTGGTGTTTCGTTGACAGGCCAATGACACCTCCAAAGGGCTCAACGGCAACACCTGGCATCCCAGGTGTGCCCCCCTCTGCTTTTACCCCTCAATGGTCATTTTGCAGCCCAGTTGGGTCCTTTCTCTTAATCCATAGCCATCTGCTGCTTCATTCGGCAGCCTCTGACAGTGTTTTGACAGCTTGTTGGAACGCCTGTCCTGGCACTCCCATCCCCTTAAGAAGCTTGGTTGTGGACATGGCAACAAATCCTCTAGATCCAACCTCAACCGGAAGCACCTGGGCATGCCAGCCGCGTTGTTCTGCCTTGGCTGCTATGTCGGAGTACTTCAGGCGTTTACGTTCATATGCTTCACCAACTGCAGCCTCCCATGGGACAGTTAGTTCCACAATGAATACAGACTTCTGGGAGGTTGACCATAAGACCAGGTCCGGCCTGAGGTTAGTTGTAATGATCTCAGGCGGAAAGATTCATTTTTGGTCCAAGTCAACCTGCATTCTCCAGTCCCGGGCAGTGTCCAGGAGGGTTGCCTCCACTCTTGCAGATGGCTTTGCTCTGAGCTGTCCTGCTCTTACAAAAGAAGTGGTGTTTGAGGGTCTAGGCATTGGGGGAGGGACGGCATTGTTGGTAGTTCTCCTCCCTTCCAGGGTGATTGCCAGTTGTCTTAGGACCTGGTTGTGTCTCCAGGTGTAGCGCCCTTGGGACAAACTGGTTTTGCAGCAGGTGAGGATGTGCCTCAGTGTTGCGGGGGTTTGGCAAAGCGCACAAGAAGGATCTTCTCCAAACCACTGGTTTAGGTTCTTGGGCGTCGGGAGAACATCATAGGTGGCTCTGATGATGAGTAGTAAGGGTCTTATGACAGCTGTTTTGAATGCGTCTGGGAAAATACCTGTCAGAAGCCATGTATTTATAATATTTAGGTCATGACTTGCAATAAAAAAAAATGCTGTGGGTATAGGGTCAATACAGGAAGTGGAGGAGTTACATTCCATGACAGTTTTGTAAAGCTCAGCCACCCAACTCCTCGTCCAATCAATAGTCATCTCCCGCCTCGACTACTGCAACACACTGCTTGCTGGCCTCCCGGCCACTGCCACCAAGCCTCTTCAACTCATTCAGAACGCAGCGGCCCGCCTGATCTCAAACCTACCGAAGTCGGCCCATGTCACCCCACTTCTTAGGGACCTGCACTGGCTCCCCATTGCCGCGCGAATCCGCTTCAAGGCCCTCAACCTGGCATACCGTGCGGCAAAGGGAACCGCTCCCACCTACCTCCGGTCAATGGACTCTAACTACACACCCTCAAGACCCCTACGCTCTGCATCTTCTGGCCATCTCAGACCCACTCCTATCCGACCTCCGGGAGGGCCATCAAGGAGAACCTGCCTTTTCTCAGTCCTTGCCCCACAATGGTGAATGAACTACCCACCCCAGTTAGGACTGCCGAAACCCGTCCAATGTTTCGCCGTCGACTAAAGACGCACTTCTTCAACCATTGTCTGAAATAAAATTTTAAAAACTAAATCGAACCCTAACTAACCTTACTGTCATGCACTTGTCCTAATAAACTAACCTACACTGTAGCACTCAACACTTTGATGAACATTGTTACTCAGCTGATAGAGTTGTGCCCTTCCTGATGACTTGTCGTACAGAACTCGTAAGTTGCTTTGGATAAAAGCATCAGCTAAATGACTAAATGTAAATGTATATGCTCCCTTTAGGACTCATAATAAGCTAATTCAAGGGTGTTTTGTATCATTGTTATGCAGACGATATCCAGCTGTATTTCTCTTTTAAGCCCAACAACATTGAGAAAATTTGCATCCTGCAGGAGTGTCTGTTTGCCATTGAGGAATGGATATCGAGTAGCTTCCTCCAACTTAATGCGGCAAAGACTGACGTTTTAATTATAGCTGCGGACAATATTGCCTCTAGGGTAATAAATCTTACGGGACCGCTGTTCATTCAAACATTTAAAATATTGGCGTAACCTTTGATCAGTCTATGCAACTTGACCAGCATATTAAATCCCTGACCCGTGAAGTTGTAAAGGCTTCTTCCAAATGGTCTTGTTCCACGACCAGCGGCACAGCAGGAGAAATGGAGGAGAAGGTGTATAACAGCAGCTGTTTAATCAAAGTTAAGAGTGTATACAAATTACAATAAAGATAGATTCTGCAATTATATAAGGGTACTCAAGTACTAAGCCACCGACCCCTTATATCAGACTAATATTAAAGTAGAGTTGATAGTTTGTTGATGGGCTTTGTTCTCTGGCTGATGAACAAAGCAAAGTCTGTTCTCCCTCCAAAATGTTCTTTTGTCTCTTGAGTCTCCTCTGCCGAGTCGTCTTGCTGTGTGAAAAAGGTGAGGTGTTGTCCGTGTGGTTCCGTGTCAGAGTCTCTTTCTCACCGTCACAACACCCACCTCTTATATCAAAAGCCTGGAGTCTTCTGCGTGATGTCATCAAAGTGACATCAGCAGCTGTGTTCCTCCAATCACGGCCTCTCTACGTTTGAATTTGAAATAGGGGGTTGTCCTTAGCAAGCCAACCCTCTATTTTCTTTGTTCTCCAGTCAAAGAACAAACACCATCTAACTACCATACATTTTGGTTATTGATCTCACAATATATATATTCGAATTGCAATTGATTACATAAACACAGAGATATCATAATTGACCACATTCTGTTACCTTTAAGCCTAGTTTCAACCTAAGTGAAACTAATCTTACAATGCAGGGGATTAATTCTTCAACACAGTCTTTTTGGCTTTCATTGAATAGCTACATGAGGCCTAATCATTCTTTTAACTTACATCAATATCTATTTTATACAGTTTAGTATGCCACACATTTAAGTATTTTCCAATGTAGATTCAAACGTGGCCTAATTTCAAACTCTGTGTTTCCCCGTCATAAACCTGGCATACTTTATATCATTAGATTCAAGATTATGTCCACAATATAACAGGATTTCCTATAGTTCATATTAAATTAATCCAAGTATACCAATAGTCATTTGAAAATGTACTTAGTGTTACAGAGAATGGAGACGCTTGCTCCTCCCCTGGCAGCTGCAGCATGTTGTAATCCTACCCGAGGACCTGGCCTGCCTGTTTAGCCCTGGGCCATAAGATACCGGCTTCCTGTGCTATAATCAGCCACAGGACCAGTTTAACAAACCCTTGATCTATTGTTCTGCAGCTGCCAGGGGTTGTATGCAAATGACCTCCTGTGGTGCTCCCCCGGTCTCGGTTAACACACACACACACACTCTAAGCTTGTCCCTCTGGGCATATCAGGTTTAATCCATTTTTGATTGACATGTTTCTACAAGACTAAAACACATTAGTTTGATTTGAACACCAGTTTCCGGCAAAATATAGATCTATGGTTATCAAAATACTACTGCAGTCCACCCTTGGATAGAGTAACTATCCTTAATTAGCTAGTATTGTATGTTAACCATAGATCCCAACTTCTACGTATTGCTTTCCACTACCTGGATATAAATAAACCATTTTAAATCATATTCCATACAGCATCCCACACTTGGATCCTAACAAATCAACACAACATTCTTTTTCTAAATCTCTTTCTTATGTATAATTATAAGCTCAAATATCTTTATTTGCAGTCTATTTTCATTATTGTGCGCCGTGTGCAGTCTCTGACAGTCTCTTTCGTACCAGGATCACTTTCCACTGGTTTCAAGTGGAGGTTTGTCAAATTCTGACTTGGAGCAGTGAGAAGGGGGGGGGGGGGGGGTCAATGTTTTCTGGATTGACTTGGCCCCCCTCCTTATTTCTCAGAGCTGGTGCAGTTCAAGACTGCTGAATGCTACAACCAACTCTGGGAGGTGGAATCAGAAAGCCAGTTGCCTTTAGATCCCACCCCGTCTTCTGTCGAGACCTCGTGCCTCGTGCTGTTACTCGAATAGGGGTATGACCCCCTGCTGTATTGCCAGTTCAGTTGAACCAGGCGCTCTTCCCTCGGGTGTCAGTTGCGTCGATCTTAGGTGGGGTGATCAGATCTCCCCTCTGACGCTGTCACGGCTGTGAGGAGGTTGTTGTTGTTGTTGTCTCCCGCAGTCGTCGCTGGCTCAACCCCTGTTGACCCTCGGAATAGTGGAAGAGGTTCGATTCTCCCCATCCTCCGCCTGGTCGTTGATAGGGGCGATAGTGGCTCCACCCTTTTGCTTGCTGACACCCTGGTCAATTGCTAAGGCCTTGCAGCCTGTCTGTTGACAGCCGGAGTTGATGATGAGGCCTAGGAGCCTGTCTCCTCGTAGATTGCCTGTCGTTTGGCCTCTCTCGTTCCCCACCGAAGCCTCAAGACCCGGTCACTACGTTGGCCGGAACTCTCACCGCTTGCGAGTTAGGCTTACTTACTTACTTACTTACTTACTTACTTGCTTACTTACTTGCTTGCTTGCTTGCTTGCTTGCTTGCTTGCTTGCTTGCTTGCTTGCTTGCTTGCTTGCTTGCTTGCTTGCTTGCTTGCTTGCTTACTTACTTACTTACTTACTTACTTACTTACTTACTTACTTACTTACTTACTTACTTACTTACTTACTTACTTACTTACTTACTTACTTACTTACTTACTTACTTACTTACTTACTTACTTACTTACTTACTTACTTACTTACTTACTTACTTACTTACTTACTTACTTACTTACTTACTTACTTACTTACTTACTTACTTACTTACTTACTTACTTACTTACTTACTTACTTACTTACTTACTTACTTACTTACTTACTTACTTACTTACTTACTTACTTACTTACTTACTTACTTACTTACTTACTTACTTACTTCCTTGCTTGCTTGCTTGCTTGCTTGCTTGCTTGCTTGCTTGCTTGCTTGCTTGCTTGCTTGCTTGCTTGCTTGCTTGCTTGCTTGCTTACTTACTTACTTACTTACTTACTTACTTACTTACTTACTTACTTACTTACTTACTTACTTACTTACTTACTTACTTACTTACTTACTTACTTACTTACTTACTTAAGTGCCTTGAGTGCCCTTATAGTTTATATGGCTAGAAGGGCAACACAAATGGAAAGGCCCAAAACTAAATAATTTGTCATTTGTAATTTGGGGAAACACTTTTTTCTGAATATTTCTTTGCAGTGCAGACCATTTCCCATTTAACAAATAGGGACATAACCAACATTGAAACAGTACTTTAAAAAACAAACATTGAAACAGTACTTCATGAAACAGAACAGGTCGTTGCAGTATAATGGGGCGACAGTGGCTCGGGGGGTAGAGCAGTCGACTGGCAATCCGGAGGTTCCAGGTTTGATTCCCGCTCCTCCCGGGCAGCGTGTCGATGTGTCCTTGAGCAAGACACTTAACCCCTAATTGCTCCCGATGAGCAGGTTGGCACCTTGCATGGTTGCCTCCGCCGTCGGTGTGTGAATGTGTGAGTGAACGGGTAAAAATGTGAGGAACAAATTGTAAAGCGCTTTGGATAAAAGCGCTATATAAAAAAGCAGCCATTTACCTTTTACCATTTAATGAGGCTACTGATTGGTTCCATAGAAATACACATAAATACAAATATCTGAGTTACACTGACCCCTGAAGTCAGCTTTTCTCAGCCCGTCTGATGGTGAACAGAGTGCAGGCCTGTAACGCTCTGCCCCTCCTGCCCCGCTCTGCCCCTCCTGCCAGGACATGGACTGTTCTCCCCTGCTCTGCCCCTCCTGCCAGAACATGGACTGTTCTCCCCTGCTCCACCTCTCCCCTTGTCATTATTTATTCTCCTCATCTCTTTCTCTCTGTGTTCTCTCTCTTGCTATTCTCTCTCCCCTTCTCTCTCTCACTCTCCCATGCATGCTCCCCTGTTCGTTTAGAGTTTTGTATTTTCATTATTATTCAGTATTATGTTCTCTGTTTAGTATTAGTCTTTGTCGTATTCTTGTTTTGCCTCAGTGTCTTGAATATTTAGTCTTCTTTTCCATAGTTGTTGATCCTTGTTTTGTCTCTGTTTCCTCTCCCAGGTGTCTCTAGTTGTAATTATCCCAGGTGTGACTTGTTTGTCATTTGCTTGTGTGTATATTTGAAGTCTTTGTTTCCTGTTCTCTGTGCTTGTCCATTGTCTATGTCCAGTGTCTCCTGTATGTTTGCTGTTACATGTTTCATGTAGGGTAAGCTCTAGACAGAGTCTTTAGTTTCTAGTATTTGTTTTTAGTCTGTGGTTTCTGTTCTCCAATGTAATTTCTAAGATTACTTTGTTCTTTGGGACTTCTGTATCTTCTAGTTCACCCATTTTGACTGTGGAGATATGTTTGTGTTTTTGGACATTCTTGCTCATCATTAAACACTCTTGGACCATCCATCTTACCCCATTGTCCAGCAAATTAGTCCTACTCCACAAACCCATTGCAACAAGCTGAGTCAGTTGTCTCTAATCTCCACCCTCGTGAATTATTCCTGCAGCCCTTTGGCTGTCAATGTGAGTGTTACTCTGTGAATACCAGAGAGTACATTGCGTTTACTAAAGGTTTTTGCCAGTGGAGCCACGGAAATGGACATGGGCTCACTGCCACTACCCAAATCAACTGACTTGGCACTCAAGCACCTGCCTATTGGACAGTGTATTGATCACCAGAGCTCACGCTGCTGTAAAACCACCTGTCATCTAATTTCTCATTATTGACAACACTGAAAAGATCAGACTTGTGTGACGATGAAAATCTCTGCCTTTAGGCTGTAGATTAAATTCATTCACAGAGAGATCTCTGTTCAAACGGGGCAGGGTCTTTGTGTTTCAGGGTCAGAGGTCAGACCAGACCAACCTTTGAGAACAAAAACCATGATGAGGCGGTCAGCCGCTGCTAGAGAAAAACAATAATGTGCCAGCCGGCACCACAGAGGAAGAAAAGGTCCAGTCGCCGGGCTGAAAGTGTCAAGCTCATGGCCTTCCGTGGTTTCCATGGAAACAGAACAGGTGCAGTGACAGGTGGTTGGTTGTGAATGCTGTGGTTCTATACTGAACCTATAAACCGTACCCCTAGTCCACTGCACTAGTGAGTCATAGTGTACCCATGCCGTATCCATACCGTGCCAACCCTACCCTGTTCCAGCATGTATACGGCTTACATACTGTATAGGTGCTGTATTGAGGCTCTTGGTGGTTAGGAAATTCAACAATACGGGGTGTCTAGTCAGGACACGGGAGGCAGGAATGACCTTTGAGGAGTTTTATTGTGAACTAACTGTAGATACACAGAAGCACAGGCACTAGTTACTATTATACTATTAACCATTACTACTGTGGGAGTGTGGTTCTAAATGAGGAGGAAACAAAGACATCAATGTTACATTATTTAGTCTATACTATCTCTATAATTACCTTAAACCTCACAGGAGTAGAGGTAGAGCAGTCGTCTGGTTTGATGGTTCCCGGTTTGATTCCCGCTCCTCCCGGGCAGCATGTCGAAGTGTCCTTGAGCAAGACACTTAACCCCTAATTGCTCCTTATGAGCAGGTTGGCACCTTGTATGGTTGCCTCCGCCATCGGTGTGTGAATGTGTGAGTGAATGGGTAAAATGTGAGGAACAAATTATTAAGCACTTTGGATAAAAGCGCTATATAAATGCAGCCATTTACAAGTGGGACTAGCAACGTACTATATTACATGAGATAAACAGTACTAAACAGTAAACAGGTACTAAATACTATCATCTACAACAGAAATGATACTCAATAGGCTAGGTTAACATGTTTCTATGTTCCTCTGCGTCCTTCCTTTTTACTGTGTCTCCCAGTGTGTCTCTTGCCCTTCATGTTCCCCTGTTAGTGTTATGTTCCTAGTGTGTTAGATTCCTTGTGTTGATGTTTTGTTTCTAGTGTCACTTTTAGTCTGCCAGTCTGTACCCCCTCCCAGGTGTGTCTGATTTCTGCGATCGACACCTGCTGTCTTTTCAGGTGAGGCGGCCGCGCGCACTTATCCTGAGTATCAAGCATAGCTTCACAATACAAATACAATATAGTAATATAAAAAGAACAAACACAAGATAGTCCAGTGGTGAGAGTCCAGTGATATACCGTGAGTGTAGCATTATGTGTTTTTCTGAGACATGGTTGCACACAGATATTCCCGATAGCAATGTCTCTATAGACGGGTTTCAGATTGTGCGCTCTGATCGCAACCGCGGGAGCGGCAAGCGTAAAGGAGGGGGGCTTGCTTTATTTATTAATAAGAGATGGTGTAACCCCAGCCATATTACGATCAAAGAGCGACACTGTGATCCGGATATAGAGATGTTAGCTGTAGGACTCAGACCATACTATTTGCCAAGAGAAATCCCCCACGTTATCATGATGGCCGTTTACATCCCCCCCTCGGCAAACCCGACGGCCCCGTGTGACGTCATTCACGGCGCAATTGCACGTCTTCAGACGAAACACCCGAAGGCTTTAATCCTCATCTCAGGGGATTTTAACCATGTAAAACTGGACAAATCACTACCAAACTTTAAACAATATGTCAGCTGCCACACCAGGGAGAACAGGACCCTGGACTTGCTTTATGCCAACATCAAGGAGGCATACAGCTCCTCACCACTACCACAGCTGGGCCGGTCGGACCACAACCTGGTTCACCTCAACCCCTGTTATGTGCCTCTGGTCAGAAGACAGCCTGCGACCAAAATAACTGTAAGAAGGTGGTCGGAGGAGGCTCAAGAGGCACTACAGGGCTGCTTTGAGGTCACAGACTGGCAGGCACTCTGTGAGCCCCACGGAGAGGACATCGATGGGCTCACAGAGTGCATCACAGACTACATCAACTTTTGTGTGGACTCCAATGTTCCATCTAGAACTGTTACCTACTACCCTAACAATAAACCATGGGTCACTAAGGACATCAAAGCCCTTCTGAACGAGAAGAAGAGGGCTTTCAACGCAGGTAACAGGGAGGAGGTCAAAAGAGTTCAGGGGCGTCTGAGAATTAAACTCAGTGAGGGCAAAGATAATTACAGGAGGAAGTTGGAAGGGCAGCTGGAGAACAACAACATCAGACAAGTGTGGTCTGGAATGCAGACAATAACCGGCATCAAACCGGCGGGGGGAAGGGGAGTGGATGGAGATGCGCCCCGGCGAGTCTGCCCCCCCCCCCCGACACTTCAGTTGCCCTGCCCACCCCCACACCTCTCAGCCCTTCAACACGAGCAACCCCCCCCCCCCCCTCCATCCCCCCAACTGCCCACGCCCCCCCCATCTCTGGTGCAGCCTGTCTGCCCCCTGCGGCTTGAAGACCCGCTCCCCCCCCCCCCCCCCAACACCTGAAACCCCCACAGTATGGCTCTCTGCAGACCAGGTGAGTACACAGCTGAGCAAGTTACACGCAGGCAAGGCTGCGGGTCCTGATGGGGTGAGCCCAAAGGTACTCAAAACCTGTGCCTCTCAGCTGTGTGATGTGCTCCAGTTCATATTCAATATGAGCCTGAGGCTGCAGAGAGTCCCGACACTGTGGAAAACCTCCTGTGTGGTCCCTGTCCCCAAGTGCCCGCGTCCCAGCACGTCCAAGGACTACAGGCCGGTGGCTCTAACCTCTCATATAATGAAGACCATGGAGAGGTTAGTCCTGGAGCAACTCCGCCCGGTGACCAAACCCCACCTAGACCCACTCCAGTTCGCCTACCAGCCCCGACTGGTGGTAGAGGATGCTGTCATCTACCTGCTGAACCGAGCCTACACTCACCTAGACAAGCCGGGGAGCACTGTGAGAATCATGTTCTTTGACTTCTCCAGTGCTTTCGATACCATAAGGCCTGGGCTACTGGGTGAGAAGTTGGAGGCGATGCAAGTAGAGGCCCCCCTGGTGTCCTGGGTTGTGGACTATCTGACGGGAAGACCACAGTACGTGCGCCTACGGAGCTGTGTGTCAGACAGACTGGTCAGCAACACCAGGGCCCCGCAGGGGACAGTTCTCTCCCCCTTCCTCTTCACTGTCTACACCAACGACTTCCACTATCGGTCAGATTCCTGCCACCTTCAGAAGTTTTCTGATGACTCTGCGATAGTGGGATGTATAAAGGACGGTGACGAGAGGGAATACCGGGAACTGGTAGTGGACTTTGTCACATGGTGCGACAAAAAACACCTGCAGCTAAATGTGGCGAAGACCAAGGAACTGGTTGTGGAGCTGGGGAGGAGGAGGAGTGCACCTGTGACCCCCGTTTCCATCAGGGGAGTTGATGTGGACATGGTTGAGGTGTACAAATACCTCAGTGTGCACATCGACAACAAACTGAATGGGTCAAAACATGCAGAAGCACTATACAAGAAGGGCCAGAGCCGACTCTACTTCCTCAGAAGGCTGATAGCCTTCAATGTCTGTACAAGGATGTTGAGGATGTTCTATGAGTCGGTGGTGGCGGGCGCCTTCTTGTACGCTGTGACCTGCTGGGGCAGCGGACTGAGAGCAGTGGACACAACCAGGCTGGATAAGCTGGGCCCCGTTCCATGTACCGGGATAACCGAGTTAGCCGGATAACTTTATCAGGCTAACTGTGTTAGCCTGACTTTCCGATTTCATGTACCTGGATTTCCCAAATCACCATGACAACATATCCAAAAGTTTGAGCCTGCTCGAAAGCAGAGTTCAAGTTCAAGTTAGCCTGAACTATCGCCACGCCCCCGCAAAGAAGTGACAGCCCGTTTCCTGAAACTATTCCCACAGTCTACGATCTGCATTATACCATTCTGAATTACGTTTTTGTGCTCCATTCTTCCAGAGGGGGCTTTTGAAATGTAAAATAGACCCAAAATGCTGATATTAAATTCACTTTGTCCTAAATAATGCACGTTATATATACCGTGGCGACGGTGGCGCTCGCTCGTGCGATGTACACATGATGTGGTTATTTTAATTGTAACTGGGATTAAGATGTCTGATGAGATGCGCTGTTTGACGGATTTGAGAAATTGAATGAGCCGTTGACGTCACATTAATGAATGAGGATAAAGAGATAAACTTCATTCAAAACAACGGATATTCTAAACACGGGTCTCTCGTTCATTAATGTATAAACAATGAATTTATCCCATCTGGCCCAGTGGCCCAGCGGTAGTGCTCATCCCTGCCAGTTCAGCGACCGGGGTTCAAATCCCCGTGTTTCCAATATGATTTTTTTGAATATAATATTAATGATTATACGCCAAAGTAGCCTGGTTTTAAGTTAAAATATTATAAATCTACATGCATTGAGGATGTCATTCTTTATATAGCTCTCAACGTGCACCAAATTGAATTATTCCTATATTGCAAAAAGAAGGAAAAGACTAGGGCCTTGAACCCCGGTCGTCCGTGTGAAAGTCAAAAGAAGAACCCGTTACACCACAGAGAAGATAAGTAAAAGATTGACTATACATCAATCAATGGGTAAGAGAGCCGTATCGTAATTCTGTATAACAGTTAACTAATAATTTTCGCTAGCAAGATCTCATTTGATTATTCAATCCAGCAGGCAAGTTTAAAGAAATATAATCTGATTGATTGAGGTAATGAGGGACTTAGAATTAGCCTATAGATAACGCATTTAACTTGTCGGCGAGGCGATTGAGCCTATTGCAATCTGTCAATAAAGTCTTAAATCAATTAATCAATCAATGCCGTTGAGAATCAGGGTCTCTGCCATCGATACGTGCTGGCTTTCCACCTAAAACGGGAGCGCGCATCTAGCCTGACTTGAGCCTGACTCTAAGTCTGGCTTGAGTTAACGAGACTGAATCCTCCTTTGTGAAACAGGAAAATCCCGGCTTTGAACATCGGGTTAACTGAAGCTGGATAATGGACATGTTGATCGACTTAGTTGAACCACGTACATGGAACGGGGCCCTGGTCAGGAAGGCCAGCAGCGTGGTTGGGGTTGAGCTGGACTCTCTAGCGAGGGTGACGGAGAGGAGGAGCCTCGCTAAACTCCAGGCCATCAGGGAAAACCCCACCCATCCACTATACACAGACTTGGCTGACAGGAGGAGCATGTTCAGTGCTAGGCTCACACTACCCAAATGCAGCACTGAACGGCACAGGAAGTCCTTCATTCCAACAGCCATCAGACTATATAATGCATCACTGTGCCTCACTGCATCACTGAGCACAGAGCGGCAGCTCAATAGTGGCAGGAGGACGCGACTAGCGGCCTCCAGGCTCCACAACAGGGGGCAGCGACGGCTGCCAGACATTGATCTAAGTCTTATTGGAACCCAAGGAGGACAATACACTACCTAAAGCATACTGCACCTAGTTACACTGAATACTGGAATATATATTTCATATTTCATTTAGTTAGATTTAAATTATATTGACAATTGTTTACCCCATGCTCAGTATGCTCAGCATATTCTTACTGTATTTATTTCTGTATATTTTATTTCATTTCATTTTATCCTATTTTATTTTACTCTACTCTTATCCTAGGCAACTTGATTTGATTTGTGTTATTATTCTAATTTGTGACCTGTCCTGTCTAAATGTTTAAATGTTGAGCGATTTGCAGTGTCTAATTTCCCACGGGATAATAAAAGTATTTATATTCTATTTCTATTCTATTTCTATTCTATATGAGTCTCTAGTGCAAAGAAACAAGATAGTCGGTACGGTGATGTGAGTCTCTAGTTCTCAAGTCCCGAGTTGTGACAGTTATAGCTCCGGCCGCCCGAGCCCTTTGTTGTAGAGCTTGATGGCTGCCGGTATAAAGGACCGGCCGAGACGGTTTGTGGTGTGTCGGGGGGGGATGAGTCTTAGGCTGAACGTGCTGTTCATTCTGGCTAGCTCCTCGTAGAGTGGGTGAGAGGGGTTCTCCAGGATGGCTTATAGCTTTTTCCTCATCCTCCTCTCAGCCACCACCTCTAGGTTATCCAGCTCACCACCCACTACTGAGCTAGCCTTCTTCACCAGCTTGTTCAGCTTGCTGGAGTCCCTCGAGTTGATGTTGAGCATACAATTTGTAGATTCTCCTTTATTAATTTGTAGTAGTATTACATGTAGTAGTTCACAAGTATTGTACAGTAGCATGATATATAATGTGGATATATAATTGTTATTCCATTTGTACCATATAATTATGTTTTTACAGGTTTTATGTGTACAAATAACAAATAATTGTTCATATATAATTCCAGGTGGGATCCCTAATTCCATTCGACAATCAACCCAAAACAAGTTGTTGGATATAATCTTAATCCCCCCACCCTGATTCCCAATACTTGCGAAAACACATTTCTGAAGCAAAAATAAATCTAGTTTATTATTGTTTTGTGAAATAAAATTTCCATTTTGTTTTGTATTTAGTATATATAGTGATATAACTATATACATTCATGTGACATCAATGCAGCATACATATTCATATAGCCCAGTTTTTCCTGAGAAAAAAATATATATAACATGATTGTACATCAGTGCCGAGGTTATACATGCATTATTACACAACTACACCAGGCAAAGCAAAAATAGGACAACATGGCTTAGACCCCAGAGTCATAAAACCATGTTACCCTCTGCACTAAGCCTGAGTAAACTGAATGGAAGCTATTTACTGAAGATAATTTATCTTTAAATGCAGTGTATGTTAACATACAATAAGTTGTCATATATTCATATATCATATATTATGTTCATGTATTTAGCTGATTATGTCAATATATTTTCCCGATTCAGACAATTTGGTGGTGATAGAGAAATGCTACATTTGGTAAATCCTTCTGGTTGCAACTTGCTCGGCTAAGCGAAAGCCTTCTACCCAACTGCCTTCCAACAGAATCCGGTGGAGATTGGTCTCAGCACAAACGTTATCAGCAGTAAACAGCAACCAAATGACACAATCACCAACGGAAATGTTTGCTCAATATATGATATGGGAATCTATGTATAGTAATTGAGA
The DNA here is from genome assembly GCF_963971535.1 of Notolepis coatsorum. NCBI lineage: Eukaryota > Metazoa > Chordata > Actinopteri > Aulopiformes > Paralepididae > Notolepis > Notolepis coatsorum. The sequence goes on from NC_140168.1 coordinate 156,738,951, forward strand.
ATTACTGCCTCTCTCTCCTTCCTGGCTATTTCTGTCTCACTTACACACACACACACACACACACACACACACACACACACACACACACACACACACACACACACACACACACACACACACACACACACACACACACACACACACACACACACACACACACACACACACACACACACACACACACACACACACACACACACACACACACACACACACACACACACACACACACACACACACACACACACACACACACACACATACACACACACACACACACACACACACACACACACACTACACGCATTACATGAATCCAGATTGAGTAGCAGGGCCTGTTGTGTTGGGCAGGCAGAGGGTTCGGTTAAACAGAGATTAATGGTGGAAATGGTGCTTTTCAAGCAACAAACCATACCCAGATAGCAAAAGACATTAATTAAATGTTGGATTTTGGTCAGATTGGTTATTTTTGGTTGAGGTTGAAAAAGCTATGTTTATTCAATATCTAAATTACAGATATCATTTCATCATTTCATGAAATTACATGGTTACAACGTAGTGCTGATAATCCCCCCTCCCCTCCCCCCTCCCCTTCGAGGGGGTAGGTCGTAAGCAACTCGCGAGGCCAGCTAGAAGATCTCACGGGACTCACATTAGGCATGTGCTGGTAACCGGTTTCACGGTTTGAAAATGTCAAAACCCCCGGCCTGGAAAGTAGCGTGAACTTATAACAGCGCGAGCTAACGTACGTCAGCTATACAGACCATGCGAGTCTGCAAGCTTAGCCAGCTACACAGACCATGCGAGTCTGCTAGCTTAGCCAGCTAACGTCAGCTATACAGACCATGCGAGTCTGCTAGCTTAGCAGCTACACAGACCATGCGAGTCTGCTAGCTAAGCCAGCTAACGTCAGCTCGACCATGCAAGTCTGCTAGTTTAGCCAGCTACACAGACCATGCGAGTCTGCTAGCTTAGCCAGCTAACGTCAGCTCGACCATGCAAGTCTGCTAGCTTAGCCAGCTACACAGACCATGCAAGTCTGCTAGCTTAGCCAGCTAACGTCAGCTCGACCATGCGAGTCTGCTAGCTTAGCCAGCTACACAGACCATGCAAGTCTGCTAGCTTAGCCAGCTAACGTAAGCTATACAGACCATGCAAGTCTGCTAGCTTAGCGAGCTAACGTCGGCTACACTAGACCATGCAAGTCTGCTAGCTTATACGTCAGCTAAACAGACCATGCAAGTCTGATAGCTTAGCAAGCTAACGTCAGCTACACTCTGACGTCACGAGAACGCCGCCATCTTGGTATGGGGGAAACAAATGGATTTCTACTGATCAAATGTCTGCGTTGAGCTCCGTTTTTATTACATATTTTATCACATTCTTGTTAATTTCATAACCTTTTCATATAATTAGTTTTGAAAATATTGAGGCCAACATGGCATTTCACTATTTCGAAAGCCTTTCTGGTGATTCTAAAGTGTATGTTTCCCCCCCAAGCCATAGACATGCACTTAGACAGAAAGTTAAATAGAAAGGAAGTTGACTTCTAGAATGATTCCAATAACTGCTATTATTCGGGATCATTCTACCACAAAAGGTAACGTTTATGACAAATATTGAAACATAGTTAGTTTATCTTCCCTATTGTTAGCATTCAGCAACAATTGGATATGAAAATAGTTTCAAAATGATGCCACCTTATGGAGAAATATGCAAGAAATGTAATCTCACCAAGTCCACATGGCTTTTTTACATACAGTTACGGCTATGTTTGAAGTCTCACAGTGTTCCATTAGACATACCAATTGAACACCACAGATACCACAAATTCTTCTATGAAAGAGAGACATCGAGAGGTTTTGTTTCAGATTTTTATCATCAATTACTAACGTCCTCGTATGAAACCCTCCAACTAGACTCTGCCTGGAGGAGGGATATACCAGACCTGGAAAGTGACTTTGATTGGCAAGGAGCCTGGGCAAATGTCCGACTTACATCAAGGAACCCGGACCATCAACAAATCAATCTTAACTATATTCACAGGACATACTATAAGACTCCTATAAGACTGAACAGAATGGGTCTTAAACAAGACTCCAAATGCTCCCAATGTACAAATGGGGACGAAGGGACATTTATGCACATGTATTGGGACTGCCCACCAGTTAAGACATTCTGGAAAGATGTGACCCAACAATTATCAAAACTCGTATCTTGGAATATACCTGTACACCCCTCTGTATTACTATTGAATGATGTTTTTGAGTTTGCAGTACATCCACAGCTAAAGAGATTGGTTTTATCGGGTATCACAGTAGCTAAAAAGCTGATCGCATCACGCTGGTTTCAACCGGAAAAAATTTGCCGGAAAGTTTGGTTTCTTACATATCTCGATGTGATTTATCAAGAAATATCTACAGCAAGAATTCTGGGTCTCAATGAATCCAAAATGTCAATGTGGTTAGAAGTGGTGGAGAGAATAAAAGCTAGCTTATAATGGTAGTGTCTGGTTAGGAGCGAGGGATAGTGGAGGTAACTCAAGTCTGTGGAAGAAAAGAAGGAATGTTTCGAGGTCAATGAAAGAGGCCGAGGAGAAGAAGTCAAGATAAGACCTGGTTTATGACGTCCGTACCCATCGCAACTAAGGACGGGACAGTATCTGACTGTCTGAAGATAAGATGGATGGCCTCCCCCCCCCCCCCCCCCCTCCCCATCCTCACGCAAACCTCCCCCCCACGAGCACGACTGGCGACGTGCACGGAAGGAGGGGCGGATCCCTCGACTGCCTCACACGCCCAAAACCCTAAGCCACTACCCTCTCCTTAACTCCCACCCCCCACTCTCCGCCCTCCCTCCCATCCCCCAAATTCCCTCCCCCGAGGGTGCTTCCTGAAGCTCACTGACTTTCGACATAAATGAACATTGTATCAACAAATGTGCTTTGTTTTGTATTAATTTAGGGTTGTGCCATTATTATTATGCAAAGATAATAATTGTGATTAATTCTGTAATGAGTTGTGTGTTTCTAGCATCCTTGACACCCAAGGACAACGATGGAAATAAGTCAAGAGGCTTTTACGTTACTATCCTTGACAGCAATGTAAGCTGGATTAATGATCTGTTTATGTTGTGGAGTCTAAATAAAAACCTGAAACCTGAAACCTGTACTATCCAAAGAGGGGTCCGGGAGGGGGGGGTTCGAGCTGGAGCATATGTGTGTAGGTTTTTAGATAACAGGTATTAGGGGTATATCCTATATAAGACAATTAACTAAAATGTGATTTCATTGGATGTGCACTGACAACTAATGCTTGTATATCTTATCGTGTGTTGTCATGTTTGTTTATGTGTTTGTTTAAAAAATAATAAAAAAATAAAATACAAAAAAAAAATGATGCCACCTTGATCAAATAAAAAAGCTACTGTACATTACAGTAGATTTCATTATCTGTTCTCATGCACGCTGGTGATACTAAATCCAAATTGAACTCGGGCATTTGAAAGATAATATATATGTATATATATAATTTTGCGAATTGGCTATAATAAGGTAATTTATGAGCCTGCTATTGTATATTCTATGATAATATTTCAAATTGCATTGGTCCGGATGGGAGAATTCAGTACAGTATCTACAGAACCTTCTGTTTAATAATCTTCCCTTTATTTATTTTACACTCAAGAAGGTATTGAACGAGATACAAAGGTATGTAAAAAACTATCGATAGGACGAAAATGCACCTCGGACCCTTCTTAGATGATGCAACAGTCTTGCACTAAAACAACCAAACAGTCAAACAGTTACAATAAAACATACCATAACATTTGCTATGTATAGAAAAAGGTGTAATTCCCATAGCATGAGTCGAACCCGCGCCTCCCTGTTGAAACCAGGGCATCCTTACCACTAGACCATATGGGATTTGCATGTGGTATACTGTACAGAACCTGTATACACTCCGACAGGGCTCCTGGGGTCGAATATTTATCTTTCTGTACACGTTTTTAAAGTGAAATATATTAGTAGAACTCTTTTTACATCATTCTATATAAGACTTGTAGATACATAAGAACATCTTATAGAACATAAGACGAGTTTTGATATTATAAATGAAATGCCTCATTGTCTTAAGGTGTTTCATACAAAATATAATCGATCCACTATACCCCTGGATTCACTATACAGTGAATCAGTCCAGATATTATACATTATTTTTACACAAACAGCATATTTATTGTGTGAACGAAGCACATCTTTCATGTAGAAATAAGACAAGTCAACAATAGACCTATCAACAAGACCATCACTGAAACAATATGAATTGTTTTTTGCTACACAATACATTTCACAGAGTAAATTTGATTCAAACAGAGTACATTTGGATAATTGAATGTGAATAATACATTCCTATCTCTGACTTCACAAGTCTGTCCAGGGTTACTGATAAATGACCCCGTCCTGGATACATTCCTATCTGTGAACACTATAATCACGGTAAAACCTAACATTGCATTATTTTCATGGTTATAATGAATAATAATACATCTTTGATCTTGGCCAGCTGTATGGTATGGTCAACTTGGGTGGAATTGTATTTGGAGATACATACATACAATGGGTGACTTTAAAGAAGTAGGCTCACTGGAGCCCGGAAATCAAGTACATAACCACAATGTCGGATACGGAAGAAATATATGATTTTGAATATGAGACCCATGTGTTTAATGCAATTAATAATACCTGTAAATATTATACAGATGAACAGCTTAATGACATTGTTAAACCAGAAAATAGGTTTTCGTTGATACACCTAAATTGTAGAAGCCTCTATGCGAATTTCACCAAGATTAATGAATACTTAAAAACATTTAATAATAGATTTTCAGTTATAGCATTATCTGAAACGTGGTTAAAGCAGGAGAATTGTGCTGATTTTCACTTGGAGGGTTATGAGCTGTATCACCTGGATAGAAACAACAAAAGGGGAGGGGGCGTCGCCCTGTATGTGGACAGTGACTTGAAATGTAAACAAGTGGAACGTATAGTAATCGATGACTTAATGGAAGGTATAACTGTGGAAATTGAAATGGATAAGGTGAAGAATATTGTTGTTACTTGTGTATACAGAACACCAGGGTCAAGCATAGAATCATTTAAAGACAGTTTGGAAGAGTTATTGAATGGGTTAAATGAGAGCAAAACATGTCTGATTTGTGGAGACTTTAACATTGATCTCTTAAAGCAATCTAATCACTGCACGTCAGATATTGTGGATGCTCTATATGGCAGAGGGTTCTACCCACTGATCACAAAACCCAGTAGAGTAACCTCAACTTGTGCTACATTAATTGACAATATTTTTATAAACACTTTGGAGAACAATATTAAAAGTGGATTTGTGGTAAATGATATTAGTGACCACTTACCTATATTTGTAATATATGACTGTCAAATTAAGACAAATAAGGGAGAAAACTCCCTTAGATACACAAGGGTAAGAACTGATGACACAATAGCCAAGTTCAGGAATGATCTGGTTAATGAGGAGTGGAAAGGGGTTTATGTGGAAGAAGTAAATGCTGCATATGAGGCATTTTTGGACATTTACTTGTCGCTGTATGAAGAACACTGTCCAATGGTAGTACGAAAAATGTAATTATAAAATAAAACCCTGGATGACAAAGGGCTTACAAAATGCAAGTAAAAAGAAAAACAAACTCTATGGAGATTTGATCAAATTAAGAACAAAAAAAAGGCTGAAAATCAATATAAAGCTTACAAAAATAAATTAACTACTATAATTAGAAATGCAGAGAAAGAACACTATAATAATGTCTTAAAGGAAAATATAAATAATATCAAAGAAACTTGGAAGATTTTACGAAATGTCATTGGAAGCAAAGCTGCTATCTGCAGATTTACCCAATTACTTCATTAATGACAACAATACGGTTATTAAAAACGTGAATGAAGTGGTATATGAATTTAATAAATTTTTTGTAAATGTTCGGCGTATTTAGACCACTATCAGTAGGGCACGTGCCCTACTGATGATCATCTGTGCCCCACTGATAAAAAAATATATATATTGAAAGAGTATCTGAGTTAAACATTTTGGGTGTTATGTTGGATGAGAAATTGACATGGAAGTCACATATAATGTACATAAAAAATAAGGTAGCCAAGAGTGTTTTTGTTTTGAACAAGGCAAAGAATGTGCTTGATTATAATTCTATGCGAATATTATATTGTTCACTCATCCTACCATATTTGAGTTACTGTGTGGAAGTGTGGGGTAACACGTATGAAAGCAACATAAAGCCATTATTTATATTACAGAAGAGAGCATTAAGAATAGTTCTGTATCATAGTGGCTCCGCTCGGCGTCACTCATGCACTGTCCTCGCACGTGCACGCGCACTGAATAAAAGACCACAATGTACCTTTATATCCCAATATTTGTCTGACCACACCCCTATCAGCTTCCCATATAATCAGGGGTGGGGCCACCCCCTCGCCTCCTTTTTCGCTTTCACCACAAGGCGTGCCTCGGTAGATCCCCACTTGACGTGATGTGATAGTAGGAGAAGAGTTGGAAAACAAGAGATACGTTGACATCATATCTTTATTTTCTCTCTCACTATATTCGAGAAAATACGGCGATATTGTCTTCGTACTGGAGTGTCTGGAAGATGATGATCATTCTACACCTCCGTCGGGTTTCGTATTGGGAGTTTATGCCGCTACATGCCTCTCAACTGCAGTCCTCCTTGCTGTGGCTGGTTGCGGTAAAACCTTCCAGCGACACAGCTGGACTGTAGGACGCGCCGCTGTTGTGAGAAGCGGTGGGTTCCAGGTTGGTGAGTAATGTTTTACTTGCGAGCTCCACTTGTTTGTTAGTGCTATGGGGGCTAGCTGACAATGTTTACGAAAACCGGCCCCAGATTAGGGTCCTTTGTTCAGCCTTTAGGCGATGGCGGAGGACCTTGGTCTGAAGCCCATTATAGTTAACTAGTGGGCCACGACCAGTAACACTGGCGATCCCTGTGTTTGCTGGACGAGTGGATGTTTCTCTGTCACCGCGTAGGCCCCGTCTTTCATATACAAATGAGAGTATACCCTCACGAGGAAATATGGGCATGGATGTTCGTTATCGGAAGATCCGTGTTCAAGTCAGCTACAGCCCAGATGGGACTTGTGCTGGCTCCGTCGGATGTTGGTAAAATCACCGTTGTAAAACTGTGTTAACATCTCGTTTCTCTTCTCTCTTAAACAGTGTCGCTTGTTATATCATTGTGTACAAGTTCAGGTGATAGCTGCTTAGCTTGCGTGCTAGTGGTGGCCTACTGTTAGCCAGTCAGCTGTTAGCTGCGGCGTTAGCCTGTTGTGTCACTAGGTGGCCTACCTAGGCTAGGCTAGGAAACGTTAGCTTGCTGCTATCGGCCGAGAGCGGCCGTTAGCTTAATGCTACACTGTTGAACGTGCTGTGACTATAACATGTTTTAAACACTCTTGACTACGACGTCATCTTTGACAGAGGATGTTCGTCGAACCTGCCCTGAGCCAGGCCGGCGAGGACTGCGTCAACAAGGAGCACCGTAGCGGCGGGTTGGAGCAGCGAGCTGCCCGTGTCGTCAAACACAGGAGCTGTGTTTACTTCGGTGCCATGTTAGAGACTGCAATTCGCTTGATCTGCGCTCCCGGTAGGCAAGGTCTTGACCAGACCTTGAACACTTCTTCTTTCTTTCCCTTCTAAATGTTTTGTAAATAACGATGTTTTCCAAAACGTGTGTTGCTGCACTACATTTAGGATACAACGCGAGTTATGTGTGAATTGTCTTGTCACTGGTATTAGCTTCTCCATGAAAATCGGGTTGTTTATTACAGATGTGAAAATAATCTGGTTTGTTGTGTTGAGCAACATCATGTGTGTTCATGTACCGTGTACTCACAACTAAGGGGGTTAAACTAACCTATAAAGCTATACTTAGTGACATATGAGTGAAGAATGAATTCTTTTCTCAGCCTGTAATGACAATGAACAGTGTGTTCACATATTAAACAGGTTACCTGTTCAACTGGCCGTATTAAGGGTAAAGTAGGAGGGGTGTTTTCCCCCCGGTTCCCTGGGCTTCCTCCCCTCCTATCAGACATGTTGGTTACTATGTATTGTATCACTGTGTTGTAGGGATATGATGTAACCCTTAGCTTGGTTGCTGAGGTTGTGCTGAAACCGCTTGAGAAACTATATTTTCCTTTGGAAAAGATTGTTTGGTCACTTGTCGTGTGTGCTTAGCAAGGCCTGTGGCCGATACTAATCGAGAATTGTGTATTCTCTCATTATGAAAAACGGTGTTCCTCTGTAGAGTGTTTTTGCCATTTTTTGTAGGTGATAATGGGTTGTGTGTGTCGTGTGACCTACAACTGAGTTGGGTTGGCCACAGAAGCACATGTGTAAGTCTGGTACCGGGGCTCTTGAGAGGGCCCTCTCTATTCTGTGTTTTTTCCTTAGTAAAAATCAGATAGCAGGTTAGCACATGCGCTGTGTGAAGCTGTTAGACGCTTCATGGAGCTGACTATGACTGCGTCATACTCTTTTTTGTCATTACATCGTATCATGGGTGTGGGGTCGTAAAGGGGTGAACTGGTAATCCTTTTCTCTTCTTCTTTGATGGGCAGGGGTTAAAACCTCCTGTCCTTCAAGGTTTCTGTCACGTTGCTGTTCGGCACGTTACAGGGTAAGAGGGGGGGGGGGGGGGGGGGGGGGAGTTTCCTGGTCCCACGCCCTGGAATATTGGGCGTGTGCACCGCAGAAATTCCCCCGCCATAGAGTACGTCACTGTGCGCGTCTCTGTTGGTAGGACTTCCATGTGCTGTTCGGGTCCATATGATGGATATGTTTCGGGGGGTGGTCAGGGCTCCTCCTCACGAAGCTCCTATTCGGGCCTTCTGTGAGTTGGGACTCTCCTTCCATGTGACGGAGCCTCCTCAGAGTACAGAGCCTCCTCCTCAGATTGTCAAGGTGAGTGGAACCTCAAGAAGGAGTCCTACTCTATTGTGTGTGTATTCGATTCAATTCGATTATTGAGTGTGTATGGGTTCAGTGCCTCCTCCCCGGAGAGCCCTAAAACCAAACTTTTACATGGCTCAAGGTGCAATATATTCTTTTCAATCTGTACAGCTCGCGTGGGAAGTCTCTCTGGGGATTTCCGTCTCCTCTCTATGGGAGGGTGGTGGAATGTAAAAATGTAAACAATTTTTACCCCCGGCTGTGTAGACTGGGATACATGCTGTTGGTGCTTCCTTCTTTTCTATTAAAAAAAGTTGGAGTTAGGAAGCATCACACCCCTCTTGTCGTTCCCCTGGGCGCCTTGGGGATTCAATGACAGGTGTAAATAGCCTGTTCATTGATGTGGTTGTGTCCCGACGCACGCATAGTGCTAGCTCAGGGTGTTCTGTTGAAGATCAGGCGAATGACTGGCACGCCTTGGTTGCTTGAGGTTGAAACAGCGTTTTTATAAAGAAACTGGGATGGAGGTTTTTCCTCTTCCGACGACCTGTGTTGGTTGTCGACGGATTCTCGTTCATATCTGGGGGATGATGACGGAATGGATCTGAACATATGTAGAGGGGTCTCACGCCCTGGGGGTGGGCCACCGGGCGCGCTTCGCACCGAACGTCTGGGTGGCGCCTTCTTTTCATGTTTAAGATCAACACGCATATCTGCCCCTTCTCCTGGAGTAGGCATGTTGGCGTGGTTAGGGCACGGGACTGGTTCTGGTCACGCTGGTCCGGATCAGTTAAACCCGTTGTCCGCCGGGGATGCAGATCTGCTGTTCTGGTACCCTGAGGGACTTGGGCTTTTTTCAGGGGGAAAAATGCCAGGTCGGTCCGGGTGTCACTGGGTTAAGCGCTATGGAGACCCTGGTTGGGTACATTCTGTACTCTGCACTGTCGTAATGGCTTACGGCCATGCCAACCTGTACACGCTCGATCTCGTCGGATCTCGGCCGCTACGCAGGTTGGTCCTGGTTAGTACTTGGTTGGGAGACCGCCTGGGAATACCAAGTACGGTGTGCTTGGTGCTGGTTCTCCATTCTTTTCGCTCCTCTCTCACGCATGGCGAAGAGGGGCCTGTTGGGGTGGTCTTTGACCTCCTCTGGTGACCCTGTGCTTCCCGTATCGCCGGGCCCGGTCCGAAGTAATGTTTCGTCGACCCGTAGGCCTGGGATAACCCTTTTTTGAAAACTGAAACACTTGTACTGCGGTATAGCCGGTGTGTACCCGCAGGTGTGTATTGGAGTTTTTTCTTGAGGGGTTATAGGAACAACCACCGCATTGGGTAACGACAAGGTGGTTGATTCCCTGGTGTGTTGGAGCAGTGTCAACTCCCGGGTTACCCGGTTGAGGGTGCCCCTGCACGTTCATGACGTCTGCCAATCATGTCAGCCTTCTCTGCCTCAACCCCTCTGGGTGGGTTTTTTTTTAATGGAGGCTTGGTCATGCAACAACGCCAGCATACGCCCCTTCCGCCGGGGCGGCTGTTTTCAGCTGACTCCTTTGGCGCCTGTCTCGTCCGCAGTGCTCCAGGCTCAGGTTACAGCCTGTTGCCTGGTTTTTCCCCGGTGCGCTGCCTGCTTCCGTTGGTTAACCTTTTTTGTGTGCTTACGGCCATGCTGACTGCCTGTTCTGCAGGGTCAGTGTGCCAGGCGGTGTGCTATTGGGGGGAAAGGGCCCGCTCTTGGAGGGGCCTTGTCCGAATATGCTGGCGATGTGGGGGGCAGTGTCACTGGTGGGGTCTTGATGCCTGGCGTCATTGACCTCTCCGGGCCCCCGTTTTCCAGGGGATCCAGTCCCTTCAGTGGGTCTGGGTCTTCCTTCGCGCTCCGCTGCTACGGCCTTGCCACAGGGTTGGGTTTGCCCTTGACCCCGTGATTCTGGGGGCAGTAACGAGGTTGTTCCCTCCGTTCGTTCCCGGGTGGCATGCGGGTTGTGCGTGTGTGTAGTCGTGGGGTCAGGCCACGGTCTGCTCACCCTGTGCGTTGAGTTGCTTGAGTACCTCTTCGCACGGTCGGGTCCGTCACCCTCCCGGGGACCTCCAATAGGGGGGGTGCCCTCCATTAGGGGGGGTCGGGGGGGCTTAACTTTAACTTTTATAATTAATGTGAATAATAATACAAAAAACACTAATGCAGCCTTTTTAAAATAATCAATTTTTTTAAAGAAAACGCTTCACAGGACCGTATTAATGATACATTCAAACCCTAGACCCCTGCAGGCTAATGCAATGGTGCACTTTGACACCCTTATATTTTATCTACACTTATATTTTCCGAACACCAGTGTCTTTATCCAAGAAACCATTTTATAGACACATTTGTAATTTTCTTTTGCTTAAACATAAATGTCTAAAGATTATGTCTTTATCCATGAATACATACATACATACATACATACATACATACATACATACATACATACATACATACATACATACATACATACATACATACATACATACATACATACATACATACATAGATAGATAGATAGATAGATAGATAGATAGATAGATAGATAGATAGATAGATAGATAGATAGATAGATAGATAGATAGATAGATAGATAGATAGATAGATAGATAGATAGATAGATAGATAGATAGATAGATAGATAGATAGATAGATAGATAGATAGATAGATAGATAGATAGATAGATAGATAGATAGATAGATAGATAGATAGATAGATAGATAGATAGATAGTTAGATAGATAGATAGATAGATAGATAGATAGATAGATAGATAGATAGATAGATAGATAGATAGATCGATACATACATACATACATACATACATACATACATACATACATACATACATACATACATACATACATACATACATACATACATACATACATACATACATACATACATACATACATACATACATACATACATACATACATACATACATACATACATACATACATACATACATACATACATACACACATACATACATACACACACACATTTTCTTTCTACTCAAACAAATCTACACACACTCACAAACAGCATACTGACAGAACGGCTATTGAAAATTTCTGAAGAATAATACATTGTATTTTACATTTGGCATTTGGAATACACTAAATGTATTTTATTCTTAATTCTGTAACTTAAACCACACGCACACACAGACACATACACGCACAGCCACACCTTGGGGGCCGTTTTTTCTGCAGAAAAGGGGGAAGTAAGACACGTCGTAAATCTTTTGGATTTGGCAGAAGCTGCATACGGCAGTTTTGAGCCATCCCATTCGCTATCGTTAAACACCCCACCTCTATGACAGCTAAGGGGGTGTCACTTTCAGAATCGTGACAGTGTCAGAACCACTGTAGTGTTTCTGTATGTCATTTCAGCCTACGGAGTGGAGACATTCTACTGAGAGGTATACAGAAACAAAAGAGAGGAGAATGCTTTCTGCTCAAATCATACCATTTGGATGAAAGCATTCTCTACTTAAACAGACACATTTATTCTGTAAACCTTGGAATACTTATTGTAAAACTATATTCTTAAGATACACAAATACATATTCTTAAGATACATAAAAACATATTGTGAAATGTTTAATCTGAAAACCTTGGAATACACACAATCTTAAGAAACAGACATTTAAAATGTTTATATCCACACAAATACATATTGTGAAGATATTGTATTTTTCTTAAGATTTTTGGAATACATATTGTGAAATGTTTATTCTGAAAACCTTGGAATACACAAATACAATCTGTAAAATAAAAAAAAAACGTTTGAATCTTTTATTTCTGACAATAAAAAAAACCTATTCTGAAAAACTTGGAATACACAAATACAATCTGTAAAATAAAATAAAAACTTTTGAATCTTTTATTTCTGATAATAAAAAAACATATTCTGAAAAACTTGGAATACACAAATACAATCTGAAAAAAACGTTTGAATCTTTTATTTCTGACACAAATTTTTTTTATTTTTGAATCTTTTATTTTGAAAAACTGTTATTTTGAAAAAAAAAAAAATAAACTTTTATTTAGAATTTTTTTTTTAAACGGAAGTCCCCGCCCTTACAACCCCTCCCCTTCCGAAACCGGATGTCCCGCCTCCTAAACCGGATGTCCCGCCTCCTTGAACCTCTGGGCCAATCAGAGAAGCCCCAGGGCATACAGATGAAGCCTTTAGTTTTCATGGACACTTTGCCGCGACGCGCGCACGGTTATATCACGTCGTTTTAATTAATTAGGAACCCAGGCTGCTGTTCTGTTTTATGCCGCCAGGAGGCGCAAAGTCGACCGGCGGCGGTCTATTGAGTATTGACTTCCTCATTCATCACTGTGCCTTTGTGTCGATAACACGAGCCACTGTCAACGTTGGGACGGCGCGAGACTGAGAGAGACTTTATTGTGAATTTAAAATACGCTGGTAAAGTGGGGAGGGAGATTGTTCATTCAAGTAAGCTATAATACAGTATTATATGGCCACCAGACATATTCTCTCCGTGAAATTGCATTTATCCGTCGCGCAAAAAGCTGTTTTCTTTTACTTTGAAAGATTGTCACTTCCGCCTCAGTACTCAGCTACAGGGAATGAAATACGTTGGTAAGCTAGCGAACATTGCATTCCTTATTAATTTCAGTAACGTTATGTTTTTCATCTGGAATTCAACTGTCTGGATTATGCATTGAAACTCGAAAGACAGTAAATAAACTAATAAAACGTTCAAACTGTTCCAACTTGTGTATTGTTTTCATAAAAGTTGACTAAGATTGTACTCTTGTATTTTGAACTGTACAGTATGTCACAGGTGAGCTTGCTAGCCATTTGATTGTTAACGTGATACTCTGCAGTGCAGGTGAATAAAGTAGAAGCACTTCTTATAGTGTACAATGGGGGAAATAAGTATTGTTCAGTAAATGTATTTCCAATTAGCGTATTCAAGCAAAATTTGCACCAAACGTTTGTATTAACTCAAGAAATCTAAACATTAAAGTCCATATGTAAATAAAGTTATGTGTAATCAAGTGGAATGAAACAGGAAAAAAGTATTGGACACACTAAGAAAAAGCAGTACACCACAGCAAGGAAAGGCAAGGAACTAGCTGAAAACCAAAACGAATTAGGAGGCAACTCTACCTCCTATCTGTGCTAATAATGTCAACTGGGTTAGAAATATTAATGGGCTATAAAATGTTTTTTTGTTTGTTACCAAGGTGCCACACAAGAAACATCAACTGATGGGTAAAAGCAAAGGGCTAGCCTCTCAAGACCTTCACAAACAGATTGTTGCAAATCATGAAAATAGAATTGGCTAAAGACGTATTTCACAACTTCAGAATCTTCCAGTAAGCACCATTGGGGGCATTATCCATAAGTGGAAGCAACATCACTCCATCATCAACCGGCCATGCACTGGTGCTCCTCGCAACATTTCTGATCAGGGAGTCAGAAGGATACTGATGGGCCAAAATCACACCTGAATACTGCGGGTGATCATACAGAAAGCATCCTTGAAGCTGTCATTACAAACAAAGTTTTAGTTTTGAATCACTTCTCTTGTAACACAACTCCTGGTCTACAGTTCTCCTGGTACAGTGTGTAAACCCATCTTAGGTCCCGTCATCTATTAACCACCCACATATTGGCATGAGGACAGTACTTATCGTTTATTAGCACATCTTTTGATGAGTTGGTCCCTCACACTTTAGAAGAACAAGTTACAGGTTGAAAAAACCCTCAGCTCAGAACTAGGCAAAATCTGCATATGGCTCGCTGATAACAAACTATCATTACACATGGGCAAAACAGAGTCCATTCTCTTCGGTTCAAATAACAAACTCAGCAAGACCGACGGCTTCTCAGTTACAGTGGGTGACAATATGGTCACAAGAAAAGAAGATATTACCTACCTGGGTTCCATCCTAGAGGCAAATCTTTCCTGTGACAAAATGGCATTGAATGTAATAAAAAAAAGTCAACCAACGAACTAGATTCTTGTACCGGATCTCATCTCTGGTAAACATGAATACCCTGAAGACTCTGGCAGGAGCACTCATTCAAGGGTACTACGACTATGCATGCACCTCATGGTACCAAAGCACCTCAAAGGCGCTAAAAACAAAATTACAAACATCTCAAAACAATCTGGTCAGACTACTGCTTGACCTTACTCCTAGAACCCACCTCACCCCTGCCCACTTTGACAACCTAGGATGGCTTAGAGTAGACGCAACTTGCAATGGGCCTGGTCTACAAGATACACTACACGACCAAGGTACCCATGTACATGTCAAAATACTTCCCACTTTCAAAAACACTCTCAAAAAACACCTACGGGAGACTGCAATTCTAAACTGGCCCCTGTAAATGTCCTAACACAACCCCCCCCCAATGTACAGTAAATGACCAAGTATAATAATAATAATAATAATAATAATAATAACTTTGTTTTATATAGCGCCTTATAGAGGACCCAAGGTCGCTTTACATAGGGGGGGAGGAGATGACAAATTAACAAACATAGTGGACAGACACAACATATACATATAAAGTGAGAAAGTTAGGGGTTGAAGGCCAAGTTGAAGAGGTAGGTTTTGAGCAGTTTTTTAAATGAGTCCAGAGTTGGTGCGGTGCGGATTTCTGCGGGGAGGGAGTCAATATTCCAATGTACAGTTTTGCTTGTTCAGTTGTACAGTGTCCCCCACCCACTCCTCCTACCCAACCTCCCCCCCAACCTCCTCCAATGTACAGTTTCTATGTCAAATGTATATACTCTCTTTTCTGGACTCTTTTCGTATCACAAACAGTACTGTATTTTCAAATCTGGTATGTCATAGATGTAGCAGTACTGTCTATCTGTATGTCATGTATGTCATATATGTTATGATGAATTGAAAATGGGGGACCCTGATGTAAACAAGACGAAAGTCTTTCTCTGGACTGCATCCCCTTAACAATTGTATGTATTGAGCTGTACTGTACTGTACCCATTCTGCAATCTGTTAATAAAATGTTCAATCAATCAATCTCCCCGTACTGTGGTTTCTTCTCAACCTTGGGGGGAATGGAATTGAGGTACATGAGTGTAGCAGATAAACATGCTCCTTTAAAAAAGTTCACAGTCAAATCAGCCCCATGGATAGATAGTAGCTTAAGGATTTTAATGAATGAGAGAGACATAACCAAAAAAGCATCAGTGTGTTCCAGTTCTGCTGCGCCAACAATTAGCATTTCAATGGTGTGTTTGTGTGTGTGGTGGTTTCGCCGCATTCCAATGTCACACCTACA
This sequence comes from Notolepis coatsorum, assembly GCF_963971535.1. Taxonomy (NCBI): domain Eukaryota; kingdom Metazoa; phylum Chordata; class Actinopteri; order Aulopiformes; family Paralepididae; genus Notolepis; species Notolepis coatsorum. The sequence continues at coordinate 156,755,292 of NC_140168.1, forward strand.
GTACATACACAGTATAGTCACTCTACTACCCCCCTGTTGGGATGGAGGGAGAGACGAGACAGACTGAATGAAAACTTGTTTTCAAGTTTAATGTACATTAAGTTGTAAAGCACTTTGGATAAAAGCTCTATATAAATGCTGTACTCTGTCGTCTACTCTAAGCCATCCTAGGTTGTCAAAGTGGGCAGGGGTGAGGTGGGTTCTAGGGGTAAGGTCAAGTAGAAGTTTGACCAGTTTGTTTTGTGATGTTTGTAATCTTGTTTTTAGCGCCTTTGAGGTGCTTTGGTACCATGAGGTGCAAGCATAGTCGTAGTACCCTTGAATGAGTGCTCCTGCCAGAGTCTTCAGGGTATTCTTGTTTACCAGAGAGGAGATCCGTTACAGGAATCTAGTTCATTGGTTGACTTTTTTTATTACCTTGGATGCCATTTTGTCACAGGAAAGACGACAAGCACAACACCAGCCTCTGCCACAGCGATGCATGTCAAGCTCTCTCTCGTCTGTTGTGCATTAACGTATTGTGTGTTTATAAGCAAGTATTACAGCATATTCAAAACACGGTCCTCTCAAATCACCATGTCCTCCAACACACAACCTAAAGAAGTTTGACATCCAACCACAGTGCAAATGTAACAGTAAAGTGCAATAGTGATATACAATGAACAGGTGATTAAACTCTGTGTAAAATATATAAATTAGTACTACTGAGTAATAGTGCTAATTACTACTCAGATGTATGTATAGAGTTGTAGTATAATACAGTGATAAATGCTTATGTCATAAAGGACAGTTATTAATGTGATACTGCATTTGCACACATTTGTTACACCTGATTTTGTAAGTAAGAGGTCTGGACATGGACATGGTTGCAGCCATTTGTTTTATTATTCATTTCAATTTGGAACGTCACACAACTCAAGCAAAGTAATAACATGGGAGCATGTTCTAGTGTGAGGAAGTGTGCTCTTCTGTCCAGCACCTAGTATTTATCGTTTGGATGCGCATGCTTCTGTAAACCTTGTGCGAGACATGGTTTTGGATCCATCAACTTTAGTACTACTGAGTGTAGTGCTAATCAGATGGCACAGTCTCTTACATTTCAAATGCATGGGGAGGAAGAGTTTATACCCGACATTTCATTAATAAAACCTTCTACATTAAAGCTCTTATATAACCGTGAGACAATAATTGTTGCTTTGGCTTTTGGGACCTTTGTCATTCTGGAGACTGCTATGATGTTGTGGTCACTGAAACCTACAGGAACAGAGACTGCCTTTGAGCATTGGCCTGGCACGTTTGTATAAATATGATCAATACATGTAGATGAAATGCCAAATGCAAAACCTGTTTCTATCTTTTCTAAAAAATATTAAAACCTTCTATAGTTACAGCAGAATCAGAGAAGGAATCATCAAGGTGCGTTTCAGAGATGGCAAGGATATTAATCCAGTTAGCTTTGACCATACATTTAATTTCATAGCACTTATTTCTCAGACTACACACATTGATATGAGCTATAACCAAATGTTATGGTTTGTAACCGACCCCAATCGCACAACACAAGACAGGTATGAGAGTAAGCCAAAACAGGGCATTTATTCAATACAAACAAAAAGCGGCACTGTCCCTTTAAGGGAGAACACAAAAATACTGGAAACAAAGAAATAGGGAAAAATGTGGCACTGTGCCTTTAAGAGGCGAGCAGGCTAAGGGGCTAAGGCTAAAGGACAGGGCCAGGGCAAAAAGGTCAGGGCAGGAACAGGGGCACTGGAGAGGGGGAAACAGGGACAGAGGCCCGGGGAGGCGGGCTGGAGACAGGGACAGATAAACAGGGTTAAGGCCTTGGACAGGGCGAGGGCCAGAGCTGCTTACAGGGATGGCAGGGTTCAGACGGCGGAGGCCTGGCAAGGAGATCCTCCTCGGAAGGGAAGAGACGCATCCTCCCGTGGGATAGGAAGCGATGCGCGCCGGCTTGAGCGTCTGGAGTAGGAGCGCGCCGGCTTGAAGAGACGCATCCTCCCGTGGGATAGGAAGCGATGCGCGCCGGCTTGAGCGTCTGGAGTAGGAGCGCGCCGGCTTGAAGAGACGCATCCTCCCGTGGGATAGGAAGCGATGCGCGCCGGCTTGAGCGTCTGGAGTAGGAGCGCGCCGGCTTGAAGAGACGCATCCTCCCATGGGATAGGAAGCGATGCGCGCCGGCTTGAGCGTCTGGAGTAGGAGCGCGCCGGCTTGAAGAGACGCATCCTCCCGTGGGATAGGAAGCGATGCGCGCCGGCTTGAGCGTCTGGAGTAGGAGCGCGCCGGCTTGAAGAGACGCATCCTCCCGTGGGATAGGAAGCGATGCGCGCCGGCTTGAGCGTCTGGAGTAGGAGCGCGCCGGCTTGAAGAGACGCATCCTCCCGTGGGATAGGAAGCGATGCGCGCCGGCTTGAGCGTCTGGAGTAGGATCGCGCCGGCTTGAAGAGACGCATCCTCCCGTGGGATAGGAAGCGATGCGCGCAGGCTTGAGCGTCTGGAGTAGGAGCGCGCCGGCTTGAAGAGACGCATCCTCCCGTGGGATAGGAAGCGATGCGCGCCGGCTTGAGCGTCTGGAGTAGGAGCGCGCCGGCTTGAAGAGACACATCCTCCCGTGGGATAGGAAGCGATGCGCGCCGGCTTGAGCGTCTGGAGTAGGAGCGCGCCGGCTTGAAGAGACGCATCCTCCCATGGGATAGGAAGCGATGCGCGCTGGCTTGAGCGTCTGGAGTTGGAGCGCGCCGGCTTGGCGTCTGGAGTGGGACACTGGAAAACCTCCCGTAGAGGATTAGAGAGCGTAGACGGTGTCCCACTCCAGGCAAACGGCGACAGGTGGTGATGGCTGGCACCTAGTCTCACGCCGGAGACGCGGCAGGTGATGGTAACGTCCAGGACTCCATGAACACTGAACACAGAAAAGGATAAAGAGTCCAGAACAAAGAACCAGCATACAGAACGACCCGACGAGGACTGGAGGGGAAGTCCAGGTATTTAAAGCCCTCTGGGGCGCTAATCATAACTTATCACAGCTGTGAAAGGTAGTCCAAGGGTGGGGGCTGTTGAAGAGCAGAGGAGAGTAAAACAACGCGAGGGTGGGGGCTGGTGAGGTGAGGAGACAGGGAATTAAAGGTCCAGGGAACAGGCGAACCTCACAGTACCCCCCCCTCCACGGGAGCCACCGGGCGACCCAAAAATACAGACAGTGGGGCAGGGGACATGACAAAGCAACAAACAAAAAAAAACTGGGCCATGCTAGCAGGGGAAGCTACACCTAAAGTGGGGCTAGCAGAGGGACAGGGAAGCTGCCAGGGCACTGCTAGCTACAGGGCCTATGCTAGCTGTACTGCTACATTAACATAGAGGCTGCGCTAGCTGCCGGAGCTAGGCTAGCAGACAGGGCTGGACCAGCATGAGAGAACAAGCTAGCTGGAAGGACAGTCCTAGCTGTGGGGAAACCGACCTTGCTAGCTGTAGGGGCAGTCCTAGCAGTCGGGAGACTGACCTTGCTAGCTGAAGGGGCAGTCCTAGCAGTGGGGAAACTGACCTTGCTAGCTGAAGGGGCAGTCCTAGCAGTGGGGAAACTGACCTTGCTAGCTGAAGGGGCAGTCCTAGCAGCGGGGAAACTGACCTTGCTAGCTGAAGGGGCAGTCCTAGCAGTGGGGACACTGACCTTGCTAGCTGAAGGGGCAGTCCTAGCAGTGGGGAAACTGACCTTGCTAGCTGAAGGGGCAGTCCTAGCAGTGGGGAAACTGACCTTGCTAGCTGAAGGGGCAGTCCTAGCAGTGGGGAAAACTGACCTTGCTAGCTGAAGGGGCAGTCCTAGCAGTGGGGAAACTGACCTTGCTAGCTGAAGGGGCAGTCCTAGCAGTGGGGAAACTGACCTTGCTAGCTGAAGGGGCAGTCCTAGCAGCGGGGAAACTGACCTTGCTAGCTGAAGGGGCAGTCCTAGCAGTGGGGAAACTGACCTTGCTAGCTGAAGGGGCAGTCCTAGCAGTGGGGAAACTGACCTTGCTAGCTGAAGGGGCAGTCCTAGCAGTGGGGAAAACTGACCTTGCTAGCTGAAGGGGCAGTCCTAGCAGTGGGGAGAAGGGTAGCTAACAGGGGAGCTAACGAAGGCTAACAGGGGAGCTAACAGGGGAGACTAACGAGGCTAACAGGGGAGCTAACAGGGGAGACAAACAGGGAAAACCAAAGGGAGCTAGAGGGAGCTAGAGTGGGTTAGAGGGAACTAAAAAGGGCAAACTCAACATACACTGTCTGTGCTGGCTGGGGTCGTCGACGGGTCGGGTCGTACTGTTATGGTTTGTAACCGACCCCAATCGCACAACACAAGACAGGTATGAGAGTAAGCCAAAACCGGGCATTTATTCAATACAAACAAAAAGCGGCACTGTCCCTTTAAGGGAGAACACAAAAATACTGGAAACAAAGAAATAGGGAAAAATGTGGCACTGTGCCTTTAAGAGGCGAGCAGGCTAAGGGGCTAAGGCTAAAGGACAGGGCCAGGGCAAAAAGGTCAGGGCAGGAACAGGGGCACTGGAGAGGGGGAAACAGGGACAGAGGCCCGGGGAGGCGGGCTGGAGACAGGGACAGAGAAACAGGGTTAAGGCCTTGGACAGGGCGAGGGCCAGAGCTGCTTACAGGGATGGCAGGGTTCAGACGGCGGAGGCCTGGCAAGGAGATCCTCCTTGGAAGTGAAGAGACGCATCCTCCCGTGGGATAGGAAGCAATGCCCGCCGGCTTGAGTGTCTGGAGTAGGAGCGCGCCGGCTTGAAGAGACGCATCCTCCCGTGGGATAGGAAGCGATGCGCGCCGGCTTGAGCGTCTGGAGTAGGAGCGCGCCGGCTTGAAGAGACGCATCCTCCCGTGGGATAGGAAGCGATGCGCGCCGGCTTGAGCGTCTGGAGTAGGAGCGCGCCGGCTTGAAGAGACGCATCCTCCCGTGGGATAGGAAGCGATGCGCGCCGGCTTGAGCGTCTGGAGTAGGAGCGTGCCGGCTTGAAGAGACGCATCCTCCCGTGGGATAGGAAGCGATGCGTGCCGGCTTGAGCGTCTGGAGTAGGAGCGCGCCGGCTTGAAGAGACGCATCCTCCCGTGGGATAGGAAGCGATGCGCGCCGGCTTGAGCGTCTGGAGTAGGAGCGCGCCGGCTTGAAGAGACGCATCCTCCTGTGGGATAGGAAGCGATGCGCGCCGGCTTGAGCGTCTGGAGTAGGAGCGCGCCGGCTTGAAGAGACGCATCCTCCCGTGGGATAGGAAGCGATGCGCGCCGGCTTGAGCATCTGGAGTAGGAGCGCGCCGGCTTGAAGAGACGAATCCTCCCGTGGGATAGGAAGTGATGCGCGCCGGCTTGGGCGTCTGGAGTTGGAGCGCGCCGGCTTGACGTCTGGAGTGGGACACTGGAAAACCTCCCGTAGAGGATTAGAGAGCGTAGACGGTGTCCCACTCCAGGCAAACGGCGACAGGTGGTGATGGCTGGCACCTAGTCTCACGCCGGAGACGCGGCAGGTGATGGTTACGTCCAGGACTCCATGAACACTGAACACAGAAAAGGATAAAGAGTCCAGAACAAAGAACCAGCATACAGAACGACCCGACGAGGACTGGAGGGGAAGTCCAGGTATTTAAAGCCCTCTGGGGCGCTAATCATAACTTATCACAGCTGTGAAAGGTAGTCCAAGGGTGGGGGCTGTTGAAGAGCAGAGGAGAGTAAAACAACGCGAGGGTGGGGGCTGGTGAGGTGAGGAGACAGGGAATTAAAGGTCCAGGGAACAGGCGAACCTCACACCAAAACCCTTATGCAAGCCTAGCTTAATACAGGAAGTGTCAGTAGGCCTACCGACCATAAAGCAATAGTCTCAATGGGTTTCAGAATAACCAGGGAGTGATACTGGAGTCCCTAAACAGTTGGTTGTTGATATATAGTCTATCCACTACAAGGGCGTTTGTTTAGGCTTCGATGATCTTTTACTCAGTTTGGGCTTAATACAGTCTGTCTTCTGTGACTTTGTCTGAATGTTAAGCTATTTCAGTACAATAAATGCCCCTCTATACAGTTAAACTGGCCTGATGGTGTAGCTTATTTCCCCCATTGTACACTATAAGAAGTGCTTCTACTTTATTCACCTGCACTGCAGAGTATCACGTTAACAATCAAATGGCTAGCAAGCTCACCTGTGACATACTGTACAGTGCAAAATACAAGAGTACAATCTTAGTCGACTTTTATGAAAACAATACACAAGTTGGAAGTTTGAACGTTTTATTTTTACTTTCGTCTTGTTTACATCAGGGTCCCCCATTTTCAATTCATAATGACATACATGACATACAGGTAGACAGTACTGCTACATCTATACATTTATGACATATCAGTTTTGCAAATACAGTACTGTTTGTGATACAAAGTAGTAGTAGATAGTAGTATAGACATAGCAGCATAGTAGGTAGTAGTAAATAAAACGATATGCAAATATACAGTAAGGAACCTGACGCGTCGCTAACTCCGCCATCACAACCATTGAACTATTATAACTCTGTTACACCTATACACGGCTGGCCCATAGTAGGTAGTAATAGATAGTAATACATACTGTACTGTAGTCAGAAATAAAACGTTACCAAAAGAATAATATTCTAATGATATTATCTGTCTAACTCGGCCGTCCCCGTCCACTACGGCTGCTGCAGACTCAGCCGAATGTTTAGGCAAATCACAGACGCCGATACTACAACGTCTCTCTGTGGTGCCACGCAATAGGTTGAATCGTAGTGAGCTAAGTTGAAGACAATGGTCGAGGTGTTTCCTGTTTCATAATACGAATTTCATAATAAAAGCGGCCCGTTTAAAAAATAAATAAGAGCTTGTGCCGTTTCAACGTTGACAGTTATCAATCGCTTGCGCTCAAAGGATATTTTATAAAACGAGGCATACAATATAATACTATGTATTTGAGCCAAAACATGTGGTCAGAACACAGTGCATTTTGGCCATTCGCTCTCATTCTCTCTCAGCCTCTCTCTCCCTTTGTCGAGGGCGGAGCAGGCACAGAGAGCAGGCACCTCGGCACGTTGTCACCAGCTGTATGAGAGCGCCCCCGCTGGTCATTGTTAACATTAACCATGCAAAACGGCATCAAAACGGCCCCAAAACAGTTGTTCCATGACTATTTATGGCTGTATCTGTAGGTGTCAAACCCATGGCCCGTGGGCCAAATGTGGCCCGCCACGTCATTTGATGTGGCCCCCAAGGGCTCTGAAAAAAAAATAATAATTTAAACATTAATCTTGGGTTAAAAAATAGCGGCGTTAAAAGAATTGTGGGTTAATGCGTTAATAAAGCTTTAACTTTGACAGCCTTAGTTATTACACATACATGTATGTTGAACTTCTGAGGTATTGATGAAGTAACAAAGGAAAAAAGCCAAAAGCACTTACTCCTCAGACATTCTTTGACAATTTTATAGCCCAAAATACAAAAAAGATCCAGGCGGAATAGGTAACAAAGGGTTGAAGAAATATTGTCTGAACTGTCAGATGCAAACTGGCTGTGTGACATAATCGAGCATCTCGCTCAATTGAATAAGAAGCTGTAGGGACGCAAACAAGTCCCACCCAAAACTTTACCAATATAGTTGTGAACTGAGACAACCCTTATTTTGTTATTTTTGAGTACAGTTACAGTTGTGTGTTCATGCAGACACATAATAGCAATTTCATTACGAATTGAAAATGGGGGACCCTGATGTAAACAAGTCGAAAGTCTTTCTCTGGTCTGCATCCCCTTAACAATTGTGTGTATTGAGCTGTACTGTACTGTACCCATTATGCAATCTGTTAATTAAAGTTAATTAAACTATCTTCCATTAGTTGGATGTATGGCCTCTGCAAGGTTGTGTGCAGCCATTTGTTTTTGTAACATCTGCTACATCTGTCCCACGTGTTCTTTGCAGCTCACAGTTGTTAGTTCTGCCCCTCTTGACTGTGACAAAAAGGTTTTGAACAAACTTAATGTCATAGCTTGTATTTGATGATATTCTTCTTTGTTATTTACTTGAATGGTTTGATCATTGATTGATGGAGTAATATGGGGTTCTGATAAACTAAAATTATTTGTTAAAATAACATAAGCTAACATATATTTTTACATCTATGCAAATGCATATGCAATATGTATAACTTGTGTAACTGAGGGGTACAATTCCCTGACTGTATTAATAAGTATTGGTATCATTAAACCACTACCGTCTTATGTACTTTACTACTGGCCATACAGTACATGTGTATATGATGAGAACACTTCCCCACAATGAATCGGTTCTACACAAAGTTGTATTTAAGTATTTATTGCAGCTAAAGGTACATAATATACTTCTCTAGTTTACTTTGGATGCTCTTGTAAGGCAAAGGAATGTGCGTAGGCAAATCAATAATGAATGTCCATTCTCTGGTTACGCAGGAGGTAATCATACAACATGAATATTAAGAATTATATCTATGGTACTCTGGGGAGGCAGCGGGAGATTCTGGTAGGGGGGTTCCCACCGGTTGTAAGCCAGCAGGGGGAGGAAATGTTCGAATGCAAAGTCTGGATCAGCGGGGACTCAATAAGCTCCTGCGATGGGAGGCGGTATATTACTCCCTGATCGGCAGACGAAAAGCAGCAGCTGTAATCCCAGTATGCGTGCAGCACAGGTGAAAGCCGGCCAGCCTCTCCAATAGAGACGGGCTCAAATGATGTTCCTCACGGGTAGATCCCACAGCAGTGGGTGTAGACGATTCTTCTCCGCTCCAACAGCCTGGTCCAAAGCAATAAGAATAATAATCCAGCCGGAAAGGGGCTCTGCATTCACCGGTGTAGATCCTCCGGTGCGCGGTACTTCACATTAACTAAGTTGAACTTGACGTTATTCAACTAGGCTCTGACACTTTACTATCCTATTCGCACGCGGCTATAAGTGCTCTATTTAGACGCACAGTTGCTCGCTTCACTTGGTCGTTGACTCGTGATGAAGGCTTACTAGTAAGGAGCGAACGATACGTTGAACAAACGTATTAGGATAAGACAAGACTCTATTTTGGGGCAAAACGGGCCCACTTCACAGCACGTTGTATCGTAGTGTGAGGCTTCAACTTGTTACTAAGACTGAACTGAACTACTTCTGTATTCACCTGCGCCATATTTATATGTACGGGGAATAAACTAGTGCCAACCTTATTTCTGTCTCGTATTCCTGGGCAAAGCCGGGCATGTACAGACATGTCTTGACGGTGGCTTTGAACTCGACTCTGGGGGCATGGTCGCTGGCGCCTAGGAGACGCTGTCCAATAGGAGAACGAAATATTATGGTCTGTACTAGGTTAAAGGGATATTCTGTGTATATGTACAAATAATACACAAGGGATATCAGACGATATACAAATATTATGCAATATATATCAATCAGTAAATATATATATTCGGTTTAATCTGACCCTTTGTAACAACTTGAATAAGTAATAAATACAGAAACAACATGTTTAACAATATGTAAATGAGTAGCTACATTTATTTTACATTACATTAACATTTATACGGTCTTTGGCCCTTTGAGGGCAACCATAATGCTGATGTGGCCCTCTGCCCTAGGGGGTCATAAATCATCTAAAAAAGGGGGCGTGATTACAATCCATCACTCTTTGATATATGCCCTTATAAGGTATGACATACCCCTAAGTCCCGCCCCCTTAAACCTCTCGACCAATCAGAGGGCTCAAAAGTGCCGTATGCAGCTTCAATCAAACTAAAAGGGGCGTGGCTATATGCCCTTATAAGGTTTGACACATTGTGCATCCTACTTCTCTCTCTCATCTCCTCGTTCTCTCCAACCTCTGCAACAGCGTCAGTCTCTCCTCTTCTCCTCCCGGTACCTTACATCCTCTTCGGCCCATGTCCCTCGCCGCGTCCCTCACGTCGCCGTACACCTTTGCGCCTCCATTCCTAAAGCATGGTCATTGGTGATTGAAATCTGATTCCTTTTTCTTTCAGAATCTTTTTTATCTGAACGTAGCTCCGACGCTTTACCGCTCTGTCGCATAGTCATGGCCGAAGGTTACTTTCTGTCCCTCCACCTCCATCTTCGTCTGCCAGGCTGCTCTGAGGATGTTTTCCTTGACTTCTAATTCCAAGAAATTAACTATAACTGCTCTCTGTGGTTTGTCCATCCGCGGCTTCGGTGCCAGTGTCCTGTGTGCTCTTTTAATCCCTGTCTTGTCGAGTTCTGTCATCTTCAATTCTCTTCGAATTAGGCTGTCTACATATTTGATCATAGAGTCACCTTCCATCCCTTCTTTCAGTCCCCATATTCGTATGTTGTTTCTCCTCGCCCTCCCCTCCGAGTCCATTAACTTTTCTCTCAATATGTTCTGTTGTTCGAGCGTCTCCTTTAGAATATCTTGTATATCTGTAGTCCATTTCTCGGTTTCAGCCGTCCTTCCTTCCAACATCTTTATGTCTTTCTCTTGTTCCTGCAGTTTTCCATCCATTGCCTCGAGTCCCTTATTAATTTCCTCTCTGAGCTTGTCCTGTCCTTTCTTCAACTCTTCCCTGAGTCCATCAATGTTCGCCTGGATAGCTTGTATGCTAGTTTGTAGCTCTTGCTTAGCTGTTGCATTAGCCTGTTGGCTAGTCAACACGCTATCTTGCATGTCCTGCGTGTTAGCTTGCACGCTAGTTTGTATGCTAGTTTGTATAGCTTGGATATGCTTTGCGTTAGCTTGCATGTTAGCGTGTAGCTCTTGGATAGCCTTTTGGTTACTCACCGCGTTAGCTTGCATGCTATCTCGTAGCTCTTCTACGCTAGCTCGTAGCTCTAGTTTACCAGCTTGTGCGCTAGCTCGCTTGTATGTTAGCTTGTGGCTCTTGGTTAGCCTCTTGGTTACTCACGGCGCTAGCTTGTATGGCCGCTTGCATCTTCGCTATCCAGGCGGATTCCACAGGCTCCACTTCTCTGTCTCCCTGCGTCATGCTCGCCTGATCTTCCTCCTCCGCCATTTCCTCGTGCCGAGATCTTTCCTCCGTTGTTTGTACTTCTTCTGGGGTCCTTTTTTTCTCGCTCTTTCTCGTGTTCATCCTTCCTTTTCTCTTATATCTTATATCTTTTTCTTTTGTTTTAGTTAGTTTTACTTCCTTTTTTCGATGTTTTTTGACCGGGAGCTCTGACACTTGTCAACTACCCAATACCCACACATCTCAAAACCGGAAGTCGGGGAGGAGTTTTTACAAAAAAAATAAATAAATCTCTCCACGCTAAACTATCCCAGTTTGAAAGGTAGGCTAGAACGGGGATCAAAGGAAAAATATCAAAGGATCCAAAGGCGCTCAAGTGTTGGCGACGAAACACAAGTATAGTAGTTTTTGGCGCAGAAAGAGTTAACACATTGGGCGCCAGCCATAAGCCTGGTCGTTGTGGCTAACGTGCCACGCTTCCATAACATATTTTCACTGTGCGTCACTATGTTTGGAGAGCTATATCTATATTCTATATTACAGCTATGGCGACAATAATAAAGTCATTTGACAGTGACTTTCTTCCGTTGAACATGCAAAAAAGAGATAATTTTTTCATGCATAGGTTCACACGTTATCCCGTGGTGAATATAAGCATAGTTTAGGAGTGATCCGGGATCATTCCTGAAAGGCTGAGTTATAGGGCGCTACATGTATTCTACTATAAGTGTTGGCGTTTCTTGCCTGGACACGCTACTATTTCCAAATCAAATGTATATAATAGGTATTATGTTTCATCCTGAATGCATGAAAGAGGGGGGGGGGGTCATTTTTTTTATGCTTTGATGGCCAGTAACGGCATTCGTGTTGAACACTACAGATGCTGATCAGCTGGATCGCAATGAAGACATTCTTGGATCAATGCAAGATTGATATCATATAGCCCTTACCTTGACTAGGATGTACCCCAAAAAGAATATTCCAATTATCTGATCGCCATTCCAAGTATTGGTGTCCATCGTGTCACCAACATAATCCACCACACAACATGGATCGGGAGTATTTGATTCTTCTCAATCCGAGCGTTATAACCGTTCGTCTTAGAAAAATAGCCAACCCGGACCCATATAATCGATGCACAGCCCAAGACACAAGGTTTTAAAGGGTGCTCGATACAGCCACCTGGTAGGATGCGGCCGGTATTGCTTTTGCTATCTCAGACTTTTTCCCTATTATAACACCAGGCTCCCTGGATGGATAATGAATGGAAATATTGAATAAAAGAAATAACGATGAAAACCCGACTTTTCTCGGGTTTGGCGCTCAAGCGTTGGCGAGTTAACCCCGACATTACTCGTGGTTGGCTATGTGCTGCCACGCATTAAACCAATAGGGTCGGTCACCTTGTTTACAGGGCTATAACTATATTATTCTATATTATAGCTATGGATGCAATACTATGGCCCATTTGGCATCGAGTATCTATGGTTCAATATGTGAAAAAGAAATAATCTTTCCATCCATACATTCCCGTTTTATACCGTGGTGAATATAAGTATGGTTTTAGAGCGGTTTAGGGTAATTCCTGGGAGGCTAGTAATAGCCTGATACATGTATTATATTAAATCCATTGGCATTTCGTCCCTACACACGCTACACTTAAAAATGTTAATGCATATGATCGGTATTATGTTCCGTCATGAATGCATGAAAGGAGGGGGGGGTCGTTTCTGATTAATTGATTGTCAATAACGGCATTCGTTAGTACAACCCCATATGCTGATCAGGGCGATGGCTATGAAAACAAGGCACAATCAAGCTGAAATTGACGTTAAATTGCTCTTACCTGTGGCCGGTGGGATTCCAGAAAGAATATGCCAATTATTTGATTGCCATCTGGTAGATCGTATGTCCATTAGGCTCACGACATAACCCACCACAGCATAAGGAATCGGGGGACCCGAAAACTATTCAATGCGATCAGGTGAAGCCCTTGATCCAGGTTGCTAGAAAAGTCCACCCGGAGAATTTCATCGACGCACAGCCCCATACACAGAGTCTCAAAGGAAATGCAACATCGGCCACATACCACCAGGCGGCGGTATTGGAATTTTGCGATCTCAGACTCATATCCTATGGTAACACAGGCTGCCTGGATGGATAACGAATGGAAATAGCGAATAAAAGAAATAACGATCAAATAACGTACGTTAGCCTCATAGCATAATTGCCTAAGTCATTTTTCAAGACTTTTGGAAAAGAAGAAAAAACTAATTTTGGAGACAAGCCACACGAGTGAGTTAGGCAGAAAGGGATTCTTAACATAACAAGGTTCTGATTGGCTGAGGACAACAGCCACTAAGCCAGGGTGGTGCAGCAGTGTGAGGAGAGTAGAGTTAGGCAGAAATATAAATTTGGCCAAAAAATTACTTAGAGCGTTCAACGATAGGCGGACAAACAAGTGGCGGCCGGTCTGATCCAGTTAGTTTAGTTTGTCAAATGCTTTTTTCAATGGTCACTTTTGGCGAGTTGTTCTACATTTAGGTTAAACATTATTGAACAAAGGCACAGTTACAGTATGTAAATTGTAAAGCTTTTTTTTTTTTATTACAGTCAACACGTACTGCGTGTGAGAGAGAGAGAGAGAGAGAGAGAGAGAGAGAGAGAGAGAGAGAGAGAGAGAGAGAGAGAGAGAGAGAGAGAGAGAGAGAGAGAGAGAGAGGGGGAGAGAGAGGCAGTGAGAGAGAGAGAGAGAGAGAGAGAGAGAGAGAGAGAGAGAGAGAGAGAGAGAGAGAGAGCATGAGTGTGTGTCCACTATCCAGACTCCATATAAATCCAAATCCAACACTGTCAGTAATGTACAGTATCTCGTGCTGATCTCTCCAACTCCTGAGAATACACTTCTTATATCTTATTACCGAACCACAAGCCTAGCTAAGCTAACGCACTGAATTGAAACTGAATAAATAAAATAGGACTGACTGGCTCCTCCTTGCATTCTTTTCTGTCTGACGACGTGGGGAGTACAGTGGCGCAGAGCTTGCTTCGAGCGCTAGAAAAACGCGGCCCGATTACATCATATGTGCCCAGGTATGGACTTCAGGGTCATGTTGAGGGATATTCATTTTTTTTTTTTTTACATATTATGAAAGTACAGATTCATACCTTCAAAATAAGCCATCACTTGAACATTTTGGTGGGATACTTTGCAAGCTACTTCCTATGATTCATGGTGATTATCACAAAACGTATTCAGAGATAATAGCCTTCAAGAGACGAGCAGGCTATTCAGTGACAATAGTGAAACAACTACAACACTACCCAGAAGTCATTGTAATCCATGGCCCCCCTCTCTCTAGGGCAATTAACACCTGGCAGCTTTCCAGTCTGAGGCTCTTTGTTATTAAAATGAGTCTGGTGACTGGTAGTGGTAGTGAAAGGGACCCTGATAATAAACAAGAAACTTAATCAAGTTTCAAGATTTTATTAGCATTTAAAATAACACGAGATAAAAATAGACATGCTAAAGTCAATGTTCAATGTTCTGATGGCCTCTCCAGAAGCATTTAGATGTAAATACATGTAGTGTGGTAGTGAAAGACACAACAACTAGGTTAACCTTCTGTAGTCTGGTAGTGAAAGGTTAACCTTCTGTAGTGTGGTAGTGAAAGGGTTAACCTTCTGTAGTGTGGTAGTGAAAGGTTAACCTTCTGTAGTGTGGTAGTGAAAGGTTAACCTTCTGTAGTGTGGTAGTGAAAGGGTTAACCTTCTGTAGTGTGGTAGTGAAAGGGACCCTGATAATAAACAAGAGACAAAATCAAGTTTCAAGATTTTATTAGCATTTAAAATAACACGAGATAAAAATAGACATGCTAAAGTCAATGTTCAATGTTCTGATGGCCTCTCCAGAAGCATTTAGATGTAAATACATGTAGTGTGGTAGTGAAAGACACAACAACTAGGTTAACCTTCTGTAGTCTGGTAGTGAAAGGTTAACCTTCTGTAGTGTGGTAGTGAAAGGGTTAACCTT
The DNA here is from genome assembly GCF_963971535.1 of Notolepis coatsorum. NCBI lineage: Eukaryota > Metazoa > Chordata > Actinopteri > Aulopiformes > Paralepididae > Notolepis > Notolepis coatsorum. The sequence goes on from NC_140168.1 coordinate 156,770,323, forward strand.
CTGTAGTGTGGTAGTGAAAGGTTAACCTTCTGTAGTGTGGTAGTGAAAGGGTTAACCTTCTGTAGTGTGGTAGTGAAAGGGACCCTGATAATAAACAAGAGACAAAATCAAGTTTCAAGATTTTATTAGCATTTAAAATAACACGAGATAAAAATAGACATGCTAAAGTCAATGTTAACCTTCTGTAGTCTGGTAGTGAAAGGTTAACCTTCTGTAGTGTGGTAGTGAAAGGGTTAACCTTCTGTAGTGTGGTAGTGAAAGGTTAACCTTCTGTAGTGTGGTAGTGAAAGGTTAACCTTCTGTAGTGTGGTAGTGAAAGGGTTAACCTTCTGTAGTGTGGTAGTGAAAGGGACCCTGATAATAAACAAGAGACAAAATCAAGTTTCAAGATTTTATTAGCATTTAAAATAACACGAGATAAAAATAGACATGCTAAAGTCAATGTTCAATGTTCTGATGGCCTCTCCAGATGATCACCGTGGTCTTTTTGAACCGCCGCTGGATATTTTGGCTGGTGGTGCCGGGCATGTTACGTCCTGGGCTTCCTCATCACAGAACTCTCTGATCTTGTGGAACAGATAGTGTTGTCTTGCAGAGTCCAGTCCCGGTGGTGGCAGCACAGGAAGTCCATCTATAGGCGGCAGGACACGGACGTCACGGAGCAGCTGGAATCTGGTTTCAGCGCCATCAATAGACATCTTTGCCACAACCACACCAGGTTCCTTGGAATCAAAGCTGCAATAATAAAGTGAAACGTTAGTACAGGGCACATAACAATATCAATGCATTTGTATCATTTACCAATGACATTCTTTGCACTAAAGTGTGAATAATTAATTACAGTAAATACACAACACACAGTGACCACACCCACCTAAAGTGCTGGTACTGCTTGATCTGTGGCAGTGGCTTGAAGTAAGGCCCCAGATGTTCCTGCCAGTTGTAGGACTGCACGATTACAGTGCCATCTTCCTTTCCCACTAGCTGTGGTATGTTGATTCCAGCCACTGAGCTGTCCCTTACGACTGCTGCAATCTCATCAAGAGTGTTCACCTTGGTCTTTCTGAAACGCTGCTTGAGAAGCCCAAAGAAACTGTCCGGGGAAAACTTTGTGTGGCCTACAATCAGCAGGTGGAGATTGACACGATGGTGAAGACCATGTAGCGCTCGCCACGCTAAGTACCACAACATGTACTTGTTCTTGTTTTGGCCACTGCAGTTGTCACAGTGAAGGTCAACATCTGTCTCCCCAAGACCATGGTCTTTGAAGAAGTGGTGCAGGTAGCTTATGACGGCGTTGCTACCTTTGCTGGACTCCATCCCCTCATCCACCAAATAGTTGACTTGCCGTGGAATCGCCTCACAGCAAACACCGAATATGCTGCACTTGCGTGGAGCCAAGAAGTACATGGGCCCTGGTTGAAGGGGGTCTGATGGGTAGTGCACCTGCAATAAATGAATAAGGATTTTAGAAAGAAAAAAAAGGGAGCAATGCAGTAGTTATAACAATTATAACATGATGTTGTGAAAGAGGGCTTGGTATGTAGTCACCTTTTGAGCGTAGTCGAAACTGTAATGCATTGTCAAGGGCTTGCTTGCCGGTGGCACATGACCACCCAGAGAAAGACCATCACCGATCTCCTTGGCGGCTTTAAGCATGCCCTTGTAGGCAGCCCGCTCTGAGGTTACATGCGCCAGATGTTGTTCCTGCTGCTTCAGCTTTGCAGACTTCTCAGCCTCTGGCAGATTGGCACTTTTGAAAATCTGAAAAAAAAAAGTTAAGTAAATGATGATTAATATTAATAATAATAAACTGTATTTGTATAACACTTTTCATACAGAAGTTGCAGTTCAAAGTTCATAACACTGTGATGTTCACTAACCAGATAATTGTTCTTCTGACACACCCAGCAAAGATCAGACATTGGTTTGATTGCTCTGATATGACTCAGTAATTGCCTCCAGAGGGACTTAAATGTGGACAGGCCCACTGCTCGCTGGTCTGAAAGATTAATAAGAACACATGTTAGCACAATGTCATTCATTTTCAAGCTTTGTTTTTATTTGACAAAGACCTATTTGACCTATTTCTTTGACAAAGATTTGCTTACACCTACCAACTGGCATTGCCTTGGTATATAAACGCCACACAGATGCCTTCGTGACGCAAGATGGTAACAGCTGACCGGTAAAGTTCTTTTGGTGTGCCTGGCGTCCAGGGAGGTGAACAGCATGATCTTCTGCATAATTCAACACAAATTGAACTACTTTTTCGATATCTTCATATTTTATGCAATGCTTGTTGTTGTGTGGTGATCGCTTTTTTGTGCGAAGACACATGCCATTTTCTGACATGTGTTTGCTTATTGCAATCAAGCGATCCTTACCTATTCTTGGGAGAGAAGAGGGGGGGGGGGAGACAGAGAGAGAGATAGTTAGATCATCATCATCACAAGTACCGGTACCTGTCTGTACCACACCCAGTCTACATGATTGTGGAGACAGAGACAGAGAAGTTAGATCATCATCATCATCAATCATCATCATCACAAGTACCGGTACCTGTCTGTACCACACCCAGTCTACATGATTGTGGAGACAGAGAGAGATAGTTAGATCATCATCATCAATCATCATCATCATCACAAGTACCGGTACCTGTCAAGTACCGGTACTTTATACTATACTATGCTACTATACTCTACTATAATGTACTATAATTAGTTTTAATAAAATGGGGGACCCTGATAATAAACAAGACTAATCAAGTTTCAAGATTTTATTATCATTTAAAAAAAAATAGGCATGATGTACTATTAGTTTTAAATAGACAATAATAATAACTTACCCGTGGATGAAGAGGAAAGCTTCACGGCAGATTTGTATCGCCCCGAAGAAATAGTTTGTGTAAGCACGTTGTCTTTTTTTGGAAAACGATTTATTTCCGATAGTCCATTCTGACTTTCGACCAAAAGCCTGGAGCTGCGCCATAATAATCAAGTCTTTATGATCCTCTTCGAGAGCCGCTATCTCAAAACGCCTTGTGTAAACTTCATCACGGTCCAATTTTGTGATACATGACCGCCGATTAAGAATGTCATTTTCTTTATCAACCTGGACGCATTTACAAGTAAATCGCAAAAGTCTTTCCATTTGGCGTTCGTGGTTCTCGTCAGATTCAACTTCCACAACGCACATTACGTGTTCTACCTTGTCTCCAAATCCGTTAGGTGTGTTGTCACCATCATCAGATTCTGGCTCTGCCTCGTCTTCAAATCCGTTAGTTTTGTCACCATCACCACCATCACCATCATTTTCTGGCTCTGCCTCGTCTTCAATAGTGTTGTCACCATCATCATCATCTGCCTCTAACTCGTCACAACTGTCTTCTTCTTCTGAACCAGAATCTGAGTTTCTTTTTGGATTTTTCTTCTGCGGAAAGAAATCCGTGATGAATGTTCCTAAAGCGCGTTCGTCTTCAACACAGTGTGCTCCGAAGTGAGCAAACCGGTTTAATGCCTCGGCAAGTGCCCTCGCTGTGGGTTGCTGACTGGGTTCCATGGTGACTGGCAAACATGCACTGCCCTGCTCTCTGTTTAATACTCACCGATCAATGGCATCAACTTAATGACGTCACCGCCTGACCAATAAGCATTTAGATGTAAATACATGTAGTGTGGTAGTGAAAGACACAACAACTAGGTTAACCTTCTGTAGTGTGGTAGTGAAAGGTTAACCTTCTGTAGTGTGGTAGTGACGGATAAAAAAACGGATAAATAGTTTTTTTCACCATATTTCTAATATTTATTTTGGCTAAATACCAATTATAAATATCTCGACGAATTACCTCTGAATATGAATCAAAAAAAAATATTAAAGATTCGCTCACTAGTTCTACCAGAAACGGAGTTGAGGCGAAGCATTACTAAGCTTCTGTAGTGTGGCAGTGAAAGGGTTAACGCGCCCTCATCGCGCCGCAGCGTAGTTTACATCAGGGCCCCCACAATAATGAAAAAGCCGATGAAAAAGCCATTTTTTATCACTCCGTTTCCGTATTAAATTAATTTACTTTTAGCCATTAGGTTGGAAAAAATGCACCCTACCGAAATTCGTTCGCTCATAAAATTCGAACTGTGTTTTAATGGTTTTTAATTAAGTTAAAACACACGTTTTATAAAGGCCGTAAAGGCCTCTTTTTTTTAATCTTTTTTTTAGACACTGCGTTACGTTGCTTATAAATCATCTGAACTTATAACATTAAGATAGTGTATTAATAGTGTGTTATTCTAAAGCTAATGACGTCTGTGTGTTAACACCTATTAAGTACAGTACTTAACCCCTGTGGACAGGCCCCACAGCCCGCGCGTGTAGTTTTTTCTCCTCACTTGGAAGAAAATTTGTGGAACTATTATAACAATAATTACCTCATTTACAAGTTGTATTTAAGTTTGCAACTAAGGGCAAATAAGGGAACACATCAATGACAATTCAAATATGTAAAAAAAATCAAGATATCGATTTTTAGGATTTTCTAAACAGCAAGACATTTTCTTCATTTCAGAGCACCTCCCCCTTTGCGGATCAAATCGGGTTTGGTCACGGCGAGTCACATATTTGAACACACTGATAGGCGGAATGTATTTGCTTGACCTATTTACAATTGGCTGCGATGATACAGTGACACGCACAGTGTGCACCCTACGTCTATGCGCCCAGCTTTAGAGGTACTCTCTATATCAGGAGAGACAGTGACGTCATGTGAATCACAAAACAATGATTTATATTTGATATATTAACGTTATTGTGCATTTGAAACACAACCATACTTAAAATGAGTAAATATTATTCATTTTAAATATGTTTAGTTTATTTTTAGGGGTCTAAAATAAAAATAAAACATTTTCTTCTTCTCCTGCTCTCTTCACCAGGGGGAGCGGCGCCCCAGCGCCCCCTATGGGCTGGCCGCCACTGGGACAAACACGTATAAAATCGTTGTTGGCAGGGAATGAGTTAATGATGGTTTGTGTTGTTGTTGTTGTTGTTGTTGTTGTTGTTGTTGTTGTTGTTGTTGTTGCTGCTGAAGTTCAGCCCGCTGCCGATGGTGCTCTCTGTGTCAGCTGTGGGACAGGCTCAGCCTCCTCTCCGTGTCAGCTGTGGGACAGGCTCAGCCTCCTCTCCGTGTCAGCTGTGGGACAGGCTCAGCCTCCTCTCCGTGTCAGCTGTGGGACAGGCTTAGCCTCCTCTCCGTGTCAGCTGTGGGACAGGCCCAGCCTCCTCTCCGTGTCAGCTGTGGGACAGGCTCAGCCTCCTCTCCGTGTCAGCTGTGGGACAGGCTCAGCCTCCTCTCCGTGTCAGCTGTGGGACAGGCTCAGCCTCCTCTCCGTGTCAGCTGTGGGACAGGCCCAGCCTCCTCTCCGTGTCAGCTGTGGGACAGGCTCAGCCTCCTCTCTGTGTCAGCTGGGGGACAGGCTCAGCCTCCTCTCCGTGTCAGCTGTGGGACAGGCTCAGCCTCCTCACCACTGGCCGCTCCGTGCGTTCGGCAGGTCCTCACTCGGGAAATTGCACTCGAACGGCCGACCAAGTGGTAAATACCAGTGGTCAATTCTGGCAAGTTCCATGATACCTGAAATGACAAATGTGTGATGTATCTGACTTGTTGTGGTGCAAACCTTCTTATTATATGTATTATTTGGAGGGACATCATTAGAAATATGTCATTGATCAAAAAAAATTATCACATCACCTGCAACATGAAAGAAAAGTTTAACAATCTGGCTGAATGTGTAAATACATAAATACAACTTGGTCACATAATACATTTACAACTTTAAGAGTTGACAAAGACCTACGGACATCAGGGTTTATTCCTGCATTCTATTCAAAGTGGGAGGTTGGAAGCTCACAGTTGGAGAATCTGAATTACAACCTCAGGGCGGTCCAGTGCCTAGCTCGGAAAGAAACCATACATATTTAAAATAAGCATGTTTTTTTTATTAATATGTCAAGAAGATTACAGTGGAAAAATAATGAGCATCATAAATCTTGCTCTAGCATATAAATAAATAGAAAAGGAAAGACATTTTAATACAATTATTTAATAATTGAACGGAAAATACATAGGACATCAATCATACAATATATATCCACAATACATTTATATAATATGGATATCAAATTACATTCATATAAGTATATTGTGCATTTTACTGTTTTTTTTTACTCGTGTTGAGATATAGAACGCATCCATGTCAGAAACAAAGACACTGGTTTCTTTTTTTTGTTTCATGTGTAAAAAAAAAAAAATAAATAAAAAGGTTTGCAATATATTCATATGTATAGTGAAACAGCTGCTGGGATTGACTTCCTGTAAATTGTATTGATTTTATTGCAATAATTTGTAATGCCACTAATTTCAATATTGTTTTGAATTGTTATTTGAGTAATTGTATTGGGAATGGTATTTAATAATAGTAATAATCCATTTGGTATAGATCCATTGTGTATTGTGTATATAATTGTGATATATTATTTTACTGATACGTTGATGTTATATTTCTCCATAATATCTTTGTGTGTAGAAAATTCCAATTATGAAAAAAGAAAAAGGGTTTTTGTGGTTAGGCTGGTATGTGTTATAGCTGGATGGCTTGTAGTTATAGGCTATGTGTTATATAGCTGCTGGTTTGTGGTTATAGGCTATGTGTTATATAGCTGGATGGTTTGTGGTTATAGGCTATGTGATAGCTGGATGGTTTGTGGTTATATTTCATATCTGACATCGCGTCTGCCATATTGAGATGATATCTTCTCTCCATGCACATATTGTGCGCGTGAAAAACTTGACACATGCTCGTCACTTGCACATGACCACGCCTACCCCCGTGTGTTCCTACTAAACACAGGAAGTGGTCACGCTTACACCCTTCCTTTATCTTTTTCCACGCGTGGATCTGTTTATATGCACTTTCAACCAGTGGAACGTTACTATGAAGAGAAGGGAGAAATTGAAGCATGTTGGACTTCGCCAGAGTTTCCCCAACCCCCGGATCCTCGTCGGCGCATCCGTACGGAACGGCGACCCTATACTGAACTTTCCTCAATTCCTGACAGTGAACCGAGGGACTTCGCGCGGCGTTCGGCGGTCGAGCCACGCCGCGCACACGTAGGGCCGGCATCGGCAACTCTTAGTACTAGCGTTTTCACTACTGCTCGTTGTCCCATGAGACGACCGGGCGGTGTGATAGCGCTGTGTATTTGGATGAATGTGGTCAACATGACACGTTGTTAAATGTTTTTCCAATTATCATGGCGCGCGCAGCTACTGCAAATTCTGTTGTTTTTCGGGATGCCGCTTCCACGCAGTGGCGGCCGGTGGGTTTCGCCACTAGGGGGCGCTATACCAAACATATACCAAACATGTACAGTACAGTACCACGCAACACTCATTACCAGACGTGAGCGATTCGACTCACGCTCACAGCAATGAATCGGCTCTTATGAACGAGTCGCTCAGCTGTTACTACAACAACACACAACCAGTCAAATAAAGTATAGTCTAGACTCTAATTCACAACTTGAAACACAATATATAAATAGAAAAGTTAGAAACAAAACTCGCCCGTCTACAAACACAGGCAGATCTCTCCCTCTCTCCTTCTCTCTCTCACACACAGCGCGACGTGGAATCGATTAGTTACACAATCAGACCTATTATATACCAAGAATAACTTCAGTATGAGTACAGGGCTGTACACATATTTTGCATATTGTTAAACGAGCCAAGGCTAGCTATTAAACTATCGATATGAATCGAAAATCTGGGACCCTGATGTAAACAAGACAAACGTCTTTCTCTGGTCTGCATCCCCTTAACAATTGTGTGTATTGAGCCGTACTGTATTGTACCCATTCTGCAATCTGTTAATAAAGTTCTCATTCATTCATTCATTCATTCAAACATAGACGATATTGAACAAGCCATAATCCACGTATTTTCAATCCGAGAGAGCTGCAGTAGTTAAATCAATGAGCCATCGAGATAGTCAGTGTGGTAAGTAACGTTATTATTGCATCCAAGATTGATACAGATACAGAGAGAGAGAGAGAGAGAGAGAGAGAGAGAGAGAGAGAGAGTGAGACTTAGTTGAACGTCCAGGGCCAAGTTAGCAGTTAGCCAAGTGTTAGCTCAGCTGAGCTCGTTGCCACAACACTCAACAAGTACACCTTTGTCCATTTCCGCTCGAACAGACTGCAAAACTACCTGGCGTTCTATCGCCATGCTCTAAGACAAACTCTAACCTTAACCAACTTTGAAAGAGTGCCTAAGCTTAAGAACTTGCAGTCACGGCACGGCAAACAGCTGCATGCATCTCACAACAACACAACTATCTCAACCAAGCTAGAAATTGGATTCGGCCAATCAGATATCGTCTCTGTGAAATTCTGCCATGGAAAGAAATACTGGCGTCGGCCAATCAGAGAGCGTCTCCGCGAAATGCGGCTATGGAAAATCCTTCACGGAAGTTCACGCTGCTGGCTAGACCGCTTCAAATCGCGCTCGGATTCCAACATAATAGTCATATTTCAACGCACAACGCCGTATGCACTGATTGGCTGTGACGGAGACAGCGATCAAACTGTGACGCGCACGCAGAGCGCTATCGCGTATTGCCCCCGAGAAATACGAAAAAATAAAAAAAATAAAAAAAACGTGATGTCACTTCCTGCTCTGGAAAACGGTGTTTTTTTTATTTAGATAATAACGTTATATTGTGCATTGGAAATACAAACATACTTAAAATGAGTAAATATTATTCATTTTAAACATGTTTATATTATTTATAGGGCTATAAAACACAAAAACGAAAAAGTTTTATTGTCTTCTTCTCTGATTTAACAGCAGCTGGCCAGCAGGTGGGTCGGCGCCCTTGCGCCCCTAGTGGCGAGCCGCTACTGCTTCCACGTCTCCCGCCGGGGCTGTGAATTGAATGAATTTAAAATGGGGGACCCTGATGTAAACAAGACAAACATCTTTCTCTGGTCCGCATCCCCTTAAAGCCCAACCTCCAGGTTAAACCCTTCTGATCAATTATGGGTAGTTTACATCATTGGTATATAATTTCATTATTTATTTTTTTCCATTTGACACCGGAAATGCCACTCTGAAAGAGTTAAAAAGGTCCACGCACGAATAACATGCACGCGCGAATCAAAAAAGCTTATCAAACGCCGACGTCACAACAGGACAACAGGTGCATATTAATGAGCCGAATCTAAAAGCTTATCAGACGCTAGCACCTAGCACGGCCGTGACGTCACTTCAGGAAACGTATGCCTTATGTCCGTCCGGGTCATAGTACTAGATCAATGGTGGCTCACTCGGTGCATCACAGTTAGCCTATATCTCCGCCGTCCCTGCTACACTCACTGACGTTAGCCTATAGCCCGCCGTCCCTGCGGGTGGTTCTCTCCTCTTTGTGTGCCCACGTCCCCGCGGAGGAGCTTGTGGACTCGACAACAGCGGCGGCCGCAGGGCACCGGAGCCCGCAGCGCTAGTTAGCTCATAGCTATCGTGTAACACTAGCCTTTACGGGCTCGAGCACCCTACGGCTGCCGCCGCCGTCGCGTCCATGGGCCCCCCGGCAGGGCACCCGTGGGCCGTGGGGACGGGGTGTACAGAGAGGAGAGAACCATTTTGGGTCGGCCGTTCATGCCGGCCAGCGAGCCGGATGTCGGGATATGTTGTTAGCACAATAGCTACCAAGCTAAGCTATGTTATCTACTAACGTTATAAACACAATATGTGTACAACGACACAATGATTTACATTATTACAAATATGGTAATGTGGTTGTGGCTTTTACAAATAGTGGTTAGCTTTAGAGATGGATGGATGGCTATAATCACGGAGCAATAGTGAGGTGAAACAGATACATTTTCATTCGGCTAGTAGCAAGCATATATCTATGGTAGCAAGGCTCTCTGCCTGCCACTAGCTGTGTGACTCTCAGCGCCCCCTGGTGAGCCCCCTGGTGCCCTGCACCTGTTGTGACGATCATTTCGATTACACACGCACGTTATGAACCATTGATTAAAATATGCACGTGCGTGGTGATTGTGTTGGGCAGACAAAATGTTTGATAAAAACGCTAAAACTGGGTCAATTTCAATACTTTTTTTCCCCTTCTTCATGAAAGCCACTGTTGGCCTAGTCCACATTGTTTATTGAACAAAAATACAACGTGGAGGTTGACCTTTAACAGTTCTGTGTATTGACCCGTACTGTATTGTACCCATTCTGCAATCTGTTAAATAAAGTTTTTTTTTTTTTTTTTTTTTTTTTTTTATTATTGCAAAACAGAAATTATTAAAAGTCAGTACTCAACACATAATGCATAATGAAACTAACAGTCAAGGTGGTTAAAATTACATGCAAGTACAGAAACAAGACAAAAAAAAAGTCTATAATAATATTTTACCGTATACAGTGTATATCCAGCGAAATTAACAATTATACAAATGCTTATATAGGACATACCCCTAATACCTATTTTCTAAAACCCTACACACATATGCTCCAGCTCGAACCCCCCCCTCCCGGACCCCTCCTTGGATAGTACCTCCATTATCCCTCACTCCTAACCAGACACTACCATTATAAGCTAGCTTTTATTCTCTCCACCACTTCTACCCACATTGACATTTTGGATTCGTTGAGACCCATAATTCTTGCTGTAGATATTTCTTGATATATCACATCGAGATATGTAAGAGACCAAACTTTCCGGCACATTTTTTCCGGTTGAAACCAGCGTGATGCGATCAGTTTTTTAGCTACTGTGATACCCGATAAGACCAATCTCTTTAGCTGTGGATTTACTGCAAACTCAAAAACATCATTCAAAAGCAATACAGAGGGGTGTACTGGTATATTCCAAGATACGAGTTTTGATAATTGATGGGTCACATCTTTCCAGAATGCTTTAACTGGTGGGCAGTCCCAATACATGTGCATAAATGTCCCTTCGTCTCCATTTGTACATTGGGAGCATTTTGAGTCTTGTTTCAGGCCCATTCTGTTCAGTCTTATAGGAGTCAAGTATGTCCTGTGAATATAGTTAAGATTGATTTGTTGATGGTCCGGGTTCCTTGATGTAAGACGGACATTTGCCCATGCTTCTTGCCAATCAAAGTCACTTTCCAGGTCTGGAATATCCCTCCTCCAGACAGTGTCTAGTTGAAGGGTTTCATACGAGGACGTTAGTAATTGATAATAAAAACCTGATACAAAACCTCCCAATGTTTCTCTTTCATAGAAAATTTTGTGGTATCTGTGGTGTTCAACTGGTATGTGTAATGGAACACCGTGAGACCTCAAACATAGGCGTAACTGTATGTAAAAAAGCCATGTGGACTCGGTGAGGTTAAACTTTGTGCATATTTCTCCATAACTACAGAAGCCCTGGTTATTAAAAATATCCCCTAATGAGTGTATGCCTTGCTCTTCCCATATAGGGAATCTTATAGGACGTTTTTCCATTAAGAGTGCATTGTTATTGAATATGGGAGTGTGATTATGCCATTTTTGAGGGTTAGGATATTTTTTTTGTGTTTCCCGCCATGTTCGGATTGCATGGGTAATTATGGGGCCAAATTTCCGCTCACAGTGCTTGATTGGAAGTTTAGTGTGTGCTATGTCCTTCAGTCTCTGTGGGGCTACTATGTTTTCTTCCAATTCTCTCCAAGATACCAAAGCCTGGGGATCAAACCATATTGTCAATGGTCTTAATGTGAAAGCCTTAAAATATTGCAAAAAATCTGGAACTGCCATGCCACCGTCTGCTTTATTTCTCTGTGCGGTGGATCTTTTTATGCGAGGTGGTTTGTTATTCCAAATAAATTTGTATGTGGAGGAGTGTAATCTTTTCCAGTAGCCCTCTGGAGGGGGTAACGGTAGCATTGAGCTGATGAAGTTGATTCTTGGTAATACATCCATCTTAACTATTGATACCCTTGCCTGTACTGAGTTTTTAAGTTTTGCCCACCTGTCCAGGTCGTCTTTGATTTTGTTCTGTATTTTTGTGTAATTGTGCTTCACCGTTTGTCTTATGGTGGGAAATATTTCCACACCCAAGCATCTAAAATGTTTTACCATGGGTATCGCACCTGGGAGGGTTGTGTCTTTTTTTGCATGGATGTTAAGTGGAAGGAAAGCCGACTTCGGCCAATTTATTTTAAATCCCGATAAATCACCAAAGTTCTCTATCAACTTGAGTAGATGAGCCAATGTGGTGTTGGGGCTTTGCATGAACAATATTACGTCGTCCGCATATAAACTAATTTTATGTTGTGTGCCCTTGATTACGATTGGTTCTATGTATTGGGATTGTCTTATATATTGTGCTAAAGGCTCTAATGATAGATCGAATAGTCCGGGACTAAGAGGGCAACCCTGTCTGGCTGAGCGTGATACCGGAAAGATTTCGGAGATGAATGTGCCTGTTGTAATCATGGCCGATGGGTCCTTGTATAATACTTTAATCATATCAATGAATCCTTTTCCTAACCCCATCCTTTCTAATACTGCCCATAGAAACGACCATTCCAGCCTGTCAAATGCTTTCATAGCATCCAGGGATAGCATCGCCTTAGGTGTGGTGTCCTCTTTGTCTGCATCTAGTACGTGCAGTATTCGTCTTATGTTATCATTGATCAGGCGACCTCTTATGAAGCCAGTTTGGTCCGGATGAACTAAAGACATCATATGCTTTTGCAATCTGATGGCTAATACCTTAGAGTACAGTTTGACATCGGTTCCGAGGAGGCTTAAAGGTCTGTAACTACCGCACTCGGTGGGGTCTTTGTCTTTTTTGAGAAGGACTGAAATGAGTGCAATATTGTCGTGTTTATGGAAGCTCCCCTCCTTGACTGAGTATAAGATCATATTTAGTAATAAGGGTCCAAATATGTCCCAACAAGAAAGGTACATTTCTGATGGGATGCCGTCTCTTCCAGGAGCCTTACCATTTTTCATTTCGGATATGGCCTTCTTGAGTTCCTCTAATGTGATCGGTGCTTCTAACTGTTTAGCGTCGTCCTCCGAAAGTTTAGGGGGAATAATTTGATTAAGATATGTGTCCAATTTGTTTTGATCAAAGGTCGTTTCTGAATTATATAAGTCGGAGTAGAATTCTTTGAATGTATCGTTTATTATTTTGGGGTCTGTTACAAGTACTTGTTGTTTTCTAATGGCAGTTATATCTGCAAATTTTGCATTAATTCTTAATCGCATGGCTAATAGGTGACTAGGTTTAGAACCTTGGAAATACTGCTGTTGTCTTGTGCTGCGTATTTGCATTTCCGATTTTTGTCTGTATATTGCATTGATCTCTGTTTTTAGAACGTTAACTTGATTTTCTAGTCTAGTTGAGTTGTTGTATTTTAAAGAATTAAATAACGTTGAGTAAAGCGTTTCCAGTTCAGACAGTTTTGTGCATTGATTTTTGCGCAATATGGAGGAAAATCTATCCGTGAAATCCTTGATCATACCCTTTACCGACATCCATATTATTCTGGGGTCTTGCACCGCATTTGCATTCTCCCGTAGGAATACTGTGAGAGCTTCTTTGAGTTGTGTAATGAATTCCTTGTTGTTAAGCAGCATAGTATTAAAACGCCATCTTGGGGCCCGGGAAGATAGTATACCAAATGTTGCTTTTAGGATTAAATAACAGTGATCTGAAAGCGCATTGGGTATCATTTCCACTTCATATTTATCAAATAGTCTCGGGGATGCAAAGACATAATCAATTCTGGATAATGTGTTATGTCTCGCCAATCGACAGGAGTACTTTCGGGTCGTGGGATTAAGTGAACGCCATAAATCATTTACCCCTGTAGTCTTTGACCAATCTTTTAATGCTTTAGATGAATTTTTTTGTTCGCTGGAAAAGGCGAGGTAAGATTTGTCCATCCTTGGATTCCAAATGGCATTAAAATCCGCACCTATTATAAATGAGTACTCGGGATTGTTTAACATTTCATCGGTTAGTGAAGTGAAGAAACCCACTTCGTACAAATTTGGGGCATATACCGCTGCCAACGCTATTTTCCTGTTATTATGTACAATCCTAGCTATAGTTATACGCCCCTCAGCATCCGACCATACCCCTTTTAATTCGATATTTAATTTACGTCTGACGACTATGGCTACACCTCGAGTTCTCGTACCAAAAGAAGAGTGACTAATATTATGGTATGTGTTATCCGCTAACGTATCTATGTCTTCCTCTAAAATGTGCGTTTTGCTTAGTAGAGCCACGTCCACATGTTCTTTTTTCATCAGTGTGAGCACGCTTTTGCGTTTGTGTTGTTTGTTTATCCCACCAGTGTTCCATATCATTATATTCAAACTAGCCATAATCTATGCATGTTTTTGTGTAGTTTTTGGTAATGCTTCTGGAGTGCGAAGCTACAATAGATGTACATCCAATTATTGAGGTCCCGTTGAGAGCCGAGCTTAAAAACATATATATATACAAATAAAAATCCCCTATTTTCCCCTCACCCAGAGAGTCGTACAGGCCTGTGTTCCAAAAACACATCCTCCGCGTATGACTTTCTCCCTTAGTCCACCGGATTGCCCAAACTGAGCATTGTAATCCTAATCTTCCTATGCTAATTGCCATAGGATCTAACATTTTCATTCTAATACAATAGAATGTCGCTTTTGGTCTTGCACCTTCCCTTACTGTAATGAAATATTGTGAAAAATGAAAAAAAAGAGAATAACCTTTCATCGACATATTCATTTGAACCCTCTACTAACATAATAGGAAACATCAGGAAAAAGGAAAAGATTGTATAGAAATATTAACACCTTAATGTGAAGAACAATGGAAAAGAACAATGTAAGATAAAAGAAAGAGAGAAAAAATAGAAATAATAAAAAAAAGATAAAGATAAGGAGTGAGAGATAGAATAATACTCAACGTGGAGAAGCCACTAGAACCGAATTGAGTGATTAGATAAAATAGAAAAACAGAGCCTTTTAGAGCTTCAATGTGCCAGTCTCTTCATCAGTGGAGTGATTACTTAAATTGTTAGAATTGTTAGAATAACCTTGTTGTGTTCATACGTTTAGGTGTGGTTGATTTTTTAAAGTATTATTAAGGTCTGATTGAACTTCAGTCAATTGATTATATGCTATGTTTATACACACCGGATGTTTAATGTTAGAGTTGCAAGCCTTCGTTGTCATGGTGCATTATATTCTAGAAGGTTGTAGAATACACTAGTACTAATAGACTGTTGTTGTGTTCCAGAATGATCTAAGTGACCCAGGGCAGTCGAGCGATAAACCCAGAATATTCCAGATTGTTCTTATTGCCAATGATATGTTCTTGTCTCCCCGGAGACCAGAGGTCTGAAATTATAATGTATTACGAATCGTATTATACACAATACGCATTGGTGTAGACGGCCTGCATATCATCTGCTACTTTTGATGAACACAATAAAAGTCATTCTAATACTGATATACACAGAGAAAGAGAGAGATGAAGCGGCTTATCTGTTTTCAGACAGTGTCGTTCTGCCATGGGGGATCTGCTCCATATCGATTCCAATATTCCTCAGCTTCTTTAGGTGTGTGTAATCCAATCCTACGGCCGTCCCTGCCCACGATCGATAACAGCGCCGGGTATGTTAGCCTTGGTCTGAGGCCAGACTTGAACAATTTTTGCATCACCTCCTTGTATGGTAGACGTCGAGCGATGGCGTCTTTGCTTAGATCCTCATAGATAAATATTGAATGATCACCATGTTTCAGCTTCCCACGTTGGATGCGAGCAATTTTGATGATGTCATCTCTTATTGATGTCTTCCGCAGAGTAACAATGATGACTCTTGGCCCGTTGTTTCTTTGCTCCCGAGAACCGATTCTGTAAGCTTGGTCCACTTTCGGCACTGTGTTTAGAAAGTTGTTACCCAAAATCACTGATAGCACTGTTGGAAAGTTGTCGTCTGCGCAATTGACTGCTTCATCAAGTCCTACAATGCGGATGTTATTTCGCCTGTGGTAGCGTTGGGTTTCGAGTAGCCTCTCCATCGCTTCATCTTTAACCTCTTGTATTTTCCTCCGGCATGCTTCTTCCACCCTTTCTATCTCTTTTGTCACCTCTGTCATGCCAATGCAGATGGTGTTCTCGTTCACTTTGACTGCCCGTGTAATATCTGTCACCGTATTCTCCACTGTCGTGATTCGCTCGGACTGTACAGCAACCGCTTTCTTAACTTCTTCTAATTTAGCATCGATGTGTTCGAGTTTAGCATCGACGTGTTCTTTGAATTCATCTTTGAGTTCCTCTATGTGTAATTTGAAAGTGACCATCTGTTCTTTCATCAGGTTAGTCAATGAGTTGAAATCGGGTGGTGTGATTGTACTGCTTGTGTCAGTTGGTGGTATAGGTGCAGTGACGATGCCGATGGATTTGTCTGCTATTATCTTCTCAAAATCAACTGCTTTATCTCTCACAGAGCTTGTTCCTGTCGCTCCTGTTATGTTGACAACTATTGTCTCCCTGTCGGGGACAATAGTCGATGGTCTCGGTGTATTCTCCTCTTTATTCTCCTCGTCGGGGCTTGTCGCCAACGGATCTGTATCCGCGTCGCCTTGAACGTTTCTTCTTGATCGTGTTTCAATCTGCGCCGCTGAAGTTGCCGTTTCTTGTTTCTTTCCCGTCCTTTCCCTATCCTTAACCATGTTGTCTTTTGATATAGTTAGTAGAAGGTCTTATTAATACATACGATGTGGTCTAATCTCTTTTGGTATTGTCCAAATAAGGTTTTTAAACGAAATTAACGTTGACGGGAGCGGAGCTATTGCCAAATGCGTGCGCTACATATTGCAGCTAAACCGGAAGTCCTAAATAAAGTTTTCATTAATTCATTCATCCCTTTACACGGGTGGACGGTCTGATGATGGGGCTCAGGACAGGTGTGCGGTCCTTTGCCCTGACATGGTAGAGCGGTATCCCGCCCGGAAGCCGACGCCAAGGGGCGAGTCGGCCCGGCAGGTGGCTGAGTGGGCTGATGAGGCTTGCATCGTCGCAGTGCAGAATTTAGCAGCAACTAATAACATGCTCAATTGGCTGTTTTTCCGTCCATTACCGCGGTTTACGCAGGGAAGTGGCGTATGGTTCGAGAGTGGAGGGCAGAGCGCTGTTCAGCGACCCTCTCGTGAGACGTTTCCTGCTTGGCGCACAGAGTCTCAAGCCTGTGGAACGTGCTCTGTCTCCGAGCTGGGACCTCCAACTGGTCCTGGAAAAAGGCTGTTGGGGGCCCCGTTTGAGCCTCTTGAGCAGGCGCCATTAAATCGACTGTCTTTCAAGACCACGTTCCTTCTGGCCATCACCTCCGCTAAACGCGTGGGTGAGCTGTGTGCTCTCTCGGTGCGGTCAGAGTGCCAGTCTATTCAGGCCGATAACAGTGCGACTCTGAGGCCTAATCCGGCCTTTGTGCCAAGGGATATCCGGAGCTCTTATCGCTCCAGGGATATTGTGCTCCCGGTGTTTCACCCTCCTCCTCACGCTAGTGAGTTGGAGGCGAGCCTTCACCTGTTGGGTCCTGTCCGTGCGCTAATGGTTTACCTTAGTCGCACGCAGGATCTCAGCGCTACCGATCAACTGTTTGTTTGTAAGGCGCTGTCCAAGCAACGCCTGTCACATTGGTAATGCGAGGGCTTTGCCCTCTGCTAGACTTTGGTCGGACGGGTTCCCCCCGCAGGTGCCTGCCCTGCTTGGGGGGGCCTCGGTGGAGGACATTTGTGCTGCAGCCTCCTGGTCCTCCCCAGGTCCTTTTGTTAGGTTTTACCTCATGGACATGACTGGGGACTCTGTCTCCCAGGCAGTCCTGAGGGCCGGGACCATCAGGTGGGCTAGCAGGTATGTGTGGGTGTGGACGGTGGAGTGCTCTGTCGCACGCTGCCCCACTTGCTCTGTGCATTCTAGGGTGACTGGTCCCTTTTTCGCATGTTGGTTGTAGTTGACTGCCTCCCCCCCTTCGTTAGGACGGGTGGGTGGATGGGACTCCCCTCCGTCCTGACAGAGGTTTATGGGCCCTCAGGGGGTGCATTTGACGTGGCCACGCGTCCGCTCTGCCCCTTTTGATCTCAATATGGCAGAGCGAGACGCGATGTCAGATATGAAATATAACAAAGCTTATTCTATAACCTTAGTTATATGAATACTGACAGAGCGTCTCGCTCTTCATCGCCCTGAGGACCCTTGGATGTTTTTTCACGCATGAAATTCAGACTTGGAAGGGTGTAAGCGTGACCACTTCCTGTGTTTAGTAGGAACACACAGGGTAGGCGTGGTCACGTGCAAGTTACGTGCATGTGTCAACTTTTCCACATGCACAATATGTGCATGGAGATAAGATATCATCTCAATATGGCAGAGCGAGACGCTCTGTCAGTATTCATATAACTAGGGTTATAGAATAACCTTCGTTGTAGACTATGTGTTATATAGCTGGATGGTTTGTGGTTATAGGCTATGTGTTATATAGCTGGATGGTTTGTGGTCAGGGCCGCCACTAGGGGCGTGCGAGAAATGCAGTCGCACTGGGCCTTGCAAGAAGGGGGACCTTGCAAAAAAATATATAATAATGATTATTATTTTTATTTGATTTTATTTTTTTTATTTTTATTTTAATAAACAGAATGTTAACAATCACTTTCCATCACAGACCTAAAATCTAGTTTTGCTTACTTGCTTATATATTTCACATTAGACACGTTTGTAGAATAGTGTAGACACGTGAATGTGTCTGACTTGTTCCGGGCTCTGCGGCTCTGCAGATATATGCTATTGGTTTCAATGGACCGTTTACTTTTGTGCCTGGCAAAGCATCGTGGGAGGACTAACACTAGGGGGAGCTGGTTGGCGTCGGTCTGGTAGTCGGTAGAGAGATGTGAAGATGACCGGTATTATCCACGAGGGGGTACATGTACGGGGTCTCTTTGGCGCTATCCAAGGGAGTGAGTGGACGTCTTGGCCAAGAGCATCCTACTTTTGAAAACGTGAAATACCAAATGTGCAGCATCGGAGCAGAATAAATAACGCAGCGTACCATAAGCTTATCAATACCAAGTATAGTGATTAGGTTACGCCAAGACTAAGAGGACGTTCGGCAGATGGACTGTGAACTTAAGATAAACGTTAAAGTGTTGCGTGTTAGAACGTTCAGTATGGAAGTCAGGCTACCCATGTCGGCTAGTAGCTTAGCTAAAGGCAGGGACAGCTAACAAGAAATTAACTTTACTAGCGTTAGCTAACCTAGCTAGCTAGCATTAGCTACGTTATCGAGTGCTAACGTGGGCAGATAAACTAGGAACAGACTCCCAAGTTCATCCCAACGGGGGGACAATATCATGGGACTGGTGAACTTTGTCATCTCCACGGTAGAAAAATGCGTCGACGTCGTCTCCTTCCTCTTGGACCTCAACTTTGCCATTGATTCTGCGTTATGGTGAGTTTTTCATGCAATCTATTCTGTTGCCGCCGTGGTCTCTCTCTCTCTCTCTCTCTTTCTCTCTCTCTCTCTCTGTTCTGTTGTGCTACACCTGCCGTGGTCTCTCTCTCTCTCTATCTCTCTGTTCTGTTGTGCTACACCAGCCGTGGTGTGTGTCTCTCTCTCTCTCTCTCTCTCTCTCTCTCTCTCTCTCTCTTGTGAGGGGGCAGCTGCACAGCTTGCGTAAGGTCGGCTCCAGGCTAGAATCCCTTCATTGCCTCTCCATAGCGGCATGTATGGACCATGTATATACAGAGGTTGGTCATGCTGACATGGTAGAGGAGGATCATCAGTATATAGAGAGGTTGGTCATGCTGGTAGAGGAAGATCATCAATATATAGAGAGGTAGGTCATGCTGACATGGTAGAGGAGGATCATCAGTATATAGAGAGGTTGGTCATGCTGGTAGAGGAGGATCATCATTGTTTGTCTTGGCAAAAAAAGCCATCGGGAGAGCCAAGTGCATGAGGCGAGAGGGGGTAATGCATGAGTTCTTGGAGGTTGATGGGCATATCCAGATCCAAAGTAGACCTTGAACACCTGCCTCCTCCCAAGGTCTGTCTCATCCCACATGTACAGCGAGTCAACTACCATGTCAGCATGACCAACCTCTCTATATACTGATGATCCTCCTCTACCATGTCAGCATGACCAACCTCTGTCCAATTACTGTACATTGGAGGGGGTTGGGTTAGGACATTTACAGGGGCCAGTTTCGAATTGCAGTCTCCCGTAGGTGCTCTTTGAGAGTGGTTTTGAAAGTGGGTAGTGATTCACATTCCTTTACAGCTTTGGGTAGGGCGTTCCACATTGATGTGGCATAATTGCGAAACGTGTTTAGTCCCTTGTTTGAGCCGAATCTGGGTTTAACATGATTTGTGGAGCTCCCTCTGGTGTTGTGGTTGTGGTATTCACTGACCTTTGGGAAGTATTTTGACATGTACATGGGTACCTTAGTCGTGTAGTGTATCTTGTAGACCAGGCCCATTGCAAGTTGCTGTACTCTGTTGTCTACTCTAAGTCATCCTAGGTAGTCAAAGTGGGCAGGGGTGAGGTGGGTTCTAGGAGTAAGGTAGTAGTCTGACCAGTTTGTTTTGTGATGTTTGTAATCTTGTTTTTAGCGCCTTTGAGGTGCTTTGGTACCATGAGGTGCAAGCATAGTCATAGTACCCTTGAATGAGTGCTCCTGCCAGAGTCTTCAGGGTATTCTTGTTTACCAGAGAGGAGATCCGGTACAATAATCTAGTTCGTTGGTTGACTTTTTTGATTACATTGGATGCCATTTTGTCACAGGAAAGATTTGCCTCTAGGATGGAATGAATGAATGAATGAATGAATGAATGAATGAATGAATGAATGAATGAATGAATGAATGAATGAATGAATGAATGAATGAATGAATGAATGAAAACTTTATTTAACAGATTGCAGAATGGGTACAATACAGTACGGCTCAATACATACAATTGTTAAGGGGATGCAGACCTGAGAAAGACGTTTGTCTTGTTTCCATCAGGGTCCCCCATTTTCAATTCATATAGACATTTATGACATACACAACATACATGACATTTATGGCATAGGGACATATAGGTATTTAGTACTGATACATTTGTGACATAAGCGGTATTCAAATATACAGTACTGTTACCCCTAGATCCTAGACAGAGTATATACATATGATGGGGAGGGGACTGTACATTAGGAGGGGGTGGGTGGGTGGGAGGGAAATATACATACGGCGGGGAGGGAATATATACATGCGGTGGGGAGGAGACTGTCTATTAGGAGGTGGTGGGGGTTTTGGGCATTTACGGTGGCCAGTTTAGAATTGCAGCCTCCCGTAGGTGCTCTTTAAGAGCGGTTTTGAATGTGGGCAGGGATTCACATTCCTTTACAGCTTTGGGTAGGGTGTTCCACATTGTTGTGGCATAATTGCGAAACGTGTTTAGTCCCTTGTTTGAGCCGAATCTGGGTTTAACATGATTTGTTGAGCTTCCTCTGGTGTAGTGGTTGTGGTATTCACTGACCTTTGGGAAGTATTTTGACATGTACATGGGCACCCCGGTCGTATAGTGTATCTTGTAGACCAGGCCCATTGCAAGTTGCTGTCGTCTACTCTAAGCCATCCTAGGTTGTCAAAGTGGGCAGGGGTGAGGTGGGTTCTGGGGTTCAGGTCAAGTAGTAGTCTGACCAGTTTGTTTTGTGATGTTTGTAATTTTGTTTTAAGTGCCTTTGAGGTGCTTTGGTACCATGAGGTGCACGCATAGTCATAGTACCCTTGAATGAGTGCTCCTGCCAGAGTCTTCAGGGTATTCTTGTTTACCAGAGAGGAGATCCGGTACAAGAATCTAGTTTGTTGGTTGACTTTTTTTTATTACATTGGATGCCATTTTGTCACAGGAGAGATTTGCCTCTAGGATGGAACCCAGGTAGGTAATTTCGTCTTTCCTTGTGACAATATTGTCACCCACTGTGACTGAGAAGCCGTCGGTCTTGCTGAGTTTGTTATTTGAACCGAAGAGAATGGACTCTGTTTTGCCCATGTGTAATGATAGTTTGTTATCAGCGAGCCATATGCAGATTTTGCCTAGTTCCGTGCTGAGGGTTTTTTCAACCTGCAACTTGTTCTTGTCAGAGACCAGCAGGGCTGAGTCGTCCGCAAACAGGAACAAGTTGCAGTCACAGGCTGACGACATGTCATTTGCATAAATTAGGAAGAGTAGCGGTCCTAGTATGCCTCCTTGTGGAACACCACAGCTCACTGTGAGGGGGGGGGATAGAGTACCGTTTACCTCTACCATCTGTTCTCTCCCCTCCAGGTAGGATTGCATCCAGCTCACTGATAAGCTATCAAAACCAATTGCTTTTAGCTTGTCCATTAGAATGGAGTGATTGACAGTGTCGAAGGCCTTTTGTAGGTCCAGCATGACCATGCCGCAGTATTTGCCCGCGTCCACCTCTTGTTTCATGTGGTCGTTCAAATAGAGGAGGCATGTGTCAGTGGAGTGGGACGTTCTGAAGCCAGATTGGAATTCGTAGATTAGATATTTTTCCGCCAGGTACTTTTCGACCTGTTCGTAGACTATTTTCTCCATGACTTTCGAGATGGAGGTAAGAATAGAAACAGGGCGGTAGTTGCCTGGGTCTAATTTGCTGCCCTTTTTGTGCAGAGGGGTCACTCTCGCAATTTTGAAGTCCTTGGGGACGTGCCCCTGTTTTATAGAGAGGTTTATTATGTGTGTGATGACTGGGGTGATGGCGGCTGCTGCGTCTCTGAGGAATTTGGAGGGGATGTTGTCATGGCCAGTGGCCTTGTTAGGTTGGAGGGCGCTCAATTTTTTTAGTACCTCATCGGTTGTTACCATTTCAAGTTTGAAGTCGTCTTTGTGGACCCCTAGGTTTTTGTAGTATGCTACTATGTGTTCTACCCCATAATGCCCTGAGTGGGAGGGTAGTTTGTTTACCAGTGTTGTGGCTATGTTTGTGAAAAAGATGTTTAAGTAATTGGCTACATCCAGCTTGTCTGTGATGAGCGTGTTGTCCGTCTTTATGTTTATGTTTGAGAATCTGGTTTTAAGTTTTTTACTGCAGCCTAGTTGATTATTGAGTAATTTCCAAAGTTCGCAGGGTTTGTTTTTGTTTTCCTCGGTTTTGTCGTTGATGAAATTTCTTTTTGCGGTTCTGATCATGGTGTTTACATCATTTCTTAGTCTGTTTCTTTGAATTTTTTGTTCAACCACGTGGGCTTGGAGTTCACTGTTTGAGCTTTTGGAAAGCTTTGTCTGACTTTTATGAAGTTCAGAGCATTTTTTGTCTCTGGTTTTCATAGCGGCCAGTATTTCAGTGTGCATCCATGCCTCAGCGCGATTTTTAACCCTGGTGGTTCTTATGGGTGCCATGTTGTTGAGTATTTCTGTGAATTTGGTTTTGAATCCAAGCCATGTTTCTTCAACCTGTGTACCACTGAGTTCATCTGACCAGTCCAAGCTCCCCAGTTCTAGGTTAAAGGCCTCTCTAGAGTAAGTTTTGAGGTCTCTAGATGTGACTGTTTTGTGACAGCCGGCCTTCTGTTTTAGCTTTTTGCGGGTACAGAAAATCATATAATGATCACTTAACCCGCATGCTATCACCCCTTTATTGGAGATCATTGACTTGTCAGAGGTCAAAATGAGGTCAATGGTGGTTTGTGTCGAATCGCATACCCTTGTGGGTTGGGTGATTAGCTGGCTGAAACCGTGCAGATCAGAAAATCTACTGAAGGCCTTGAAGACGGGTGCTGCTTTACGCAGCATATCCGTGTTCCAGTCCCCAATAATAATTTTTTCTACCCCCTCCACCCCAGCTAAACACCCATCAAGTGTGTCATAAAAGCCACTCTGTTCTGGTGGTCTATAGATTGTGCCTACTAGTACTGGTTTCGCCCTGTCTAATAAGATTTCAATCCAAACAGTTTCAATTTCATCATGGTTAAGGTCAGTACGTTGATGTATTTGGTATCCTTGTGTATATACACACAGACACCACCTCCATACTGGTTCCTATCCCTCCTGACTATTGAGTAGTTTTCAATTTCAATCTCTGGATCCTGTACAGATGAGTTTAATTTTGTTTCTGTGAAACACAATATGTTAGCCTTTTTCTTTTTTTTTTTTTTTTTTAACAATATATTTATTGGGTTTTAGTTTGCAAATTACAACATGCATATCAGCAGAGCAGTATTCAGCAAACATTTTCACCCCGTTCTCCCTCCCCTAACCCCACCCCACACAAAATAATAATTAACTTCAAAAACAGGTTCACATAGGAAGGATACAGATTTAAATAAAAAATAAACATAAATAAATAATAATACAACCAAAATGTTTTACACATTAAGTAAAGGGTGTTTCTTGTCGTTCTTACACAATAATAAGAGTTGTCCCACAGTACTCCCCCTAATCCCGTTCTTGTTGAAGCAAGTTCCCAACATTCGTATTATGCTTTAAGAAGTACACAAATGGTCCCCAGGCATTATCAAAAATGTTTTGTTTACGTCTAACAATATACACCATCTTTTCCATTGACATATTTGAAGCCATTTCTTTAATCCACATACCAATTCTTGGTCCATCAACATTTTTCCAATTAAGAGCTATTACACGTTTTGCTTGTAATATGCACATATCTATAAATCTAAACTCTTTGCGTTGTAGATGTGGGGTGGTAGGATATAAACCAAGAATAAAAAGCTTGGGATTCAATGGCAACTTCTTTGATAAGATTTGATCGATCAGATCAATAACATCTTGCCAGAAGGTTTTCACTTTCACACATTCCCATATGCAGTGGAACAGTGTCCCCCTTTCCTCACTACACTTAATACAAGTATCTGGAATATTATCATTAAACTTATGCAATTTAACAGGAGTTATATATGTACGCATCAGCCATTTATATTGTATACGTTTTAGGTTGCTACTGACTGTCTGACTCTGTGCCTCTTTACATGCCACGCTCCATTCTTCTAAAGATATTTCCTCCTCTATGTCTTCGTTCCATTGATTCAGTTTTGATTCAGATGATTCATCTGAACCAGATACAAATAAGTCGTATAGCATTGAAATTATACCTTTACCATAACAGTGTCTAGTGACTGCTACCTCTAAGATGGAAATGTTCGGTATATCCAATGAATGGTTCTGAGATGATATAAAACTCCTTAGCTGAAGATATTTAAAAAAGTGATGTTTCGGAATATCATATTTTGTAGATATTTCCGCAAAGGACATGAATACTTCATCCTCCTCCCTGTATACGTCTTGCACTTTCCTTAACCCCTTTTCAGCCCATACTTTAAATCCACTATCGTTTTGCCCTGATTTAAAATTGGCATTGCCCCAAATAGGACTGAACCTGGATCGGGACGTATTTATATTCAAATATTTGAGTGTGTCAAACCACACATCTATCATGTTTAAAATAATGGGGTTGTCTGTATTTTTCTTCAGATATTTACGGTCTCCAGAATACAAATACAGGTGCAAGGGTAAGCTCGGTTTAACAGAGCAGGATTCTGAATGGATCCAAGCAGGGGGATTCTCCGATGAGAAGTAAAACATGATCGTCCGCAATTGTGCTGCCCAGTAATACCATTGGATATTTGGGCATTTCAGGCCTCCTCGGTCATATGGTAGGTAAAGTAGAGATAGACGTAATCTGGGGCGTTTATTTTGCCATATAAAGTTGGTAAACAGTTTCTTGATTCTTGTGAACAAAGACGAGGGGGAGGTAAAGGGATATTCTGGAATAGGTAGAGAAATTTAGGGAGTATATTCATTTTTAGAATATTAATCCTGCCGATAATTGAGATGGGTAGGGATGTCCAACGCTCTATTGAAGAAGTACTAGCTTCCAGAATTGGGTCATAGTTTATCTGAGAAATCTTATTCACCTCAGGGACAATTTTTATTCCCAAATACGTGAATGTATCTGTTGAGTTGAGAGTAGAAGCACAAACAAGCCCATCCTCCCTCTCTCTTTCATTGAGTAACATTATAGATGATTTGGAGTGATTCACTTTATAGCCAGATATTTTCCCAAATGTTTCAATAAGACTTAGGAGTGCTGGGATAGACCTGTGTAGATTTTTTAGCATTAATATTACATCATCGGCGAAGAGGGCTATCCTATGTTCTATATGACCTTCTCGAATCCCATGAATATCACTGTGCATCCTCACCGCTATAGCAAATGGTTCGATCGCAAGAATGAAAAGTAAGGGCGATAAAGGGCTCCCTTGTGGGCAACTTCTACTAATTTTAAAGGGTTTAGAGACCTTGCTATTCGTCAGAACTTCTGCCGTAAGCCCTGTACAAAGCAATCTAACCCATTTGACGAATGTGTCTCCAAAGCCAAATCGTGTTAACACCTCAAACAGATAAGGCCACTCGACACGGTCGAAGGCCTTCTCTGCATCCAGTGAGAGTAAGGCAGTGTCTGTCGCCCCCTTGTGGTTATATAAAATATTGAGCACACGTCGGACGTTATGAAAACCCTGTCTCCCTTGAATAAATCCATTCTGGTCTTCCCCCACCACCCTAGGTAGAAGGACCTCCAGTCTTCTTGCAATAATTTTACTAATAATCTTGGTATCCGAATTTTGGAGGCTGATTGGACGCATATTTTCACATTTTGTATTAGGTTTCCCTGGTTTTGGAAGTAAAGTGATTAGGGCTCCTCTCATAGATGTGGGGAGAAGACCATTCTCGAAGGATTCCTGAAACATCTCCAAGAGGGGTGATATTAATTTAGTTTGGAATTTCTTATAAATATCTATGGGGATGCCATCTGGGCCTGCTGCTTTTCCAGCCTGCATACAGCCGATTGCATCAGCAATTTCAACGCCAGTTATATTTTGATCTAAAGCCCTACTCTCCTCCTTTGAAATTTTGGGAATATCTAGGTCGTCTAAGAATTGTGTTTGCATGTCCAGGTTAGGAGAACATTCAGAGCTGTATAATTTCCCATAGAAGACTCTAAAAGCCTCATTAATCTCTGTTGGGTCCACTATAGTTCTACCATTTGGGGCTTCAATGCAATTGATGGATCTTTCTGCTTGTTGTTGTTTAATGCGCCAGGCGAGAAGTTTTCCAGGCTTTTCCCCCTGATCATAGTAGGACTGTTTGAGTCTTATTAGGTCGGCAGCGGCTTTGTTAGCTGCTAATTCATTGTACTGTGATCTAAGCAGTAGTAGTTTTGAATGAGCATCTGTAGTCGTATGTTTGTTATGATAAATTTCCGTTTCCATTTTTTTTATATCCTGATCTAATTTCTCCATTTCAAGTCTTGTAGCCTTTTTCTTTGAGCTAGTGAAAGAGATTATTTGTCCCCTAATAAAAGCCTTGAAAGCCTCCCACCTCATGCCAGCAGAGGTCTGGGACTTGTTGCATTCAAAATACAGGTCAATCTGTTTCTCCAAAAAGTCTATAAATGTGTGATCCGTGAGCCATCCTGGTTGAAAACGCCATCTTGGTGGGTCATTCACTAGGTTAGTATCTTCATAGTTCAAGGATACCGCTGCGTGGTCCGAAAGAACTATACTGCTGAATGAATGAATGAATGAATGAATGAATGAATGAATGAATGAAAACTTTATTAACAGATTGCAGAATGGGTACAGTGCAGTACAGCTCAATACATACAATTGTTAAGGGGATGCAGACCAGAGAAAGACTTTCGTCTTGTTTACACCAGGGTCCCCCATTTCCAATTCATCGTAACATATATGACATACATGACATACAGATAGACAGTACTGCTACATCTATACATTTATGACATACCAGATTTGCAATTACAGTACTGTATTTGTGATACAAAAAGAGTCCAGAAAGAAAAGAGTATATACATTAGGCGTAGAAACTGTACATTGGATTGGGTAGGTGGGGGTGGGACTGTACATTGGAGGTGGTTGGGGGGGGGGGGGGGGGGGGGGGGGGGTAGGAGTGGGGGGGGGGGGGGTTGGGTAGGAGGGGTGGGTGGGGACTGTACATTGGAGGTGGTTGGGTGGGTGGGGGGGGGGGGGTGGGTAGGAGGGGTGGGTGGGGGACACTGTACAACTGTACAAACAACACTGTACATTGGATTATTGACAAGACCATACTTGGTAATTTACTGTACATTGGCGGGGGTTGTGTTCGGACATTTACAGGGGCCAGTTTCGAGTTGCAGTCTCCCTTAGGTGTTTTTTGAGAGTGTTTTTGAAAGTGGGTAGTGATTCACATTCCTTTACAGCTTTGGGTAGGGCGTTCCACATTGATGTGGCATAATTGCGAAACGTGTTTAGTCCCTTGTTTGAGCCGAATCTGGGTTTAACATGATTTGTGGAGCTCCCTCTGGTGTTGTGATCGTGGTATTCACTGACCTTTGGGAAGTATTTAGTCATGTACATGGGTACCTTGGTCGTGTAGTGTATCTTGTAGACCAGGCCCATTGCAAGTTGCTGTACTCTGTCGTCTACTCTAAGCCATCCTAGGTTGTCAAAGTGGGCAGGGGTGAGGTGGGTTCTAGGAGTAAGGTCAAGCAGTAGTCTGACCAGTTTGTTTTGAGATGTTTGTAATTTTGTTTTTAGCGCCTTTGAGGTGCTTTGGTACCATGAGGTGCAAGCATAGTCGTAGTACCCTTGAATGAGTGCTCCTGCTAGAGTCTTCAGGGTATTCTTGTTTACCAGTGAGGAGATCCGGTACAAGAAACGAGTTCGTTGGTTGACTTTTTTTATTACATTGGATGCCATTTTGTCACAGGAAAGATTTGCCTCTAGGATGGAACCCAGGTAGGTAATATCTTCTTTCCTTGTGACAATATTGTCACCCACTGTAACTGAGAAGCCGTCGGTCTTGCTGAGTTTGTTATTTGAACCGAAGAGAATGGACTCTGTTTTGCCCATGTGTAATGATAGTTTGTTATCAGCGAGCCATATGCAGATTTTGCTTAGTTCTGAGCTGAGGGTTTTTTCAACCTGTAATTTGTTCTTGTCAGAGACCAGCAGGGCTGAGTCGTCCGCAAACAGGAACAAGTTGCAGTCACAAGCTGACGACATGTCATTTGCATAAATTAGGAACAGTAGCGGACCTAGTATGCTTCCTTGTGGAACACCACAGTTTACTGTGAGGGGGGGGGATAGGGTACCGTTTACCTCCACCATCTGCTCTCTCCCCTCCAGGTAGGATTGCATCCAGCTCACTGATAGACTATCAAAACCAATTGCTTTTAGCTTGTCAATCAGAATGGTGTGATTGACAGTGTCGAAGGCCTTTTGTAGGTCCAGCATGACCATGCCGCAGTATTTGCCCGCGTCCACCTCTTGTTTGATGTGGTCGTTTAAATAGAGAAGGCATGTGTCAGTGGAGTGGGATGTTCTGAAGCCAGATTGGAATTCGTAGATTAGATTTTTTTCCGCAAGGTATTTTTCGACCTGTTCGTATACAATTTTTTCCATGACTTTCGAGATGGAGGTAAGGATAGAAACAGGGCGGTAGTTGCCTGGGTCTAATTTACTGCCTTTTTTGTGCCGAGGGGTCACTCTCGCAATTTTGAAGTCCTTGGGGACGTGTCCCTGTTTTATAGAGAGGTTTATTATGTGTGTGATGACTGGGGTGATGGCGGCTGCTGAGTCTCTGAGGAATTTGGAGGGGATGTTGTCATGGCCAGTGGCCTTGTTAGGTTGGAGGGCGCTCAGTTTTTTGAGTACCTCATCTGTTGTTACCATTTCCAGTTTGAAGTCGTCTTTGTGGACCCCTAGGTTTTTGTAGTAAGCTACTATGTGTTCTACCCCATAATGCCCTGAGTGGGAGGGTAGTTTGTTTACCAGTGTTGTGGCTATGTTTGTGAAGAAACTATTTAAGTAATTGGCTACATCCAGCTTTTCTGTGATGAGCGTGTTGTCCGTCTTTATGTTTATGTTTGAGAATCTGGTTTTAAGTTTTTTACTGCAGCCTAGTTGGTTATTGAGTAATTTCCAAAGTTCACGCGGTTTGTTTTTGTTTTCCTCGGTTTTGTCATTGATGAATTTTTTCTTTGCTGTTTTGATCATGGAGTTTACATCATTTCTTAGTCTGTTTCTTTCCAGTTTGAGTTCCGTCACGTGGGCTTGGAGTTCACTGCTCGTGCTTATGTTAAGCTTTGACTGACTTTTACGAAACTCAGAGCATTTTTTGTCTCTGGTTTTCATAGCGGTCAGTATTTCAGCGTGCATCCACGGCTCAGCGCGATTTTTTACCCTGGTGGTTCTTAGGGGGGCCATGTTGTTTAGTATCGTTGGTTGCTATACTGACATTCACCTACTTTGGAGGCAAGCAGTGCTGAGACTAAAAAGTAGTCTACACTGTAAAAAGTAACCAGCATTTCACAACATTTAACAGTATTATCTTACAGTAACATATTGTAATTAAGGCCTCCTGTAATATCCCAACAAATACATGTAAAAAAGACAGTATCTTTTGATTTCACATTATATTATTCTTATTTCACAATAAAATACCGCAATCAAAATCCTCTGTAATATCACATCAGATGTTGTAATCTCACAATAGCATACCAACATATCACATTATATTATTCTTATTTCACAATAAGATACCGCAATCAAAATCCTCTGTAATATCACATCAGATGTTGTAATATCACAGTAGCATATGAATATTTCACATAATTTATTTATTATTTCACAATAAAATATTGCAATCAAAATCCTCTGTAATATCACATCAGATGTTGTAATCTCACAGTAGCATATCAACATATCACATTATATTATTCTTATTTCACAATAAGATATTGCAATTTTATACAAAACAAGACGAAAGTGTTTCTCTGTAATATCACATCAGATGTTGTAATCTCACAATAGCATATCAATTTATCACATTATATTATTCTTATTTCACAATCAAATATTGTAATTTTATACAAAACAAGACGAAAGTCTTTCTCTGTAATATCACATCAGATGTTGTAATCTCACAATAGCATATCAACATATCACATTATATTATTCTTATTTCACAATAAGATACCGCAATCAAAATCCTCTGTAATATCACATCAGATGTTGTAATCTCACAGTAGCATATGAATATTTCACATAATTTATTTATTATTTCACAATAAAATATTGCAATCAAAATCCTCTGTAATATCACATCAGATGTTGTAATCTCACAGTAGCATATCAACATATCACATTATATTATTCTTATTTCACAATAAGATATTGTAATTTCATACAAAACAAGACGAAAGTGTTTCTCTGTAATATCACATCAGATGTTGTAATCTCACAATAGCATATCAATTTATCACATTATATTATTCTTATTTCACAATAAAATATTGTAATTTTATACAAAACAAGATGAAAGTCTTTCTCTGTAATATCACATCAGATGTTGTAATCTCACAATAGCATATCAATTTATCACATTATATTATTCTTATTTCACAATAAAATATTGTAATTTTATACAAAACAAGATGAAAGTGTTTCTCTGTAATATCACATCAGATGTTGTAATCTCACAATAGCATATCAATTTATCACATTATATTATTCTTATTTCACAATCAAATATTGTAATTTTATACAAAACAAGACGAAAGTCTTTCTCTGTAATATCACATCAGATGTTGTAATCTCACAATAGCATATCAACATATCACATTATATTATTCTTATTTCACAATAAGATACCGCAATCAAAATCCTCTGTAATATCACATCAGATGTTGTAATCTCACAGTAGCATATGAATATTTCACATAATTTATTTATTATTTCACAATAAAATATTGCAATCAAAATCCTCTGTAATATCACATCAGATGTTGTAATCTCACAGTAGCATATCAACATATCACATTATATTATTCTTATTTCACAATAAGATATTGTAATTTTATACAAAACAAGACGAAAGTGTTTCTCTGTAATATCACATCAGATGTTGTAATCTCACAATAGCATATCAACATATCACATTATATTATTCTTATTTCACAATAAGATACCGCAATCAAAATCCTCTGTAATATCACATCAGATGTTGTAATCTCACAGTAGCATATGAATATTTCACATAATTTATTTATTATTTCACAATAAAATATTGCAATCAAAATCCTCTGTAATATCACATCACATTTTTTTATCTCACAGTAGCATATGAATATTTCACATAATTTATTTATTATTTCACAATAATATATTGTAATTTTATTAAAAAAAACAAGACAAAAGTCTTTCTCTGTCATATCACATCAGATGTTGTAATCTCACAATAGCATATCAACATATCACATTATATTATTCTTATTTCACAATAAGGTGTTATAAGTGGTTGCTAGGGTGTTTCTAGGTGGTTGCTGTTATGGGTGGTTGCTAGGGTGTTTCTAGGTGGTTGCTAGGGTGTTATAAGTGGTTGCTAGGGTGTTTCTATGGTTGCTAGGGTGTTATAAGTGGTTGCTAGGGTGTTTCTAGGTGGTTGCTAGGGTGTTATAGCTGGTTGCTAGGGTGTTTCTAGGTGGTTGCTAGGGTGTTTCTATGGTTGCTAAGGTGTTATAAGTGGTTGCTAGGGTGTTTCTAGGTGGTTGCTAGGGTGTTTCTAGGTGGTTGCTAGGGTGTTATGGGTGGTTGCTAGGGTGTTTCTAGGTGGTTGCTAGGGTGTTATAAGTGGTTGCTAGGGTGTTTCTAGGTGGTTGCTAGGGTGTTTCTAGGTGGTTGCTAGGGTGTTATGGGTGGTTGCTAGGGTGTTTCTAGGTGGTTGCTAGGGTGTTATAAGTGGTTGCTAGGGTGTTTCTATGGTTGCTAGGGTGTTATAAGTGGTTGCTAGGGTGTTTCTAGGTGGTTGCTAGGGTGTTATAGCTGGTTGCTAGGGTGTTTCTAGGTGGTTGCTAGGGTGTTTCTATGGTTGCTAGGGTGTTATAAGTGGTTGCTAGGGTGTTTCTAGGTGGTTGCTAGGGTGTTTCTAGGTGGTTGCTAGGGTGTTATGGGTGGTTGCTAGGGTGTTTCTAGGTGGTTGCTAGGGTGTTATAAGTGGTTGCTAGGGTGTTTCTAGGTGGTTGCTAGGGTGTTTCTAGGTGGTTGCTAGGGTGTTATGGGTGGTTGCTAGGGTGTTTCTAGGTGGTTGCTAGGGTGTTATAAGTGGTTGCTAGGGTGTTTCTAGGTGGTTGCTAGGGTGTTATAAGTGGTTGCTAGGGTGTTTCTAGGTGGTTGCTAGGGTGTTATATATGGTTGCTAGGGTGTTTCTAGGTGGTTGCTAGGGTGTTATAAGTGGTTGCTAGGGTGTTTCTAGGTGGTTGCTAGGGTGTTATAAGTGGTTGCTAGGGTGTTTCTAGGTGGTTGCTAGGGTGTTATATATGGTTGCTAGGTTGTTTCTAGGTGGTTGCTAGGGTGTTATAAGTGGTTGCTAGGGTGTTTCTATGGTTGCTAGGGTGTTATAAGTGGTTGCTAGGGTGTTTCTAGGTGGTTGCTAGGGTGTTATGGGTGGTTGCTAGGGTGTTTCTAGGTGGTTGCTAGGGTGTTATAAGTGGTTGCTAGGGTGTTTCTAGGTGGTTGCTATGGTGTTATAAGTGGTTGCTAGGGTGTTTCTAGGTGGTTGCTAGGGTGTTATAAGTGGTTGCTAGGGTGTTTCTAGGTGGTTGCTAGGGTGTTATATATGGTTGCTAGGTTGTTTCTAGGTGGTTGCTAGGGTGTTATATTTGGTTGCTAGGGTGTTTCTAGGTGGTTGCTAGGGTGTTATAAGTGGTTGCTAGGGTGTTTCTAGGTGGTTGCTAGGGTGTTATATGTGGTTGCTAGGGTGTTTCTAGGTGGTTGCTAGGGTGTTATAAGTGGTTGCTAGGGTGTTTCTAGGTGGTTGCTAGGGTGTTATATGTGGTTGCTAGGGTGTTTCTAGGTGGTTGCTAGGGTGAAAAGCATGGTGAAGAGGTCGTGACCCGGGTGGGCGGGGTCTGCCATGATCTTCCTCGCCCTCCTCAAGGCCCTGGAGGAATGTAGGGACTTGAGGGAGGGAAGGGGGCAGCCGATCACACTCTCCGCTGATCGTATCACCCGCTGCAGCCTTGTCCCTGACCGTGGCTGCAGGGAACCAGGTGATGATGGAGAGGGTGAGGATGGACTGGATGATGGCAGTGTAGAACTGGACCATCATAGTCCTCTGCAGCCTAAACTTCCCTAACAGGGGAGCCTATATCATTGGGACAGGTCTCTGCTCATCAGCAAGGAAAGGTACTGCTTTGGGGAGAAAGTATATCATCTATCACTACTGCCACCAGGTGTGGGAGGGTGCGGGTAGTATTAGGAGAAGTGTGGGTGTGTGGGGAATTACTGCGAGTCGCCCTGGAGGGCAAGAAGGACCAGCTCACTACCCCTAGGTTAGTAAATCCTATAGGCCCCATCCACCACTCTGCTAAAGCTCCACTCTACTCCTGCACTAAAGTCAGGGATTCAGTTGGACTCAGATCTGCATGCTGCGTTCCCCCTACCTGGTGAACGTTCATAGGGATAATCCACCCTGCTACACAAACATCTCAAAACAAACTGGTCAGACTACATGCTTGACCTTACTCCTAGAACCCACCTCACCCCTGCCCACTTTGACAACCTAGGATGGCTTAGAGACGACAGAGTACATCAACATGCAATGGGCCTGGTACCCAGATTCGGCTCAATCAGGGACTAAACATGTTTCGCAATTATGCCAGATCAATGTGGAACGCCCTACCCAAAGCTGTAAAGGAATGTGAATCACAACCCACTTTCAAAACCACTCTCAAAGAACACCTATACGGGAGACTGCAATTCGAAACTGGCCCCTGTAAATGTCCTAACCCAACCCCCTCCAATGTACAGTAAATTACCAAACATGGTTTTGTCAATATTCCAATGTGCTTGTATACAGTTGTACAGTGTCCACCCACCCCTCCTATACCCAACCTACCCAACCCCCCCACCCCACCCACCCAACCATCTCCAATGTACAGCCCCCCCCCACCCCACCCCACCTAATGTACGGTTTCATAAATGTATAGATGTAGCAGTACTGTCTGTATGTCATGTATGTGTGTGTGTGTGTGTGTGTGTGTAAATGAATGAACCGAAATATGTAGTTTGCTGATAGATACACAAAATGGGTTTATTTATGTTGATTTAATTTGGTTGTGTTGATGTTTCCATTTTTGCAAAATGCATATTCTGTTTGTTTTACACAATAAGTCTATTGGTGTGTTGTGTGTGTGTAAGGGCAGGTGTAGAAGATTTTTTCTTCTTCCTGTTCCTTTCGGCCATGGTATTTGGTGAATTATATGTACTGTTGGACTGTGGTAATTCCATGTACGAATAAATAAATGATGATGACGATGTATGTCCTGATGAATTGAAAGGTTATGGGGGACCCTGATGTAAACAAGACGAAAGTCTTTCTCTGGTCTGCATCCCCTTAACAATTGTGTGTATTGAGCTGTACTGTATTGTACCCATTCTGCAATCTGTTAATAAAGTTTTCAATCAATCAATCAATCAATCAATCAATCAATCAATCAGTACCCGTTCTGCACCTGCGTATTGGGGGCCACTATATAATGCATGATTAGGAGACATGTTGAGACTTGTCTAGGCTGCCTGCACACACACCAGCTTCCTGGGCGGGCGCCTCCCAGAATGCACTACACCTGTACCTTGCCTCCCAGAATACCTGCACCTTCCTCCATTGTTGTATCAGCGTGTGCTGTATCTCTGCATCGTTAATCGACAATAAAACGTGAGTATATAGTGCATGATAAAGTCGATGGTGGATATTATTCTGTATCTATGATTTCGATTGCAAACGCCAGCGGAGTAGTGCTGTGTTCGTTTTTTACATGGTTATGCGTTTTTACACGTTATGTGTGCCTGCTGCTAATGTTAGCTGTTAGCTATGTCTGACCTCTGTTGGGTAATGCAACGTTGCCTACCAAACAACGGGACCACTGTGTTTTTTTTTTATATTGCTCCTGGCTGTTCAAACTAATTTTACCGTGTGAAAGAGGGGAAAGTTGGTTCATTTCCACAAACTACCAGTGAAAAAGTGTTGTTCTGAACTGGAGCTATAGTATAGCCAGCCATTTAGCTACCTGGCTACCTATATAGCTTCAGTTCAGCTAACTAGCTACATGCAGCATTTAGCCAGTGATGGGCAAGCTACTTGGAAAATGTAGTAAGCTACACTAGTTACTCTCGATTAAATATAGCTCAACTACAATGGAAGCTATCCCCAGATAAATGTAGCAAGCTACACTACAAAAATAGCACACTACTTTTTTTTTTTTTTTTTTACTTTACTTTATGATCAGGTTTCCACCAAACAAATACAGTAGGCAGGCAAAAGAAAGTTCAGTTTGTTTATGAAACAAGCCCTCGGTCTGGCTTTTTGTGTCATCATTTTAACATGAACTTGTATTATGTACAAAATGTTAATAAAGTATGAGGAAATAACTGTGGAAACGTAATAAATAAAAGGCCAAATCAATCAAATAAACACTAAAATATATACTCTCTCTATTGGAATGGAGACTTTTCAGCACAGGATAAACTGCCCACTTTATCAACCAAAACTTCTTCAATATCAGAATTTTAACTAATAATAACTGTCTTACTGAATTTTACTATTATGCTACCATGTCTATACTACCACCAACTATGCTGTCTATACTACAGTATGTACTCGGAGTATAACACTCAAGCTCGACACTGCTAGACAAACAATACTAATTTATAGACTATTTGTTTCCTGTGCAGTACACCTGAGATTAATCACCTCATGCAGTACTGTTTGACATGAATTTATGCGTCGTTCCCTGTGTTTTTTTTCTGTCCTAGGGCCTGCCTACTGATTGCCTATGCCTGAATCTTTCCGGCCGACAAGGCGTACAGGACAGTAATCTGCACTGACGTCTCCCCAGATCCATGCACGGATTGCTTCTTGGTTGTATAGGTAGGCCTATATGCAACACAGATCGTAGTTTATAGACTATATTTGTTTCCTGTGCAGTACACCTGAGATTAATCACCTCATGCAGTACTGTTTGACATGAATTTATGCGTCGTTCCCTGTGTTTTTTTTCTGTCCTAGGGCCTGCCTACTGATTGCCTATGCCTGAATCTTTCCGGCCGACAAGGCGTACAGGACAGTAATCTGCACTGACGTCTCCCCAGATCCATGCACGGATTGCTTCTTGGTTGTATAGGTAGGCCTATATGCAACACAGATCGTAGTTTATAGACTATATTTGTTTCCTGTGCAGTACACCTGAGATTAATCACCTCATGCAGTACTGTTTGACATGAATTTATGCGTCGTTCCCTGTGTTTTTTTTCTGTCCTAGGGCCTGCCTACTGATTGCCTATGCCTGAATCTTTCCGGCCGACAAGGCGTACAGGACAGTAATCTGCACTGACGTCTCCCCAGATCCATGCACGGATTGCTTCTTGGTTGTATAGGTAGGCCTATATGCAACACAGATCGTAGTTTATAGACTATATTTGTTTCCTGTGCAGTACACCTGAGATTAATCACCTCATGCAGTACTGTTTGACATGAATTTATGCGTCGTTCCCTGTGTTTTTTTTCTTTCCTCTTGCCTCCCTCCCTTGTCCTAGGGCCTGCCAACTGATTGCCTGCCTGAATCGTTCCGGCCGACAAGGCGTACAGGACAGTAATCTGCACTGACGTCTCCCCAGATCCATGCACGGATTGCTTCTTGGTTGTATAGGTAGGCCTATATGCAACACAGATCGTAGTTTATAGACTATTTGTTTCCTGTGCAGTACACCTGAGATTAGCCTATAGTATACGTTCATAATCTGCATGCAAACTGTAATCTCTCCTTTCTCTGGTTTCCTTTTTTCTAGGTCATCAGAGAGGTCTTTAACATACAGTATCCTGTTCAGTGGCATCTTGTTCAGTGAGGCAGCCAGACTAACCAGTGTTCAGTGTGAGGCAGATGTAATGATTGGGTAGGTAACTATAGCACGCACAACAATGTTCCACTGTAAATATATTCGATGTCAGCATGTGTCTGAGAGTGTGCATACCTTTGTCCAGCACGCGCAGCTCCACAGTAACGCCCCCAATTATCTTTATCAGTGCGGGATACCTGACTGCTCACAGAGGTTCAGAAAACACGCAGCACTGAGATCTCATATATATAGGCTGCATAGGTGCTACCTGCAAGCTGGTCAGCCGCCTAGACCTCCTAGATCAGCTCTACCACCTGACACATCCTTGAAATGTGTGCTTGAGGCTTGTGCATTTAAGTGTGACACTTTAGCCTCTCTTATCAAGCATGTGAAGACACACATAAAGGGAGGAATGGAATCGCCATGTCCATTTAGAGGTTGTGATTGCAGGTTCACAAACGTAATGACTTTTGCTTCACATATTTCCAGGAAACACAAGGATTCAGTTTTAGATGACTTGGTACTAGACAAGTCTACAGAGTCATTGCCAGAACCCAGTCAGACGTATTCAGAAGCTGCTGGTGAACATGATGAACCAGAAGTGCCATTAGCTGTGGACGAAACCCTTTTTTTACATAACCTTACACTTTTCTATTTGAAATTGCAATCTAAGCTACTCTTACTGGCAAGCACCAT
This sequence comes from Notolepis coatsorum, assembly GCF_963971535.1. Lineage (NCBI taxonomy): Eukaryota > Metazoa > Chordata > Actinopteri > Aulopiformes > Paralepididae > Notolepis > Notolepis coatsorum. Next base: position 156,809,064 of record NC_140168.1, read on the forward strand.
ACAAACCATTATTGAGGACTTTCAAATTGCTCATGAACTTGGCCTGTCTCATACACTTAACGTTCTGAGTGAGAAATTGAAGAAACTTGGAATCCCTCAGGCCACTATAAGCAGCATGGTTGATGAAGTGAACAGAGATGATCTACTCACACTTTTTAACAAGGGAAGACTCAGTACAGATACAAAGAGGAAGTCTGCTTTTAAAGAGTGTTTCAACCATGTTCATCCCGTGCCTTTGCTCTTGGGCAATGATGAAAATGACAAAGAATGCTTTGCTCAGTATGTACCTATACATGAGACATTGGTGACACTGTTCAAAAACGAGTCTCTACGAGAACAGTATAACATGACACGTTTGCAGCAATCTACTGATGCTGTCTATCAGGATGTCAAGGATGGAGAAGGATTTCAAAGTAATCCAATGTTGAAAGCTGACCCTTCCTCACTTGGTTTGATACTGTACCAAGATGCCTTCGAGGTTGTTAATCCACTGGGCTCAGGGAAGAAAAAGCACAAGGTCTTAGCTGTTTACCTAACCCTGACTGACATCTTGCCTCACAATAGATCTTCTATAGATCAAATGCAACTTGTTCTCTTATGTAGGGAGCAGGACTTTAAGTATTTTGGGCTAAAAAAGGTTTTTGCACATCTGATTGAGGACCTCAAAATCCTGGAGGAGAGAGGTGTAGTCATATCTGATGGCACTGTACTAAAGGGCTCTTTGGTTGCCATTGCAGGAGACAACTTAGGATCCCATTCTATTGGGGGATTTTTAGAAAACTTCAGTCGATCTAAATATTTTTGTCGCTACTGTCAGGTACAGAGAGAGGATTTTGTGAAGAATCCAGTGTTGTGTGGTGCCACAAGAACGGTCCAATCATACACAAGTAATTTGCAAGACCTGGAAACTAGTACCACAGACTCTGTATGCGGTATCAAGTTTGACTCTCCTTTCAACCAGCTTTCTCATTTCCATGTTTGCCAGCCTGGCCTCCCACCATGTCTAGGCCATGATTTATTTGAGGGAGTCATGGCTTATGACCTTCCTTTATATATTCGCCATTTAGTCCAGGAGAATCATTTTACTTACCTGCAGTTAAATCGGTGCAAAAACAAGTTCCGATATGAAGGGAACGATGGTAGGGACAAACCAGCAGACCTCTCTCCCAGCAGTGACAAACTAAGTGGGCATGCAGTTCAAAACTGGTGTTTCCTTAGATTACTCCCTCTCTTGGTGGGTGGCAGGATTAAAGATCCCTGTGACAATGAGGTGTGGCAGCTCATTTTGCAGCTGAGAGAGATGGTTGAGCTTATCTGTGCACCAGTCATTACAGAAGGCCAGGTAGCATATCTAAAAGTCATCACAGAGGAGTACATATGCAACAGGAAAAGGCTCTTCCCCAATGCCCCCCTGAGGCCAAAGCATCACTATATTGGCCATTATCCAGATCTAATCATCCACTTTGGCCCACTTATTCGCCTGTGGACTCTGCGGTTTGAAAGCAAACACACTTTTTTCAAACAGTGTGCCAGAAAATTGCACAATTTCAAAAATCTGTGCAAAACACTAGCAGAGAGACACCAACTCCTCCAGGCCTACCTGAGTGCGGGAAACTTGTTTCCTCCTGTTATACAGGTAGAGAAGGGGACTGCCTTTTATTTGGATGATTACAACAACAAGATCAGGGCATCTGTAGCCAGTTGTCAATTTGAGTCTCAGTCTGCAGTGGCTTGTAACAATGTTACAGTCAAAGGCACAGACTACAGAAAGGGGATGTTCATCTTGTTTGGGAACAGTGATGAAGGACTTCACATGGGGAAGATTATGCTGGTCATTGTTGCCCAAAACTCTGTCCACTTTGTCTCAGAGAAACACATTTGTGTGAAGTTGATTGACATGGGTGTGTACTGTGACTTAGGAGTGGCCCAAGAGGATTACGTGTGCATTAAGCACAAAGATTTACTGGACTACTATCCTCTTCCAGCATACAACGTGCACGATCAGATGCTTATTGCGCTCCACCATTCTTTTCCAGGAGCAGTTTAAACAGGAAAGGGAGGATATGACAGACGTGAGGACAGACGTAACTGGAGCAGGATATCAAGTAACCTTAAGATAGTTGATTTTGTATTGTTGATTGTATAGCGAGCACATGTTGGCAGCAGTGCATGTGAGCGGATCGGAGCGTGAGCGGCGCGGGGCGCGGAGCGGCCGGTTTTGACGTGAGCGAGGAGTGGGTTTTAAAATGAGTCGGCGCGACGTCCGGAGCGAGAGTTCTCCTCCGCTCCAATCCACTCCAGGCCGCTCACAGTGGTTTAACACTGATGTAATATATACATGCAGTACAATGCCAAAGCAACAGATGGCGATGTACAAACATGAAGGCCATTTTCAACCAATGAGAAGGGTGAACCTGTGATAGGCTGTTCGTTCAGGCTTTGTCACTGTAGAGACGCCCACACTCACTCCAGTTAGAAAAAGTATATCGACGCCATTGTTGTTGACGTTAGCTTACATGCTAACGTTAATGGCAGCGACCATAGCATTGTGGCTCGGCTAGCCTATCATCGCTTAATAGAGATAGTGAATGGATAAACAACGTTATTTAACATTGCAGAATGGCTACAATTACAATGCGGCTCAATACAAACAATTGTTAAGGGGCCCAGGGGGTGTAGACTGTTGTAGTTTGAGCTCATTTACACCATGCTCCAAAAAAAGAAGAAAAAAAACTGCCGAGCGATCTGGCGCGGGGAGCGGGGAGCGCTCGATTCAAGGTGAGCGGGGAGCGAGCGGAGAGCGACTTGGGGGCGGGGTCAACATGAGTGATTAGCGGAGCGGACCAAGCTTTAAAGAGCGAAGAGCGGATTTCTCGGCCGCGCCGATCCGCTCACGTGGCCTGGTTGGCAGTTAACCGCATATAGTGCACTGCAAACAGACAAGTAGGGAATATGCACAAACTGATTCATGATTGACCCTAATCAATGAGACTAGGTAATGGAAGATATAAAGGAAGCAGTTTGGTCATATTTACCGGGCCTCCCTGATGACTTACTGACCACCCTACTTGAGGATCTTGGAGTGGAGAGTGTCGAAGATCTGGCCTTAATGGAGAGGGTGGATCTGGTCCGACACCTCAAACCAATCCAGTGTCGGAAGCTGATGGATGGTCTTAAGAAAGGTAAATTCATATTTAGACTTGCGTGACACTTGGAACTATGCCCTTGGAACATTGGCATAACTGTTTTTGTCCCTTCTAGGGTTAGTAACCCTTAATATGGAAGTGCTCCCTCCCCATCCAATTGCTTCAAGTTCCCCAACACATCCAATTGCTTCAAGTTCCCCAACAACGAGCTCTGTGAACACTCTGTCCTCTCCGAACACCTCTATGCAATCTCTGTTGTGCAGCCCCCCAAGCACTCCAAACTCTTCACAGCCTGGCAGCGCATGGCATGTAGACTTTTGTGTCAACTGGAACCGGATGTCAACAGCCATTCAACGTGCAGTGGAAAAAGAACAGAGACCAAAGCCAGATGAGAGAAGGGCCTTTGTGAACGCTTTGGTGGATCAGATGATGGAGCACGAGCACAACCCAACCAGAACCACGTGCCTCAGTATCGTCCGAACAATTGTCAGGAGCCATCCTGACACCTTTGCTGACATTAGCAGGCGAGGTGAAATGGTTGGAGACGGATGCCACTCTCTTCTCCAACAAGTAAAAACAAGAGTGGAGTATAAAAGCAGGAACAACACTCTGGCTAGACGCCGCAGAGGCAGAGAGGAAAGACGGCCCACTGGCGTGGCAGGAGAGTCCAGGCTGACGAGAGGTCCTGTTGACCAATACGGGTAGGGGTGGCAAAACAAACGGCGCCAGTGTCCTCTCCATTCACGCTCGCAGCAATTAGGGGTTAAAGTGGCACTGCCAATGCTCGACTAACTTAGGTTATTTGGATTGAATGTTTAAATTATGTGTAGATTTTTTTTTAATATAATTTCTAGGGCTGTCCCTGACTAAGGATTTGGATAGTCGACTATGATTGGCCAAAATGTGCAGTTAGTCGACAAAAATAAAATTAAAAGTAGAATATATATATATATTTATATATATATTTTTTTTATCATTCCATTTGGGCTGTGGGGGGTGCTTAATGTCTGAAGGCTTCTTGTCCTCTGCAAAAGCATGCAATTGGTCCACTGATGGATACATCTTGATATTTGTCTAGTCTAGTGTGTTCATTAGATGGGTGAAATCCTCTTTCAGTGCTTCTGTGCCTGTTTTCGTAGGCAGTTAGCCTCTGGTATGCGTGCCATTAGCGTTAGAGGCCTTTTTTCTTTTGGAAAGAATGATAAAAAAATATATATATTATAATTTTTCTTTTTTTATGTATTCCACTAAGAGGTTGCCTATGATTCCTTCCTATCCCTAGGTGTGTGAGGTGGGGCCCAGCAAGCTTACCGGACGGGGAGACAGAGGAAACCATGGCGGCTTTGAAAAGGGATCTGCGGAACATCTACTCAGGCATGCAATCTACTTTACTTTTGGTGAATTGACACCATGAATAAATATCCCACATTAAGCAAAAAGGCCACTTTAATATTCAGAATGAGTAATACAATTAAAGGTTTGCCACTCAATTTCCCAGATGTGGCAACATCAAATCTAATTGTTGTTACTTGGTTTGTATGTCTGTACACAGAGGAAGGGATGGGTGGGACAGCGAGAGCAGAACTTCTGATGGAGAGGACCTACGTCATCCTGCGGCGTTACTTGAATAAAATGCCTCCACCAACGATGGTGGCGGTCAAAGAAGAATGGCCTTTTCTCTTCTCTCAGACGGGGCTTTTCTCCCACTTTGGCCTCCTGACAGACACCGATGTCCTTCAAAAGATCAAAGATGCCCTGTGTCATCGAGGACGGACCATCCTGCAGTTCTGCCAGAAACTGGACAACCCGAAGATCAGGGATGTTCTGGCCAGATATCATCCAGAGGTTTCGGAGATCAGTGCCTGCATCGTCCTGCTCCTTATGGTGTACTTCAAGGAGCCTACGGAGAAACTACTGCTCGAAGTTGATGTACGTTTATTTAAATATTAAAATATTTGAAATGCGAGTGATTACATTAGGGGCGACTGAAGCTCAGTTGGTAGAGATGGTCATTCATCGACCGTAGGGTTGGTGGTTCGAATCCTGGCTCTGACTGTCCGCATGTCGGAAGTGTCCTTGAGCAAGACACTTAACCCCCAAGTTGCTCCAAATGGGCCGAGCTGATGTGTGGTGAGCTGTAGTGCGTGGATTAGCTTATCTTCATCCTTTCATAATGTTAAATCTGCTATTGTGTGTTACTTTGTTGCAGACCTGTGCCACTGTTGCTGATGTGAATACTGCAGCACTCCCAAGCACCCCCTGTTTGATAATTCAAGGTAATAATGTTCAGGGATGAGCTTGTGTTCCTTTGCATCGAGGGGGAAAATCTGACCGAAGGCAGTTTGTGATACGGCACACATATGACGCTTATAAATAATATCCTGAGCTGGCATGTCTCATGTTCAACTTTGTCAGTGCTGTAAAGTTGAAACCTTTTTAAATCTTAGACAAACAAAACACTTTGCTTTCATGAAATATTGTAAGCCGTCATTTGAGGCTTTATAAAAGCAGCACAATGAACACAAATCTGTCAGTGCGACCTCATCTTAAATAAGAGACAGCATTGCTTGTTGTAAGAGAGGCAGAGTTGATTTGGCAAAAATATATATATATATATGCATTTTTCTTTTTCTTTTTAATAATCGAATTTTATTTTCATATTTAAATCCCATGCCCATCGAACGAAGCTTTGAAGTATTTAAGACAGCCTTAGTTCTGTGTCATGTCCTTGCAGGAATGTATACCTATCCACAACAACGCATGACGGGGTATCTGTTCATTTCAGGTGACGCAATGCAGCCTTCTGGATGGATGCTATCCATCGAGGGAGAAGTTGTGATGGGCCCACACCCATTATTTTTGCATGGGGTAGCTGCTTTATTCACCAGCTACTATGTCTTCAACCTGGAGTATCCTTCCGTTGGATCATCCACACTTGAGTTCATCCAAAGGTATTTTAACACTCTGAACACATGATCAATGTCATCAGTAAGACTTATCATGCAAAGACTATCTGGCTATTAAGTCCATGCCTTTCTACAGAGGCCATAAAGTAGATTAAATGCTTTGAGTATGAAGCCTGGAACCAACTATGTGAATTGGGACCACACCATCACTTGATGTTGCTGCTATCTTGTTAAGAAATTGACATAATGGTTTAATTCACATTATAGTATGGCTTCAAAATTCGGATGAGTAAACATTATGTTAGAGGTACCATGAAAAAACACAGGTGAGCACCTTGATAAATGCTGAGTCTATTTAAAACTGAAACGTATCTTTGCTTATTAACAGGTTCTTCTTGGGCATCAACCCGGAGAAAGGCTCCAGGGCAAAGAAGCGAAGCGCCATCAACCCTCAAGTGACCACCCTTTTTCGTAAGCTCATAGACTTTGAATGGTCTGCATCTGCATAGACAATCGTCCTTCTCCTGTCGTCCCCTGACGTGAACACCCTTCTTCGTAAGTAAGCTCATAAACTTTGGTCTGCAAAGACAATTGTCCTTCTCCTGTCGTCCCCTGACGTGAACACCCTTCTTCGGAAGCTCATAGACTTTGAATGGTTTGCAAAGACAATTGTCCTTCTCCTGTCGTCCCCTGACGTGAACACCCTTCTTCGGAAGCTCATAGACTTTGAATGGTCTGCATCTGTATAGACAATCGTCCTTCTCCTGTCGTCCCCTGACGTGAACACCCTTCTTCGGAAGCTCATAGACTTTGAATGGTTTGCAAAGACAATTGTCATGCTCCTGTCGTCCCTGCGCCTCTTTTGTTATTTTGAGTGCCTCTTTTGTTCTTTTGAGTGAGTGCATAAAGTGTATTCATTAGTTCCATTTTCGGGTAAGACCTGGAAGTACTAGTTTCATGGCGACAGTGGCTCGGGAGGTAGAGCAGTCGTCTGGCAATCCGGAGATTCCCGCTCCTCCCCGGGCAGCGTGTCGATGTGTCCTTGAGCAAGACACTTAACCCCTACATGCTCCCGTCGGTGTGTGAATGGGTAAAATGTGCACAAATTGTAAAAAAAAGAAAAAAAACAGCCATTTACCATTTTACTTACGAATATTATTACTTTGTCTTAGTTTTGCCGTTTTGAGCAGTGTTGACCAGCAGTTTATAAAATAATATTTAAAATGTTTATTAGCAACGCCGAGCTTTCAAACCATTGCGTTTCTCTGTACGAAACTCTCGTGCAACTGTGTACCTTTGAATTTTCTCTGTGATACTTGTACAACGAGCGTTTCGCAGAGGACCAGTTCTTCAGAGTTAATATGGGATTTTCCTATGGGTCAAATGTGCACAAATTGTAAAAAAGAAAACAGCATTTACCATTTCAAGAATAAGAATATAATTCTTTGTAATATAATTCTTTGTAATAATTCTGTCTTTTGACAATAAAATCCCATAATTAACTCTGAAGAACTGGCGAAACGCTCGTCATACAAGGTGCATCAGTCAGCTAAAGCCGTTTTGAGCAGTGTTGACCAGAAGTTTATAAAATAATATTTAAAATGTTTATTAGCAATGCCGAGCTTTCAAACCATTGCGTTTCTCTGTCTGAAACCCTCATGCAACTGTGAGTACCTTTGAATTTTCTCTGCGATACTTGTACAACGAGCGGGATTTTCCTATGGGTAAAATGTGCACAAATTGTAAAAAAGAAAACAGCCATTTACCATTTCAAGAATAAGAATATAATTCTTTGTAATAATTCTGTCTTTTGACAATAAAATCCCATAATTAACTCTGAAGAACTGGCGAAACGCTCGTCGTACAAGGTGCATCAGTCAGCTAAAGCCGTTTTGAGCAGTGTTGACCAGAAGTTTATAAAATAATATTTAAAATGTTTATTAGCAATGCCGAGCTTTCAAACCATTGCGTTTCTCTGTCTGAAACCCTCATGCAACTGTGAGTACCTTTGAATTTTCTCTGCGATACTTGTACAACGAGCGGGATTTTCCTATGGGTAAAATGTGCACAAATTGTAAAAAAGAAAACAGCCATTTACCATTTCAAGAATAAGAATATAATTCTTTGTAATAATTCTGTCTTTTGACAATAAAATCCCATAATTAACTCTGAAGAACTGGCGAAACGCTCGTCGTACAAGGTGCATCAGTCAGCTAAAGCCGTTTTGAGCAGTGTTGACCAGAAGTTTATAAAATAATATTTAAAATGTTTATTAGCAATGCCGAGCTTTCAAACCATTGCGTTTCTCTGTCTGAAACCCTCATGCAACTGTGAGTACCTTTGAATTTTCTCTGCGATACTTGTACAACGAGCGGGATTTTCCTATGGGTAAAATGTGCACAAATTGTAAAAAAGAAAACAGCCATTTACCATTTCAAGAATAAGAATATAATTCTTTGTAATAATTCTGTCTTTTGACAATAAAATCCCATAATTAACTCTGAAGAACTGGCGAAATGCTCGTCGTACAAGGTGCATCAGTCAGCTAAAGCCGTTTTGAGCAGTGTTGACCAGAAGTTTATAAAATAATATTTAAAATGTTTATTAGCAATGCCGAGCTTTCAAACCATTGCGTTTCTCTGTCCGAAACCCTCATGCAACTGTGAGTACCTTTGAATTTTCTCTGCAATACTTGTACAACAAGCGTTTCGCAGAGGACCAGTTCTTCACAGTTAATATGGGATTTTCCTATGGGTAAAATGTGCACAAATATGTAAAAAAAGAAGAAAAAAAAGCAGCCATTTACCATTTTACTTACGAATATGATTACTTTGTCTTAGTTTTGCCGTTTTGAGCAGTGTTGACCAGCAGTTTATAAAATAATATTTAAAATGTTTATTAGCAACGCCGAGCTTTCAAACCATTGCATTTCTCTGTTCGAAACTCTCGTGCAACTGTGAGTACCTTTGAATTTTCTCTGCGATACTTGTACAACGAGCGTTTCGCAGAGGACCAGTTCTTCAGAGTTAATATGGGATTTTCCTATGGGTAAAATGTGCACAAATTGTATATAAAAGAAGAAAGAAAACAGCCATTTAACATTTCAAGAATAAGAATATAATTCTTTGTAATATAATTCTGTCTTTTGACAATAAAATCCCATAATTAACTCTGAAGAACTGGCGAAACGCTCGATGTGCAAGGCGCATCAGTCAGCTAAAGCCGTTTTGAGCAGTGTTGACCAACAGTTTATAAAATAATATTTAAAATGTTTATTAGCAACGCCGAGCCTTCAAACCATTGCGTTTCTCTGTCCGAAACTCTTGTGCAACTGAGTACCTTTGAATTTTCTCTGCGATACTTGTACAACGAGCAGGATTTTCCTATGGGTAAAATGTGCACAAATTGTAAAAAAGAAAACAGCCATTTACCATTTCAAGAATAAGAATATAATTCTTTGTATATAATTACTTGTAATAATTCTGTCTTTTGACAATAAATGCCGGCTTACCTCGTGTAATTATTTGTAATAATTCTGTCTTTTGACAATAAATGCTGGTTTACCTCATGTAATTATTTGTAATAATTCTGTCTTTTGACAATAAATGCCGGCTTACCTCGTGTAATTATTTGTAATAATTCTATGTCTTTTGACAATAAATGCTGGCTTACCTCATTTGTGCGTTTGGACTGTTGTTTTTAATGTACAATAGCCTACGTGCATTTTTGAAGTCCAGCGCAGTATACTTCCTGGCAGAAGCTCACACTTTGGTTTTCTGTCATGATTAATCACGTCATCCAATAGTATTTGACAGGAAACTATTGTATGAGCTTCCTCCAGAAGTATACTGGAGCTGGGGACTATACAGTTATGCATACCATTGTAAATTGACTGTTATTTTGCCAAATTATATAATATAATAATTATTATTATTCAATTATTTTGTTGGCAAGTCTGAAAAGTAATGCAAAAGACTTGCCAACAAAATAATTGAAAAATAATAATTATTATATTATATAATTTGGCAAAATAACAGTCAATTTACAATGATAGACATGCATAACTCTATAGTCCCCAGCTCCAGTATACTTCTGGAGGAAGCTCATACAATAGTTTCATGTCAAGATACAATAGGATGACGTGATTAAACACAACAGGAAACCAAAGTGTGACCTTCAGGAAGTGTACTGGAGCTGGACTACAAAAATACATGTAGGCTATTGTAAATACACAATACATTGTTGTAATATATATACAACAAAATAATGTGATATTACAGTAATTTCTTACAATTTGATGTTGTGAAGTCACAATACATTGTTGTAATATATATACAACAAAATAATGTGATATTACAGTAATTTCTTACAATTTGATGTTGTGAAGTCACAATACATTGTTGTAATATATATACAACAAAATAATGTGATATTACAGTAATTTCTTACAATTTGATGTTGTGAAGTCACAATACATTGTTGTAATATATATACAACAAAATAATGTGATATTACAGTAATTTCTTACAATTTGATGTTGTGAAGTCACAATACATTGTTGTAATATATATACAACAGAATAATGTGATATCACAGTAATTTCTTACTGTTAGAAGTTGTGAAATTACAACAATGTATTGTACTACCATTACTGTGAAATTACAACACATTGCTGTGAAGCCATTCACAGTAAATTATTGTGAATCTTACTGTAAAAGTCATGCAAAATATTGCCAGTAATTTATTGTAATATCACAGTAATTTCTTACAGTATGAAGTTGTGAAATTACAACAATGTATTGTACTACCATTACTGTGAAATTACAACACATTGCTGTGAAGCCATTCACAGTAAATTATTGTGAATCTTACTGTAAAAGTCATGCAAAATATTGCCAGTAATTTATTGTAATATTACAGTAATTTCTTACAGTATGAAGTTGTGAAATTACAACAATGTATTGTACTACCATTACTGTGAAAGTACAACACATTGCTGTGAAGCCATTCACAGTAAATTATTGTGAATCTTACTGTAAAAGTCATGCAAAATATTGCCAGTAATTTATTGTAACTTTAGGGTGAAAATTTTTACAGTGTATGCGTGAGTGTGTTTTATGAGTGCTGGAATAGCAGGAATACTCCACTGCATTTGGATTGCCATGCCTCCAAATATCCAACAAGTTTAATTCCTTCATAAAATGATGTATTGTCTTTCTCGACTTATTGTGAGTGCCTTCTAGACCAGTTGACCTGTCCTTTGAAGGGTCCAACGTACAATTAAAGTCACCAGCTATTATGTATTGTCCAGGAAGAGTTGAGGCTGTCAAAAATAAATTATCATAGAATTTAGGGTCCTCTTCATTGGGACCATAAACATTTATCAGCGTTAACGTTTCAGACAGTAACCTACCCTGGACCATAATATATCTACCTGCAGTGTCCCTTACTACATTATGTACCTGTAATGGGACAGACTTATGAATTAGTATCATAACCCCCCTGGCATGAGTGGTGTAGGGGGCAGATAACACTTGGCCCTGCCACCTTTTTGCTACTTTAGGAACATCTTCATTCAAAAGATGCGTTTCTTGTAAAAAAAAAAATTTTGATTTCAAATATTTTAACCTGCTCATTACCCGTTTCACCTTTGTAATTTTGTTCAAGCCCCTACAATTCCACGAAGTAAATTTCACCTTGCAGTTCTCTGACATTAGTTAATTAATATATATATATATCCCTTATGAAAAGGTACACAGACAGCCACACCCATATGAGAGAAGAAAAAATAATAAAACACATCAGGAAAAAACTCCCACCCCCCACCCCCTACTAACCTAATGATGCCCATGCATCTCCCCTCACCCCTCATTTCACTACTGGCCAAACGAGTTTCTCTAACTTGTCTTCCCCCTAAGCTCAAACTAGCTTTAATTTTTTCTAAATACTAATCACAAATAACATATCTAGTGTTGTCTTGAACTGCGCAATGCTTGCAACTTGTAGGTATAGTATCCATTAGGTCAGGGGCTTACTTTAAACGCCAAACACTATTATTACAAATCTGAAACAAAAACAAAATTACAAACATCTCAAAACAAACTGGTCAGACTACTGCTTGACCTTACTCCTAGAACCCACCTCACCCCTGCCCACTTTGACAACCTAGGATGGCTTAGAGTAGACGACAGAGTACAGCAACTTGCAATGGGCCTGGTCTACAAGATACACTACACGACCAAGGTACCCATGTACATGACTAAATACTTCCCAAAGGTCAGTGAATACCACGATCACAACACCAGAGGGAGCTCCACAAATCATGTTAAACCCAGATTCGGCTCAAACAAGGGACTAAACACGTTTCGCAATTATGCCACATCAATGTGGAACGCCCTACCCAAAGCTGTAAAGGAATGTGAATCACTACCCACTTTCAAAAACACTCTCAAAAAACACCTAAGGGAGACTGCAACTCGAAACTGGCCCCTGTAAATGTCCGAACACAACCCCCGCCAATGTACAGTAAATTACCAAGTATGGTCTTGTCAATAATCCAATGTACAGTGTTGTTTGTACAGTTGTACAGTGTCCCCCACCCACCCCTCCTACCCACCCCCCCCCCCACCCACCCAACCACCTCCAATGTACAGTCCAATGTACAGTCCCATAATCCAATGTACAGTGTTGTTTGTACAGTTATACAGTGTCCCCCACCCACCCCTCCTACCCAACCCCCCCCCCCCCCCCCACTCCCACCCAACACCCCCCCCCCCCCCCACTCCTACCCCCCCCCCCCCCCCCCCAACCACCTCCAATGTACAGTCCCACCCCCACCTACCCAATCCAATGTACAGTTTCTACGCCTAATGTATATACTCTTTTCTTTCTGGACTCTTTTTGTATCACAAATACAGTACTGTAATTGCAAATCTGGTATGTCATAAATGTATAGATGTAGCAGTACTGTCTATCCGTATGTCATGTATGTCATATATGTTACGATGAATTGGAAATGGGGGACCCTGGTGTAAACAAGACGAAAGTCTTTCTCTGGTCTGCATCCCCTTAACAATTGTATGTATTGAGCTGTACTGCACTGTACCCATTCTACAATCTGTTAATAAAGTTTTCATTCATTCATTCATTCAAACACTTTTAGTACAAACCTGGAACGCGCGCACGCAGGCTGGGAGACGAGGAAAATGTAAAAAGTTAAATGTTTGTAGCCTGCCCCAGAATCTGCAATGCGTTGTAGGAAAAGTCTAAACCAGTGCTGATTTTGTCCATTGAACTAGACTCAGTCCTGTCCGAATAAGAATACAAATAAAAATCAGAGGAAAACTAAACAGTCATAGTCCAATCACGCCTCATTTCGTGGAAATGGCTATTCTTATAACGTCATTTATATATTCACTTATAAGAATACAGTAGGCTCAGTATGACTGTTACTTTCCTTTCGGAGCCTTCCAACGCCGGGACCGTCTCAATAAATCAAATGCTTCGGATAAACTTGTCCACCTCCGCCGGTGTTTGAAAGGTGCGGGCTCTCTCGTTGTGAGTTACCAGCAGCCGGTCTGGAAAGATGATTCGGTGCGTGTGGATCCCCCGGTCTCTCAGCTTCTTCCGCACCTCGTCGTATCCGCGCTGCCTCTTGTGCACACCTGCAGAGAGGTCTATGTGAAGACGAACCGGCTCGTTATTATAAAGGACCTGTCCCTTGGTCCTAGCTGCCCTCAGTACTCTCTCTCTGTCCTTGAAGTTCATGAACTTCATGATTAGGGTCCTTGGGCGTTGAGAGTCAAGTGGCGCACCGATTCTATGAGCACGCTCCAATACTAAGCCCCCTGGTTCAATATTCAGAGCCTCCGGTAACCATTTCTCCAAAAATGCAGTTGCATCCTGGCCCTCTGCCTTTTCCGGTAGCCCCACCAACCTGACGTTATTTCTTCGACTCCTGCATTCCAAGTCCTCCACTTTGTCGAGAAGGTTTTTAACGGTGTTCTCCAGAGTGCCAACCTTCGGTATCAGCTTATTAACGTTGTCCTCCGCGTCAGAAATCCGTTGTTCAGTCTGCTCTATGCGGCTTATGCAATCTTGTATCTGTTTCTTTATTTCCGTAATTGTTATTTGCATTTTGTCGAATTTCTTATACAGTCCAGTTTTCATAGTCAGTATGGCTTTCATGATATCTTGGTTGTCTGGACTCAACTTTTCATCATCAGATTCGTCGACGTCATCTTATTTTCATCCGACTTGGTGGCCTCCTCCTCCACCTCAGACTGTTCAGCTTTCTTTCTATCCTTCTTTGCTTTTTCTTTAGCGTTTTTTCCTGACATTTTGATTCCGGATATTCTTATACTTATACTGCGCGACTTTGAGTGATATTTTGATTCGTTTTGTAGGATTAAATTACATGCTAGCAGCTGAGCCTAAAATGTGCGACCTCCTAGTTACTCGTCATGCCCGGAAGTCATGTTAGCCTTACCGTTTAAAAACAACTGTTTGATTTCAGCCAGTTTAGGTCTCAGGCTATTTGTATTAAGATGAAATATGTGTAGTCCATTTTTGCTGGTAATCAGATTGATGTCTTCACATTTGAGGTAACTCTGTTAGTTTGTGTCCTGTCCTGTGGTGGGGGGAGGGGGGGCGTTGTTGCTGTTTGTGCCGTGAGTGGGGAGGGGGAGGGGGGGAGGGGGTGATTCTTTGTCCTTTGCTGGAGTCTGTATTCCTCTGTGTGAAAGCCCGCGATGTGGGGGGGGGGGCTGGTTGTTTACAGATGTGTCTGTTCGTACTCCATTGTGGGGGAGGGGGGGTGCCTTTTGTCCTGGCCCCGGCCCGGGTAGACTAGCTGGCATGGCGGGGCCAGCCAAGCTAACCGTCAGGTCCTTGGTGGTCTCGATGTCCCGCGCCGCTCTCCCTCTAGCCTCTCGCCAAGTCTGCTGGGGCTTCGGTGAGGGTGTGTCGCCGCTTGCTGGTCGGCTGGTGCAGCTGCTGGCTGAAGCGTCAGTTGCGGCCGGTGCCGGTGTGAGGAGCGATGCCTCGCTGTTTTGTCCCTGCGACGTGCTGGGCGCCTCGGTTGTGAACCCTGGTTCCTTCCCTCTCGCTGTGGCCTCTCGTGGGTTCTTTTTCAGAGGCGGTAGATGAGGAATGTTGCCGTTGATCATGTCGTTAGCCGCCGTCTGTGTGGGTAGCAGTTGATCTGTTGTGCTGGCGAAGCTGGCTGCTGCTTCTTGGGTCAGCAGATTTAACTGTAGTCTCTGGTTCCATGTCATTACGGGACCAGGGTTCTGATGTATGTCACCCGACATGAGCAGATATAATAAAAACATTGATCTCTTATTACACTTGCCTGTCGGGGGTAATTTCTTTTGTTCCGGATTTGCAGTACGTACTGTGTGGATGGTCGTGGCTCCGAAGGCTGGCTGTTTCCTCTCCATGCCTGGAACCTAGGTATGTAATTTCATCTTTCCTTGTGACAATATTGTCAGTGTCACCCACTGTAACTGAGAAGCCATCGGTCTTGCTGAGTTTGTTATTTGATCCGAAGAGAATGGACTCTGTTTTACCCAGGTGTAATGATAGTTTGTTATCAGCGAGCCAGGTGCAGATTCTGCCGAGTTCTGAGCTGAGGGTTTTTTCAACCTGTAACTTGTTCTTGTCAGAGACCAGCAGGGCTAAGTCGTCCACGAACAAGAACAAGTTGCAGTCACAAGCTGACGACATATCATTTGCATAAATTAGGAACAGTAGCGGTCCTAGTATGCCTAGTAAGTAGGGATGTCCCGATCGCCTTTTTTTGCTTCCGATCCGATCCCGATCATGTGATTTTAAATATCTATCGATCCGATCGTTTCCGATCCGATCTTTCACATTAGTAATCAATTTGGACGCATTTTTGTCAGAAACTGGCAGAGCGAGACAAGCCCATCTGTTACCTATAGTCCGGGGCGCGAGCGCGGAGGCTTTTGTTATTACATTCACCCTGAGAAATGTGCTTCTGCTTCATTTGAGAAATATTAAAAGTTTCAATATATGTTTGCACATTAGTATACATTCAGTGTTCGACTTACGTAATGGTCCATTCTGGTCTGAAACGCTGACGATAATCCTCAGTCACGTTATCCTCCAGGTGAAAAGTTAGTCTGAAAACTTCGCCTCCAGCCTGTCCTCCTTGCAAACATTGCAACTGGCTTGACTTTCTATTTTAAAATGCTTAGTTCCAAACCTCTGACATTAAGTCTAGCTGCTCAAGTCAGTGGATATTAACCGTGTTTCGGGAGCGACGTGTTGTACTGTTGTTGTGATGTGGAGCGTGTAGCGTGTAGCCGGTCTAAATTAAAGGTAATGTGTTTGTTGCAACGGTGTAAATTAAAGGGGAATGTGTTTGTTGTGGACAATTATTCTGCTCTGTGTGACAATAAATACATTAATGATGATATATTATATGTAATTTAAAACCAAAACTAAGGCCTCCGTATGAGTTTAATTTTTATTATTATTTTTTCCCGATCCCCGATCCTCTGAAAAGCACGTGATCGACGCCGATCCCGATCACGTGATCGGATCGGGACATCCCTACTAGTAAGGTTGGACCCATCCTCCGTCCTTCTCTTGTTGAGGTACTGGCCCAGAAAGTGGAGTCAGAAGAGCAAGAAGCTCTTGATAAGGAGGCAGATTATGCAAAAAATAACATGGACAAGGAGGATGGAAAGTACGAGTGTGATGAGGCAGAGGAAGATATGGAGATCGAAGAGATAGACTTTGGCAATTGTTTTAGTGATGATGATGATTAGTAGTATGGTACTGCCTTCCTATACCCAGTTAAATCTGTTTTTTTTTTTTTTTTTAGTACAATATTTGTATTGGGTTTTACAGTACACATTTCAGGTTTTCATTGTCGTCAGTTATTCTTAATTCCTTTTCTCCACAAGATTATACGTATACCCACATACCCCCTCCCCCCTCCCCTTTTCTCTCTCTTAGCATCTTTGCAGAAATAGTACGTACATTCATTGGTACCTCCATTAGAATAGCTCGTACACAAATATAAATAATTGAAAAGAAGAAAAGAAAATGTACATAAAAAATAAAAATAAATAAAAAATAAAAATAAATGACATCTTTACAACACCTTCACTGACGTGCCTCCGGTCTCTCCCGGGGTCCGGGTCACGGCTGACCGCGGGAAAGAGCGGGGGGACTCATCCTATAGCAGCCCTCCTATATCTTCCCTTCTCAGATATTCATTAAATGGTTTCCATATATCCTCGTAAATCTCTATATTGTTCCTGAGGATATATGTTATTCTCTCCATAGCCATGCATTGTGCCATGTTTTTAATCCAAGCACCGATTGTGGGTGCGTCTATTTTCTTCCAATTGAAAGCTATTGTTCTTTTTGCCTGTAGTATAGCAAAATCAATCAATTTAAATTGTTTGGTTCTCAGGTTCAGATTTATTGGATATAAATGTAACAATATCATTTTGGAGTCTAGTGGGATATTCACTGACAGGATATCTTTGATTTTATTCACCACCTTCCCCCAGAACTTCTTGATTTTGTCACATTCCCAAATACAATGTATAAAAGTTCCCCGATCCTTGGTACATTTAAAGCACCTATCTGGTGTGTTGCTGTTGTATTTATTCAGTTTGACAGGGGTTATATAAGTCCGCATCAGCCATTTGTATTGAAGTAGTTTTAAGCTAGTGTTGGCTGTTTGTGTCTGAGCCTCCTCGCATGCTCTGTTCCAGTCCTCGTTTGAGATCTCCTCTCCCAAGTCCAGCCTCCATGACTCCAATCTAGATAATGACGTCTCGTCTGAACCAGATACAATCCAGTTATAGAACATTGATAACAGGCCTTTGCTATTGCAGTTCTTGATGATAATTTTTTCTAAAGATGAAAGTGTAGGAATTGCCAGTGATTGGTTTTGCAGAGAGGAAATGAAACTTCTCAGTTGCAAGTATTTAAAAAAATGCTTCCTTGGGATGCTGTATTTTATTGATAGTTCCTCAAAAGGCATCAAGACCCCATCTTTATAAAGGTCAGATATTTTACTTATTCCTTCTTTTGTCCATAGTTTGAATCCGGCATCCAGTTTGCCTGGTTTAAATGAGACGTTTCCCCAGATTGGGCTGAATTGCGACATGGAGTTGTTTATTTTCATAAATTTCTTTACCTCATACCATACATTAATCATGTTGAGCACTATGGGGTGTGTAGTATGTTTTCTTAAATATTTTGGCTCAGCTGAATACATGTATAAATGTAGTGGTAGTTGCATTGGGTATGCTTCCACTCCCATCCATGATGGTGGATCTTCCTTAGAAAAATAAAACATTACAGTTCTCAATTGTGCAGCCAGGTAATACCAATGAAGGTTAGGACAGGTCAACCCCCCTGCATCAAATGGAAGATACAACAGAGATAGGCGGACTCTAGGACATTTCTTGCGCCATATACATTTTGAGATGAGAGACGCAATCTTTCCGAACATTCTTACCGGTGGTGCCAGAGGGATATTTTGAAATAAGTATAGGAACTTTGGTAGTATGGACATTGTAACTGAGGGGTTACAAAACCCTGACTGTATTAAAGATTGTGATAGATTAAACCACTGCTAGTTATGTACTTTAATTACTGGCCAGACAGTACATCAAATATAGATGGTGAACACCCACAAGAACACGGCATTGACAAAGAAATAGTATTTGAGGGTAATTTATTATTATTAGGCAACGTTAGGTTACAGAATGAGAATTAGGGTCGCGCTTGTATGGCGAAGAATATACGTAAAGTCAGTCAATAGCATGAGTCACTAAGAATAGCAGGAATCCTACGATGGGTCTAAGTTGACACCACCTGTCGTATAGTAGCAACTATATAAGGCAACGCTGATACCGCCTGGAGACAATGGGTTCCCTCCGGGGGTGTAAGGCCTGGAGGGTAGAGGAAGATTCAATGAGGAATAAAGAGACTCCAGGTACAGGAGTCGGTCCTTGTAAATCCCTTGATCAGCAGCAAAGTAATAATTGTAATCCAAATGCTCGACAGCATTGATGACAGCTAGCCAGCCTCCGTCCACGAGGCCAGCCCGAGTTGTAATCCTCACGAGGTTGAATCCCAAACGATAGTGGAAATCAACGATGCTCTTCTCCGGGTAACACGTTCCAAATCAATATAATCCAACCGGTAATGGTTCTGCAATCGCCGACGCTGGCTCTCCTGTGCACATGTCCAATGCTACACACGAACGAACTGGGTTGCACAATATACAATAAATGAACGACTATTTACTTCACATTAGATTATGTCGAACTTGACGTTACTGCATTAAACTCTGACACTTTACTATTCCCTTCGCACGTGGTTCTTCACGCTCTGTTAGACGCACTGCTGCTCACTTCACTGTTACCAAACTTGTCCCACTGCTTGCTTAGACAAACTTGATGAACTACTGCTGGGCACACCTGCGCCAGCATATATACTTAAGTGGCAATCTAGTTCCAAACCTCAGTCCTTGTCTGGTATCAATACGCTGACTCCGGGCATGTTCTGACATGCCCCAAACTCGCCCATTGCACCTGTCTGAGTGCGAGACTGCCTGGAGCCTAGGGCGCTATCCAATAAGGAGAGCGAATATTACTCTGGTTTGAACGTAGGTAAAGGGATATTCCGTATAAATAATATACAATGTACATAAAACAATAAAGGTAGATTCTCAGTTTTAATCTGGCCCTTCACAACAGCCGCCTCCTAATTAGTCCGCACCTAATTAGTTAAGGGAGACAGATTAATAGTCCAGTCAACTGCTCAATGTCTGTTGTGGGGAGTAGGGCAATCTACAAAGTCAGTGGGTCATGATCGTCATCAGGGGAGTCAGGGAGCCTCGGCAACTCTATCAGCCTCGCCACGGGTCGGGTGTAGGTCCGCCCTTGGACAATAACTTCTGCCGCTCTGACCTTTCCGTCGGCACCAGTGATCACTTTGCTTACGCGGCCGGCCGGCCACATAGCTCGGGGTAGTGACTGGTCTATGATCATAACGACTGTGTCCACTTTTAAGTTGTCCCTGTCCTTGACCCGCTTCCGACGGGCTGGAAGGGATGGTAGGGAGCTTAGGAGGAAGCGGGCCTGAGACTGGTTGATCTGTGCTTGGCTGTGTCTCCACATCCTCCGTCTGTTCCTCTTGTTCTTCCGGTGCCCCGTCTGAGGAGGGGCCGGGTCCGGCCGCACCCTCAAGAGGTAGCTTGGGGTGCTGGGTTCGAGGTCAGCTACGTCGCTTGGCGTGCAGCTGAGGGGGGTGGAGTTCGGAACTCCCTCTTCTTGAGCCCACGGTTCTCTCACAGGCTTCTCATCCAATGTCAATAGCCTCTCAACGGGCTGTACGAGAGAGTTGCCTGTGTCGCTCACCTTTGCGTACAGGCAGCGTGTAGACGTGGGTTGACTGTCAAGTCCGTAGAGGGGGCCCTGGAGCGTCCACCCCAGTCGGGTCTGAACCGCGACTGGGCATCCTTTAGGTCCGATGTGGGCCGCCTCGATTGGGACAAGAAGGTCCGCGTGGTCGGAGCCTATGAGCAGGGTCGGTGTGGCGCCGCCGATGAGCGGTATAGGTAGTCTGCGTAGGTGCGCGTACTTCGCCATCAGCTGTGGGATGGGGTAGTTGTAGCTTGACAGGCCTATGTCATGGCCTGTAAATGCCTTAGTGATGCTGTACCGCTTCGCGGGCTGCCCGACCGCTGCTATCATGAATGAGACGTTCTTGCCCTTTATGGTTTTCAGGTCTCGCTGAATAGTACGGATTGTCATTGTTTCTTTGGTACCCTGCAGGCCCAACTGGGCTGCGGCGGAAGCGAGGAGGAGAGTCTTTTCAGACCCATCATCTAGGACGGCGTAAGTGTCCAGGACCTTGTCCTCGTAGCTCAGGAGCACTCTGACCACTTTGATGAGCACTCGGGAGCTCCCGCTCTTCGCAGGGTCTATGTACATGACGTTCACTCTCGAGCTGCTTGGGGGTACGGGTTTCTTCTTGTTGCTGTCGTGTAGGACCTCCAAGTGGGCGCCATCGCACTTGCTGCATCTTTTCTTTAGGCGGCACTCAGCTGCCATATGGCTGCGCGCGCAGCGGAAGCAGCGGCGGTTGGCTTTGATCCACTGACTCACCTCATCAGCGTTCAGCTTCTTGAAGGTGTCACATTGAGACAGCCAATGTTCATTTTCACAGTACTGACAGACAGCCTTCCACTTCTCCTTGACGTGGGTGTTGTGGCTCGTCTGCCGTGGCTCAACCTCGGCTTGGTGCATAACTGTCACGGACCGGCGGTTGTCATTGAACCTCCGTGGTCCATCTCTAGGGCTAGAGTCACTCCACACGAATGTGTCCAGTCGTAGACTGCTGACCTCCCTGGCGAGGAAATCAGCTAGGTCTAGGAGGGATGGTTCTGGGCCGTTGGGGTCACGGTGGTCTCTCTGCCGCCGAAAACGCTCTTGACGGGCTGGAGGGAGCTTCTCCAGTATCCGCTCCACGTTAGAATTTGCATACAGTTCATGTCTCCCCTTCTCCTTTTGTGACCCCAGCATCCCCACGAGGGATTGTACCTTGATAGAGAGGTCATCTAGTGCAGGGGTTCCCAAACTTTTCAGGCCAGGGCCCAGAAAATAAGGCGTCAGAGAGCCTTGCCCAATGCACATCGTCGGGCCTTTTTTTTTTTTCAGGCGACCGATTTTTTAAGCCAAATATCACTTCAATCCTATTAAGTTAGTTCAAGTTAGTTATTCATTTATATGTGCTATTTATGAGAGGGCTAACTTGTTGCAAAATAATAATGATAATAATAATAGCCTCATTAAAATACTATTGTTGCTTCGGTTGTTTTCAGCATTTTATGTGCATAATCTGTTATTTAGTTGGAAATGTTCGTTGAAATAAGTAGATTTTTCGTTTTTGTTTATTTATTAAGTTAATATAAAACCATATAGTCACATTTTAAAATACAATAGAATAGAATTTTAGAATACAACTAGAAACACTGTCCTGGCCTGCTTCTAAGTTCAGTGGCCTGACAAAAAAAAATAATAAAAAAATAACAAATAAAATTTTTTTTTTTTTTTTTTTTTTTTTTTTTAAATCATCTCGCGGCCCACCCGTGGCTGCTCGCGGCCCACATTTGGGTCGCGACCCCGACTTTGGGAACCACTGATCTAGTGCTCTATTGTCTTTGGCTGGGGGGAGGCGGTCGATATCTCATATTTCTTGGATCACGTAATCCCATATGCGTCCATAGCGCTGGTCGAGGGCCACCAGAGCCGCGGAGTATGGGGTGCTTGAGTTGGAATATGCCAGCGCTATGTTATGCGCTCTGGGCACCTTGAGATGCTTGAGGAGGATGGCATATTTGTACAACTCGTCGTGGACATCGGACATCATAGTCTCCAAACACATGCGTAATTCCGTGTACTGTGCTCTGTCCTCGCGCGTAAAGTCTGGGAACGTCGGTGTGCCAAGGTAAGACGCCATGGATGGCTGGGACACCGATGAGCGTAGGGGGAGAGGCCTCCTGGGCGAGTCTCCCCGTACGTGGGGTAGTGGGTTAGTGCTGGGTGGGTACCAGAGGCCGGGCCCCCAGGTGCTGCTCCTCGGTGCCGACTGTGTATTAAACTCAACCCTGTGTTGGGTCGGG
The DNA here is from genome assembly GCF_963971535.1 of Notolepis coatsorum. Lineage (NCBI taxonomy): Eukaryota > Metazoa > Chordata > Actinopteri > Aulopiformes > Paralepididae > Notolepis > Notolepis coatsorum. Next base: position 156,831,800 of record NC_140168.1, read on the forward strand.
GGTTTGTAGCGCAGTGACTCTGGGCTGAGGTCGGGGCTGTACTGGGCCTCCTGGTCCAAGATGGGTTCGTGCTGGTGGGCTTGATATCCCTCCTCTTCCTCCGCTAGGTCCTGGAGTCTTCTAGTTAGTTTCTCGGCGACGTAGGTGGGATCTTCCCGTTGGCTGGGTCCCGTATAGACCGGTCGGGGAGGGGGCTCGGCGACGTAGGCAGGTTCTTCCTGCTGGCTGGGTCCCGTGTAGATGTGTCGGGGAGGGGAAGGTGCCCTCGACCCGTGTCGTGATGATCTCCGGGAGCTCCGTGTGGAGGAGTGGGGGGTAGCCCTCTGGATCAATTGTTCTATCATCTGCGCCTGCAGGCGGTCCCGCTCCGCTTCGCGCTGTGCATTGGCGGCGTCGCGCTGTGCATTGGCGCGGTCTCCTTCCGCCTCGCGCTGTGCATTGGCGGTGTCGCGCTGTGCATCGCGTTGCGCGTTGGTACGGTCTCGCTGAATGGTTTCTTCAGCCTGGAGGCGCCTCTCTTCCAGTCTGATGGTCATCGCTGTGTCGGCCTGGAGGCGACTCTCTTCCATTCGGAGGCGTTCTCTTTCTAGTGCAGAATGTTCGCGCTCACTCTGTTGTTGCGCTTGGCGGCGCTCTCGTTCCGCTGCAGAGTGTTCGCGCTCACTAAGTGCTTGCGCCTGGAGGCGCTCTCGTTCCGCTGCAGAGTGTTCGCGCTCACTAAGGGCTTGTGCTTGGAGTTGGTCGCGCTCACCCTGGAGTCGGTCTCTTTCGGTTGAAGCTGTCAGCGTGGCGATCAAGGCTTGCGCCAGTCTCTGGTCAGCCTCGCTGGGGGATGACACTGGTGGAGGTGATCGGGCGCTGACAGGGCTTGGGGGAGACCTGTCCTCCTGGCGCGCTCCGAGGTCTATCTCTTGAGCGCGGTACTCTTCTCGTGGTTGTTCGCCGAGGGCTGTCTCGGGTACGCGCTCTTGGGTTGGTTGTGCACCGGGGTCTATCCCTGGAGCGCTTTCTTTATCCTGGAGCGCTCCGGGGTCTATCCCGGTGACGCTGTCTGGAGGTATAGTCACGTCATGTCCCGCTTGGTCCCCCCCGTGAGCTAAGTCAGTTTCGTTTGAACTTTCTGGGGTCTCTACTGGCAGGGCCGCCAAGTCGATAGGAGTGGGCATGCTTAAACTATCCGTTTTATCCGTATTTAACGTCCGTTTAGATAAGCTAGGGGGTAAAACGAAAGCGAAGTCCTCTAGATATGGAGGTGGCTGACGTTTGCGCTGCAGGCGTTCTAGCTTGGGGGAGCCGTTTTGAGAGTGTTCACCGCTGGCCATGTTAATATTAATATTATATTAAATATTACACTGATACCCTCCGGCTCGAAGGACCAATTGTAACCGAGGGGTTACAAAACCCTGACTGTATTAAAGATTGTGATAGATTAAACCACTGCTAGTTATGTACTTTAATTACTGGCCAGACAGTACATCAAATATAGATGGTGAACACCCACAAGAACACGGCATTGACAAAGAAATAGTATTTGAGGGTAATTTATTATAATTAGGCAACGTTAGGTTACAGAATGAGAATTAGGGTCGCGCTTGTATGGCGAAGAATATACGTAAAGTCAGTCAATAGCATGAGTCACTAAGAATAGCAGGAATCCTACGATGGGTCTAAGTTGACACCACCTGTCGTATAGTAGCAACTATATAAGGCAACGCTGATACCGCCTGGAGACAATGGGTTCCCTCCGGGGGTGTAAGGCCTGGAGGGTAGAGGAATGTTCGGATACTCAGTCTGATTCAATGAGGAATAAAGAGACTCCAGGTACAGGAGTCGGTCCTTGTAAATCCCTTGATCAGCAGCAAAGTAATAATTGTAATCCAAATGCTCGACAGCATTGATGACAGCTAGCCAGCCTCCGTCCACGAGGCCAGCCCGAGTTGTAATCCTCACGAGGTTGAATCCCAAACGATAGTGGAAATCAACGATGCTCTTCTCCGGGTAACACGTTCCAAATCAATATAATCCAACCGGTAATGGTTCTGCAATCGCCGACGCTGGCTCTCCTGTGCACATGTCCAATGCTACACACGAACAAACTGGGTTGCACAATATACAATAAATGAACGACTATTTACTTCACATTAGATTAGGTCGAACTTGACGTTACTGCATTAAACTCTGACACTTTACTATTCCCTTCGCACGTGGTTCTCCACGCTCTGTTAGACGCACTGCTGCTCACTTCACTGTTACCGAACTTGTCACACTGCTTGCTTAGACGAACTTGATGAACTACTGCTGGGCACACCTGCGCCAGCATATATACTTAAGTGGCAATCTAGTTCCAAACCTCAGTCCTTGTCTGGTATCAATACGCTGACTCCGGGCATGTTCTGACATGCCCCAAACTCGCCCATTGCACCTGTCTGAGTGCGAGACTGCCTGGAGCCTAGGGCGCTATCCAATAAGGAGAGCGAATATTACTCTGGTTTGAACGTAGGTAAAGGGATATTCCGTATATAAATAATATACAATGTACATAAAACAATAAAGGTAGATTCTCAGTTTTAATCTGGCCCTTCACAACAGACATCTTTAGTATGTTTATCCTCCCTATCACAGAGATGGGCAAGAACATCCATCTATCTATGGATTTGAATACAGAGTCTATCATAGGTTCATAGTTTATTGATGCTATATTTTCTATTTGGGGTATGATTTTGATGCCCAGATAAGTGAAGCTGTTTGAGAGCTTGAAAGGGAATTCTTGTTGGTCAGCGGTTTTTCTCTCGTTGTCATTAAGCAGCATAAGTGATGATTTTGAGGCATTTAGTTTATATCCGGAGATACTACCGAACTGATCAATTATATCAAGCAGTGCGGGTATCGATGTATCTAGGTTTTTTAGGAACTAAATGACATCGTCCGCAAAAAGGGCTATTCCGTGATCGTTATTACCGATTTTTTTTTTGTTTTCCTTTATTTATCCAGGAATGTCCCATTGAGATACAAGATCTCTTCAATCCCATGTAGCTGTCTGTTAGCCCTGATTGCTATTGCTAACGGTTCGATAGCTAAAATGAACAGAAGCGGTGATAAAGGCGAGCCTTGAGGGCAACCCCTGGTGATATAAAAGGGTTTAGATGTCACTTCGTTTGTAAGTACCTCAGCTACTGAGTTTAGGTGTAGTAATTTGATCCAGTTACAAAAGTAATTTCCAAATCCAAATCGATCAATAACATCAAAAAGATAAGCCCATTCCACCCTATCGAAGGCCTTCTCCGCATCGAGCGAGAGAAGACCTGTGTCCCTCTCTCCTTTTTGGTTGTATAGGATGTTGAAGACCCGTCTGACATTGTGAAATCCCTGTCTCCCTTTTATGAATCCGTTTTGATCATCTCCCACTATCTCTGGGATCACATTCTCTATTCTTTTGGCCAAGCTTTTACTAAGGATTTTGGTGTCGTTGTTTATCAAACTTATAGGATGGAGGTTCTCGCATTTAGTATTGGTTTTGCCTGGTTTTGGGAGCAGGATAATCAGGGCCTCTTTCATTGATGCGGGTAGGTAACCATTTTCAAAGGATTCTAGGTACATTTCAAAAAGGGGGGTCACTAATTTATCTTTAAAGTGTTTATATAGATCAATTGAGAGGCCGTCTGGTCCCGCTGTTTTTCCAGGTTTTAATGCTCCTATGGCCTCTGATATCTCTGTTATGTTTAATTGTTCGTCCAGATTTTCTTTTCTTTCTTCAGAGATTTTGGGGATGTTAAGGTTATCAAGAAATTTTGTTTGTGTATCTTTACTAATGTTATATTCTGAGCTATATAGTTTTTCATAAAAGGTTCTAAATGTTGTGTTAATCTCTAATGGATCGATTATATTATTTCCATTGCCGTCCTCTATGTTGGTGATTGTTCTCTCAGTCTGTTGTTTTTTAATGCGCCATGCAAGGAGTCTACCAGGTTTTTCTCCTTGGTCGTAATAATTCTGTTTTAGCCTCATCACATTTGCAGCAGCTTTATCGTATGTTATCTCGTTGTATTGAGTTCTAAGTATTAATAATTGTTTTGAAATTAGATGTTCGTTCTGTCCTTTCTGAAACCTTTCATTCTCAAACATTTTGATTTTGGATTCCAGATCTCTAATTTCTTTCGTTCTTTCTCTTGTCGTTCTACTTGTGTAGCTCATAATTTGACCTCTAATATATGCCTTGAAGGCTTCCCATCTAATTGTGGCTGACGTTTGAGTCGTGTTAATTTCAAAGTATATATCAATTTGTTCTCCCAAAAAAAGTAAAAATGTTGGATCTTTCATCCATTTTGTTTGAATTCTCCATTTATGAGGTTTGTGTATCAGTTTTGGTTCCACATATACCATAGATACAGCTGCATGGTCTGATATGACTATGCTGTTGTGTTTACATCCTCTAATGTTAGGTAGTAGTTCTGTTGATATCATGAAGTAGTCTATTCTGGAGTAACTTTTGTATGTACTCGAATAACAGGAAAATTCTTTCTTTGATGGATTTAGGTGCCTCCATATATGTATCCAGTAGGTTCAGCTCTTTTATAAAATAGTGTAATGTTTTCCTGCATCTTGTGTGGGTGTTATCCACTCCGAATGATCTATCTTCCTTTGGGTCGAGGGTGCAGTTAAAGTCCCCAGCGATAATATATTTGCCTGGTAGTGTTGAGATTTTTAGAAATAGGTTATTATAGAAGTTAACGTCATCATTATTTGGTCCATATACGTTGATTAAATTGAGGTGTTCAGAGAGAAGGCAACCTTGTATAATCAAGAATCTACCATTAGGATCCTTTATCACCTCTTCAATTTGGAATGGAATAGACCTGTGTATTAGTGTCATTACACCTCTAGCATTGGTAGAGTATGATGTTGAGAAGACCTGTCCGGCGGATTACCCAGAATGCTGTGCTAGAGGGTAGACGCACGCTCCCTGTGCTCCCGATGCCAATCTTATTATACTAACCTAAATGCTTTTCTAAATAGTTGACTAATGTCACTGTTAGACTGAAACCGCCCTGCCTGCTTGGACATTTCGTTTATTGTCGGATTTAATATAAATGTAATTTATTAAATGAGTAAAGGTCTACGAAGCCAAGGCCCTCCCGACACGCTTGCAGATATCCAGCCAAGACGACGGATACGTCACACGCCGCCAATAGTCATGACAGACTCAGCGGCATTAAATCTAGGTGATTTAATGAAGGCAATCAAAGACGGGACTGATGTCTCAAACAGAATTGCCTACCAAGTGGATAAAATTCAATCTGCCTTGACAGCCATGGATGGTAAGCTGACAGGTTTGACAACAAGAATCGAGACAATTGAACAGCGGGTCAGTGACGTCGAGGACCACACCCAACAAGCTGACAGCCGAAACTCTGTAGGGACACACACACAGCCGAAACTCGAAAAAGAAGTCCTATATCTGACGGAGAAAAACACTGACCTGGAAAACCGCAGTAGAATGTTTAACCTCAAAATCCACGGTCTTCCCGAGGGGAGAGAAGGTCCTGATCCAATCGCCTTTTTTGAGACTTTCTTCTCGAATCTGTTCGGCTCCGACGCTCCGCTCCCGAGGCGCATCGAACTACAAGCAGCGCACCGGGCCCCAAACACGCGTCCAGCCGCAGGCCGTCCACCTCGCAATGTTTGGGTTCGCTTTCTTCGTCTCCAGGAGAAAAACAAGATCCAACAGCTGGCCAGAGAGAAGCGTTCCCTCACATTTGAAAACGCGAAAATCCAAATATTCCAAGACATTCCAGCGTCTATTCAAAAAAAGAGGAAAGAGATGTTTCTTGAGGCCAAAATCGCCCTACAAGACAATAACATTGTCTACAGAATGCGTTGGCCCTCGTCGTTACAGATCGACTTCAAAGGGAAACAAACAATGTGTCACTCAAAGGAGGACGCTGATGTATTTCTCAAAGAGAACAATCTCCTTCCAAAAGCGAATAAAACAGTTGCGTCCCAGCAACTGTTGAAGACTAAGGCCAGTCTTGCAGCGGACAAACGACGGATCAGCTAAGTGACTGTTCTATGAACACTTGAACTGTTTCTTCTCTGTTTAATTTTTTTTTCTCACCTATACTATAGGCTATGCCTACTACTAATATTGGAGGAGAAACTATCACTAAATAACTGTCAACAGCCAACTTGGTTGCGTTTGCCGTTTGATCAATATGCACATGCAGTGCAGCTTAATGGTTTCGTTCTATTTGTCAACACTGTCCTAATATAGGTTAATTAGCGGGCTTTGTTTATTATTGTTATTATTATTATTATTATTATTATTATTATTATTATTATTATTATTATTATTATTATTATTATTATTATTATTATTATTATTATTATTATTATTATTATTATTATTATTATCATTATCATTATCACTTGTTCTCTTTTTTTTTTTTTTTACTATTTGCATTACTATTGCAGCTTGTTATTATGCGTTCTCGCGCGACAATTAAATAAAGTATGCAAATTCTGAGATTCAAGTATAATAATAGTCTATCAAAACGAGTATTGAAAAAACTGCAGTTTGTCACACTAATCTTTTTAGTTTCAAGGCTCATTTCATGCACATAGCCTGACGCCGTAATCTGAGGCCCGATGACCAGGCCTGACTGGGCCGCGCACACTGTCTAATATTGGTTTAGCAAAGATATTTGGCTTAGGTATTTAAAAACACTGTCACGAGCCCAGACTGTTGTTTTTGACTTTGTCTCACAGACCAAAACTCATTAAATTAACTAGTAGGGTTTAAATTCTGCACGTCAATCTGCCGAACATATGACTAAAACACACAGAAAGATACTCATCTTTCTCTTTCTTGGATCTTGCGTTTGCATTCTTTTGTGGGTGTGTGCATTCATGCATACTTATTATTTCACCTAAAGCCTATGTGTGTGTGTGAGCACACATGCATATCTACTTCCTATTATTTAATCTAAAGCCTATTCGAGCATATACTGTGGACATGTACTTTATAGGCTACATGTGGCCATCATGTTATTGGCTCCAAGTATGCACGTTTTTTAATTAGGGTGGTGTTAGGCTTGCAAATGCATGCACATGGCTGCATGAATGTGTGTGAGTGCACATGCATTCGTGCAGTGTGTGTGTGTGTGTGTGTGAATGCACAGTTTAAGCATGCACTTATTATTATTTCACCCATAAGCCCATTTACAACTTTGCAGCATGTATAGGAATGCATTTAATTTATTTAGCTTAAAGCCCCACTGCATTTGTAAGTGCAACATGAATACAGCATTTATTCTTTCATCTAAAGTATTTTTTCTTTTTTCTTTCTGTATATATTTTTTTGCGTATATGCTTGGGCTGCAGGTGTAAGCATGCACTTATTATTACTTCACCCAAAAGCCCATTTACAGCGTATGTATGTGCAGCATGTAGGAATGCATTTAATTTATTTAGCTTCATTTTCATTTTCAAATCTTAATTCATAAACGTTTGTTACATGCAGATATATAGTGCTGCGGCAGCCATACATTTATGACATACAGGAGAATACATACATTTGAGGGGGAGGAAACTGTACATTGGCAGGTACCCTCTGCTCTGAGTTTTAAGAGCGAACTTTAAGAAACAATAGACTAATAGTCAATGTTGCGCCCTCCCCAGTTTGCAGGATGTGCTGCCCATTTGTTATCATGCAGTTGTGGGTGTGTGTGTCGACTTGTTTAAACTTAATTAAACCACTACGGTTTAACAATAATGATAATAATTATTATTATTGATATTATTATTATTATTATTATTATTATTATTATTATTATTATGATTATTATTATTATTATTATTATTATTATTATTATTATTATTATTATTATTATTATTATTATTATTATTATTATTATTATTATTATTATTATTATTATTATTATTATTATTATTATTATTATTTTTATTTATTTTTTTTCCCTCCTCTCTACCTTTTAGAGGCATTTAATTATACTTTTTTTTTTTTTTTACTGTTGTGGGAGCGTGGCGTGTAGCCACTGAGAAGGAAGTCTGCTTTTTACCTGGCTGTTTGCGTTTTAGTTTGCAGACGACCAGGTGGGATGCAGCTTAATCTCCGGATAGGAGAAGTTATAGTAGTGGGGGGGAGGGGGGAGGGAATGGGGGATTGTGTTTTTTGTTTTTCTTTTCAGTCGACTCGCTCTGTTTTATTTTTGTTTTCACGCTCACGCTCGGTACTCAATGGAACCTTAACAAGTGAATATGTATCTATTATAGTTTTCTACTCCAAACGAATTACATTCAACCAGACTGCATCCCTTTTAGACTATGGCTAATTTGAATATCCTGATCTGGAATACAGGGGGTCTCAATATACCACATAAACGCACAAGTGTACTAACGTGGCTAAAGAGGAAGCAAGTGGATCTGGCTTTACTGAGTGAAACTCATCTTTTATTGGCGGATAATGCAAAATTGGCAAATACATTTTATCATAACATAAGTTCTTCTTCTTTTGGCACCAAGACCCGAGGGGTAGCCATAGTGGCGAAGAAAAATTTGAATATTAAACTGTTAGATGTGTGGTCTGATGCAAATGGTCGAATCACTATTGCTAAAATAGAATGCTCTAACCGGAAAATTGCGCTGATTTCTGCATACGCCCCTAATTTGTATGACGCTAACTTTTATGCTGCACTAACTTCAGCTATGTTGAAACTACCTGATTACTCTTTAATAGTAGGAGCTGATTTTAATGCAGTTTGGGATCCATTGATCGATAGATCCAATCACACGGAAAACTCTGATCAGAAGCAAGCTACCACAGCCCTACAGGCCTGGTCTAAGGACACAGGGGTAATTGATATGTGGCGTTCGCTCAACCCATCTGCGAGGGATTACTCCTTCTTCTCGTCGAGACATAAGACCTCTTCCAGAATTGATTATGTTTTTTCTTCCCCACATCTCTTTGATAGCTTTGATGTTGACTTAGTGCCCATAGCACTCTCAGACCACAAAGGTATCCTCCTCAAAGGTTCACTCAGTAAAATAACATCCCGTGCCCCTAGATGGCGTTTTAACTCAACACTTCTGAAAAACGGAGAGTTTAACTTGCAATTTAAAGAGAAGCTCACTGAATTCCTACAGTTTAATGTTGGCTCTGTACAGGACCCCAGAATCCTATGGAATTCGGTTAAGGGATTTATCAGAAGTAACACTACTCTCTTTGCATCTAATCTCCGCAAGGGACGTCTCTCCAAGCTAGAGGAACTGGAAAAGCTTCAAGCCATGTTGATCTCTTCCTTGCAGCACAACTACTCTAATCGACTGGAGCTTCAAATTAAGGTAGTGAAAAAAGAGATTAACTCTATTTTAAGACAACAATCTGAATTTCAGATGCACAGAACAAGACAGCACTACTACTTTCACGCCTCCAGGCCTAGTCACCTATTAGCTATGAAGATACGTGCCAGTGAGCAATTTGCGGATATCCCTTCCATTAAGAACCAACAGGGGGAGGTAACCACCAACCCAAAAAAGATTAATGATACATTTCGCTGTTTTTATTCCAATCTGTACAAGTCAGAGGTGGTCTTTGATCATACCAAGCTGGAGGATTTTCTTGATCAAATCAATCTACCACAGATCTCAGAAGATAGTGCTAGGTTGTTAGCTGCACCTATCACGCTGGTTGAACTTAGAGAGGCGATTGCGGATATGCAACGGGGCAAGGCTCCCGGATGGGACGGCATTCCACCGGAACTCTATCTTGCATTCTGGGATGTACTCGGCCCCTTATTACTCTCAATGATCTTACACTCAATCAAAGAGGGCAATTTTTCTAGAGATGTCAATATGGCGCTTATATCTGTTTTACTCAAGAAGGATAAGGACCCCACCGAATGTGGCAGCTACAGGCCCCTAAGTCTCCTCGGAGCCGATCTTAAGCTATATGCCAAGGTTCTAGCCACCAGACTTCAAAAGCACATGACATCTCTAGTTCACCCTGATCAGACCGGCTTCATAAGAGGCCGCCTGGTTACTGACAACATCAGACGGTTACTGCACGTGATTAATGCCAGCAAGGATATTGCAGCCCCTACAGCGGTCATATCCTTGGACGCAATGAAGGCATTTGACAGATTGGAGTGGTCTTACTTATGGGCAGTTCCGAAGGATGGGGTTGGGTGAGGGTTTCATTCATATGATCAAAGTATTATACACTGAGCCTTCGGCCATGATCTTAACGGGAAAGTTCTGTTCGCCACTCTTCTCTGTCTCGCGTTCTTCTAGACAGGGTTGTCCTCTTAGTCCCGGACGCGTGTAGCTTTATGCCAAGCAAGCAGTGCAAAAATTTACCGTAGTGGCATGCAGTAATGCGCCTTTCATTTTCGCGGAAATAGGCTGTCTATTGCCATTCTCTTTGACAAACTCTAACCTTAACCAGCTCCTTAACAGCGCCTAAACTTAACCGTTCTAACCTTAACCAACTCCGAAACAATGCCTAACCTTAACCTTAACCATAGAAATTATATTGCCATTCTCTTTGACAAACTCTAACCTTAACCAGCTCCTTAACAGCGCCTAAACTTAACCGTTCTAACCTTAACCAACTCCGAAACAATGCCTAACCTTAATCGGCGAAAGAATACACGTTAAAAAAAAATCACGTTAAAAAATATTTTCGATGGGATTCGAACTCGCCAGCAAACAAGCCATAGGATCCACAGCCATGTGTCCTTGCCAATTGAGCTATTTGTTGGATACTGAATAAGGGGCGGTGACTTATATATATTGAGCTCCGCTCGTGTCGCATGCGCGGGCACCTCGCGCGAGCACGCCGGCGCACGCACGCACCTGAGCGAGCACGCCGCCGCCGGTGCACGCACGGTAGCATTTGTCTGAAAAGAAGGGCGCTTTACCGCACTAGCGTGCGGTGACGAATGCGGAAGCATTTTTGCACTGCTTGCTTGGCATTAACGTACAGGCGTCCCGGACTCTTCGCTTTATCCCTCGAACCCCTAGCTCAATACATAAGACAATCCCAAATTATGTCTCCTATTTCAATTCAGGGCACACATCATCATATTAGCTTATACGCAGATGATGTACTCCTGTTTATGCAAAATCCCTCCATCTCTCTACCTCATCTGCTCGGCGTGATAGATGAATTTGGCAGCCTGTCCGGCTTTAAGATCAACTGGCCAAAATCTGCTTTTCTTCCACTTAATGAGCCTGCGAAGGCTACCATCTTACCGGCAAACATGCTTATGGTGGAGCACTTTAAATGTCTCGGGATTGAAATATTCCCCACTATAGGCCAGACGGTAAGGTATAATTACTCCAGCTTGGGTGACAGGATTACGAATGACTTTAACAGATGGTCCAAATTAAAAAATTCATTACAGGCCCGTGCGTCAATAATTAAAATGAATATTTTACCCAGAATTAACTTTATCAGCTCCATGCTCCCGTTACCTCCTCCTGTTGGTTACTGGCAGAAATTGCACTCTGCCTCGTATAAATTCGTTTGGAACAATAAACGCCCGCGCTTGAAGAGATCAACTGCCCAAAGGAGTAAACTCGATGGGGGCTTAGCATTTCCAGACTTTAAATATTATTTTCAGGCTTTCTCTCTGAGACCTTTGATCACTTGGTTTGATGCTCAAGCAGCTGTATCTTGGCGACCATTGGAGGAGAAGTTGGTGTCCCCATATAGACTTCAGGATATTGTGTATACCAACATATCAATTAAACAATGTAAATTAAGATTTGGCCCTTTAATCACACATGTGATCCAAACTTGGCGTGACACTCAGAAAGTGGGTACAAACCGCCATCAATGGCACACGCATTCCCCTCTATTTAATAACAATCTTCTCCTTATTGAACAACAACCTATTAGGTACCCTAGATGGGAAAAGAAAGGTATCCACACATTGGGGGATATCTTTGATAACTCTGGACTCTGATCTTTCCAGGATATATCCAACGGATATGATCTCCCCGGAACCTCCTTTTTCTTTTATTTACAAATAAGAGCAGCTCTGAAGGCTCATGGCGTGCCATGGGATGCTCCACTAGTGCATCACCGCTTTCACAAGTTCTTTTATGACAAGGAGACATCGAGAGGCTTTGTCTCTGACTTTTATCGCCATTTACTCATGACCTCGTATAAAGAGCTCCCCCTGGATACGATTTGGAGAAAGGATGTTCCGGAGTTGGATGTAGATTTTGATTGGGATGCAGTCTGGGAAAATGTTCGGTTATCCTCACACAACCCAGATCACCAACAGATTCATCTGAATTTTATTCACAGGACTTATTTAACCCCTAGACGATTGAATTCAATGGGTCTCAGACCTGACTCTCTGTGTACCTTGTGTCCAAGTGGCGCCACAGGTACATTTATGCATATGTACTGGGAATGCCCTCCTGTTGTGATTTTTTGGGAAAATGTTACATATCAGCTCGCAGACATTTTCTCTCTAACCATACCTGTATCTCCTTCTGTACTATTACTGAATGATCTCTCTAAATTACCGACCTCTATACAGGTGAAAAAACTAATTTTGGCCGGCCTCACAGCCGCAAAAAAATTGATTGCCTCACGTTGGTTTCATCCAGATAGACTCTGTCCAAAGGTATGGTTTCTCACCTACCTTGACGTGATCTATTTGGAGATATCCACGGCACGTGTTATAGGGGTTAGGGAATCTGATATCGTAATTTGGTTGGCTACAGTGGCAAAGTTGAGGGAACGCATATAAGTTTGGAAATGTTTGTTTTGATTCTTGTTTTTTTTTTTTTTTTTTTGAGTGATGTATTGTGATGTATTATGAGTGTGACTCATGTTGAGGTCCTGGGGTGAGCGGGGGGAGGGGGGGGGGGGAAGAGAACGAGCGAGTGTCCATGTTAGGATGATCACTGTACAGTTGTATCAGTAGTTGTCTTGTCATGTGGTGTTGAGTAAGTCTTTTTATGTATTGTTGTTGTTGTATTGTGATATGTTTTGTTTCATGTTGGAAAAAAGAAAAGAAAATAAAAATATTTGATCAAAAAAAAAAAGAGAAGACCTGTCCTGGCCACCTCCGTTGTATTTTAGGTGTGTCGTTCGCTAGTAAGTGTGACTCCTGTAAAAACACAATCTTGGCTTTTAGTTGTTTTATCCTGTTCATAACTTGTTTTACTTTAGTAAGCTTTTGAAGGCCTCTGCAGTTCCATGAAATATATTCAATTAAGGTATCTGCCATTTTGCATTAGTTGTTTTGTCTCCCTGAGACTGTTGTAAAGATTCGGATGGCAACAATATAGAAATAAGAAGAAAATAAAAATAAAAACTAATAAAGTTGGTTGGTACCATAATACAGAGAGAGAAATTACCTTACCCCTAACATGCCCGAGTTGGCCACTCGGGCAACCCTTAACCCTTACTAAGTAGCTTCCTTTTCGAGCTCGAAATATGTCCACATCACTGTGAGGAATCATAATTCCTTTACCTCTACTCTATACTACCTGAGGTGTGTGACCGTTGGTACAAGAGAAATCAAAAATCAAACATGAACATCAAATATAAATCAAGTGTGTGAACTGTTAAGCATTGGTATTACAGTACATATGTCTTATGTCCACCTAGAATATAACTTTTGGTACACTTTTAGAGAGCTGTTTAGCCCTCAAAATAAACGTGTGAAAGTGTATATACATATATACACACATATATATATATATATATATACACACATATACACACACACATAGAAAGTATATACAAAAAAAACATTTCATTTCATTTCAGTATATTTCATAAACAATCATTCGTTGACATTCAAAAGTCAACTGATTAGCTGCCAGAGTCTTGTTTGGTGCCATAACATATTGGAAAATATAACTTCGAAAGGCCTAAGTAATGTTATATTTACTATAGGTGAAAATAGAGGATACGTGTTACATCACCTATCTACGTTTGAGGGACACGTTACAGCAGCAGTCAGTTGTGTAGTTTACTCATCGACAAAGGTACGAGAAAAAGTAAGAATAAAAAAATAAAAGTGAGAATGCCGAAGCAACAGTTCATGTTATCTGTTGCTTCTGCTAGGCTAACTACATCATTCAAACAGCTAACGCTGCCATGTTGTTTAGCCTGTCGGCTAAGTAGGCTACTGGTGGTAAACAGTTATAATGTTGTATGCTTATTGTGGATAACACAAAAGATAGGTTATATAGTGTTCGTGTTTATGTAGCCTACTCACCCGCCAGGACAAGAAGTGAAAGTTTAACCTTTTTCCGAGTGTCCTCGATAGTCCATTCTAGGTTAGCTGGCTCAGTCAAACAGCTAGCACAGCCAGCTAGCCTACTAGATAGCTTGTCGGCTAACCTGCCAATATGACCAGCTATGCGATCTTTTGGTTATTTAGGCACAGTCATCGTTTTCAGATATATATCAAAGGCGATAGCGAGGGGGGCGTACGCGTGTAGGTCAGTGGCCAATCAGAGCACAAAACGGGAACCCGGAAACACAACTGCGTTGGTAAAAGCATACACGCGGCCCGCGCGCAACTGTTTGCCGAGTCGTTGTGCAAGAGTTGGAAGTTTTATTTATTTTATCACTTGTAGGCTACCATAGCGCAGGCTCATGACAGCAACGTTACGTTAGTGACTTGGTTGAAACGTGATTCCTGAGTGATACCAAGTAAAGTGGAAGGCAAATGCATCCTCGCTATCTCCTCTGACTGCGAGCAGTGCTCTGCATGTCCGGCTGCACTGCCACACTGTCTGTGTACTCTGCTCTGGTCCAATCACATTCAGCGTCCCGTCAGCGTTTCCCCCCCTCACCCACAGTCTGCGAATCAGATGCAGAGTAGGGCGGGTCTTAAACAGTCCGAGTCAGAGCAGAGTTGACAGCACATCTACAGTAGCCTCACTCCCAGTTTTATCTCTGTGAGATAAATGTAGCTATTAGCCTAGTTTCGTCAGCAGGCAGAGGCAGCCAGCAGAAAAATATGACATGTTCAAAGATGGTCAGTAAAAGAAATGTCGACTGCAATTCAAAGGTGAATGGACTGAAAAATATGCGTTCATCCTGAGTCCCAGCTCCAAACCAATGTGACTAATATGCCAAGAAACGGTAGCTCTTGTGAAGGGTGGCAATTTGAAACGCCACTACGAAACAAAACAGTTATTTTAATGCAACCTTTCCTCAAAATTCAGTGCTAAGAACAACAAAAATAAATGGAATGAAATCATCATATCAAGCTGCAAGCAGAATTATTGTTAAATCTATGTCACAACGAGAAAAAGCAACCAAGTCCACACTCAGTGGCAAGAAGCCATTCTCTCTCTCTGATGCATATGTGATGCCCACTAGAAGTGGTATCACGTTAATATCTTTAGATTATGTGTCAAAACAGTGTGAACATATTGGTACAGGATTACCTCCATCAGAAACAAGGTAGAACAGTCAGTTATATGTAATGGGAGACATTAACATAATTTGGTCAATAGGTGGCAGTATAGGACTGGTGTTTAGTGGCTTCGCCTTCCAGGGAACCGTACCTTGTGTTTAGGGACGCACGAGGCGACCTCAGTCTCACAACCGGGAGGAACCAGAATCAGTAACATCGTGTCTGCACCTTCCTTTGTCAAATGACTAACTACAATCTGTTTCATAGGTGGGTAATATACTACAAAACACGCATAAAGGTTAACAAGGATACATGCAATGTCGAGGGTCCAAATGAAGTAACTATTGTCGATGTTTGAGTCAAGTTTAAGAAGTTTAAGACGACAAGTAACATGGTTGAGAAGCAGACCGTCTATTGATGGTGCCATGTCTCGTGGTACAATTGTCCATTTAATCACTAACGTGTCGGAGTTAAGTATCTCCAAGGGGATTATAAAGGTTTATGTTTTGAAGTACATACTGTTTGGGTTGAATTGCTGTGTAGTAAATCAAATGTGTATATTGTGTACAAGACGGTTAGAGGGAAATTACTTTAGCTTACACTACCTGGGAGGTGGCTAAGCACCGGAGTGGTACCACATGCTCTCTCTCTCTCTCTCTCTCTCTCTCTCTCTCTCTCTCTCTCTCTCTCTCTCTCTCTCTCTCTCTCTCTCTCTCTCTCTCTCTCTCTCTCTCTCTATCTCTATTGCGCTCTCCGTTAAATGTAAATATAAATCTATTCCCTTGAGTTATACCATGGTCACGGTTTAGCAAATTCCTAGTAGGGTTGAGAATGGCCAGATACATATATATATATTTTTTTTTTATCCACTTTTTCTCCCATTTTCTATATTTTCTCCCATCCCAATTTCGTATCATCCAATTCAACCCTCCCCTGTCACGAACGCTGTTTCTTGCCTCCCACAAGCCGGCTGCAATGTGGACTAAGTCATACATAGCACAAGTCCCCTCCGGTACTTGAGGTAACAGCAGTCGCATCTTTTCACCTGCGCAGCTCGATATCTCAGTGGCGAGGAGTAACGCGTGGGAGGCTCGCGCTGCCCCCGTCACTTCCTGATTCTACTGCGCAGGCGCACCAACCGACATGTAGGAGTCGCTGTCCACAACGCCCGATCCCCACCCATCAGTTTTCCCACCCCCTAATACGGCCAATGTGTATTAGTATGAACGACCAGCTAAACTGAAAGCAATGTGGAGCGCTGGGCTCGAACAGGCGAGCCCAGCGTCTCCGCATTCGTGGCGAACGCCTTGCCCACTACGCCACGTAGCCGCCCCAGATACATATATATATATAAATGCACTTTCATTGCACATTTGAGTTTCAATAGAACTTGAGCTGGAACACAAATATGAGTAACACTGAGGTGTTGAGGTATTTCTGTACACTAGAGAATAGTGGATATGACTGATGATAAATGACTGATGATAAAGGTAACAGTTATTGGTGATTTAAGGAATTGTTTGACAGACAATGAGAATGACAGTGTTGTTTAAAAGAAGACATACGATGGTCTCTTCCAACATGCCTAGACATGCCTAGACAGAGGTTAACAGGAGAATGTTTCCCTTCTCACATGCTTATACTTAAGACGCCAAATATGTATAATGACATAAGTAATTACAATGTACAGTATATAATACTGGATAGCTACATTTAAAAGGAAAATGCTATTGAAGTGAACCAGGGTATTCTAAAAGGGTAGAATGTGTGTTGCAATGATGAATATGCTTTTGAATTAATAACAAGAATGGGATTATAATTGAATGTATTAAAGTAATGTAACTAATTGAACTGAATGATGATACAATGATGATACAATGATGATACAATGATGATACAATGATGATAAGTGATTGATTGATTATTCTGTGGAATAAATAAACGTTGTTGAAAGACAACCGGGAGGACCCAGAATCAGTAACATCGTGTCTGCACATTCCTTTGTCAAATGACTAACTTCAACCTGTTTCATAGGTTGAACATATCTCTGCTATCAGGTGCCATATCCTGGTACCTGTAACACATACATAATAAAATAATGTATGACTGAAGTGATGGAGACCATGTTTGAAGGCAAACAAAAGCAAATCCCCCTCAGATCGCACAGCAACCAGAATAACTGAAATACTGGCTGGTGATTTGATTAAACAGCTTTGTGATAGAATAAAACAATGCACAGTGCATTTCCATAGCTGTGGATGAGTCCACTGACACCACTGAGAAGCCTATGTTCTGAAGAACCGTTCATGTTCTGAAGAACTGTTCATGTTCTGAAATGTTATTGCTAAAGATTGAGAAGGTTGGATCAGTTGTACTTTTTTTTTGAATACTTGAAACCCTTTTTTGAGGAATATTTTATGCAGCCCAGCCTCACCCAGACTCTACCTCCAGCGGCCCCCAGGTAAATTGAGTTTGAGACCCCTGATCTAGAGACATAGATCTTTGAAAAAATGATATGTAAGTTTATTCACCCTGAGTGGCACCGACAAGTGACATTTTGGCCTCTGGCCCATGGACTAATGGAGGGGGTTCTAGTTTGATGCCCCACGATAAAACAGTGCTCCTCCTCAGAGAGGTCGTAGCTTTGTTTTCCTGGGGCCGTGATTCCGAGTCTGCGGTTCAAGTCCCCGGGTCTCTGAAAACGGATACCCTCTGGCCCCGCTTTTCAAGACGAAAACACCCGGCACGGAGGATGCAAGCTTGGTATTTCATTATGAGAATATCTCCGAGCTCAGGACGGCTGCAGCCCGCATACAACGGGGCTTACTGCCGATGCCGCTGTGTCTGGTAAACACCGTTCTGTGAGAGGGACGTGTGTTGCCTTTCCCTTTTTCTTTTGGATAAAAAAAAGGAGAGACAGCGGCTGTCTAAAGTGTTGGCCTGTATCGCTATTCCTCACATTATACAGCTTAAGTAGTAGCCGCTTTAGCTTGCTACTGCGTTAGCTGGTGGTTATCGATAGCCGGTAAAAGCTAACTGTTAGCCAGTTAGCTGTTAGGCTAAGCCGTTAGCTGGCTACTACGTTAGGCTAGAAACGTTAGCTTGATGCTATCAGTCAGCCTGGAGTTAGCTGTTAGCTTGTGCTAAAACCATTGGCGCTAGCCGTGAGGAAGTAGCAAGCCCTGAGCACTCTGACTACGGCGTCATCTCTGGCAGAAGATGTCGTCGGGCCTGCACCATGACCGGCCGCAGGATGGGGGCGTCGCGCCGGAGCGAGGCTCCAGCCGTCGCCGCTTCTGGCCCCGCCGGTGAGAGGCCTCGTCAACGTGGTGGACCAACCTGTTGTTGCGGCCATTTCATCCTGCGTTTGGGGGTTCAGGTAGGAGTCCGTAGGACATTACACTATGCCCCACTCTTCCTTCCTCCACCTCCCGAATGTTTTTGGTTAATAAAGATGTCTTTGTTTAACAAAACGTGTGTTACTTCACTGCATTTTGGAGATACGACGTGTGCTATGTGAACTCGCAGCTACAAATGCTGGGGTTGCTTTTTTCTTGCTTGGAGTGTTGTACATTGTAAGTTCTAGCATTTGGCCAAGGCTTATGTATTTCTCTCTACTTAGAAACAGCATTCTTCTTACATGAGTAACAATGAACTGAGTTTTTTATTGCATGATGAGAAGTTGTGTGTTTCATGTAACGTTTGGGAAACGTAGCTTGAGTCCACAACTGGCTGGGTGTTAGTCTACAGAGTTGTACATAGTGGCATATGACCAAGGGCCTTGAGTCCCTCTCTTTAGCTTGATATTCTTTCTTTGCTTAAGGGTAATGATAAAAATAACGGGTGGCAAGTTTTCACACATAAGCCAGAGCCAGAGTGGATAAAACCAGTTTTTTACACAAACGAGGTTATCGGCTGTGGCTGGCGTGCATGATGTAAAGCTTTTACTCTACAGGTAAGTATGTGCTTCATCTGGCGCGCCATGCACCTGGTGTCACGGCTCTGCTTCTTTTGGCATCGTATCAGGGGTGAGGTGGTGAGGGGGGGGGTAAAATAAACCTCTCCCCTCCCGGATATAGTTATATCCTTATGAAACTGATTGGCCAAAAGGTTGTGCCTTTCTACCTATCAGTCTCCCTGTCGAGGGCGTTCTCTCTCGTCACAGGGGGGGGGGGGGGATTTTCCTGTCTCCCACACCAAATCAGGGTAGGTGGGACACGGGTTTCCCCCGGCCATTTGAAAACGTCACAGGCGCTTTTTTCTTGCTGGACAAGAGACATGTCCGTGAGTTACAGGGCCTGTGCTACAGACTGCTGTCATTGTAAAGGATAGGTGATGCAATGCAGTAGAGACAATTTATCTTCTACTCTGCTCCCTACCAGTAGTGTATATTGGGTCAGAGCCTCCTCCTCAGGGTGTTTTCAGAGTCTCCTCCTCAGGGAGTTCAGAGCCTCCCTCTCAGTGTGAGAGCCTCCTCAGAGTTTCAGAGTCTCCTCCTCAGAGTCTTGGTCCAATTGTTACATGAACCCTTTTCAATTGTTTTTACTCACGTTGTGGTCTCTCTGGGAGAATTGCTGTCTTCTCCTCTTACATGAAGAGCAGAATTGACGCAGTTTTTATTCCCAGGCTCGAGAGGCCATTGAAGCACAAGCGCGTTTTCTTATTGGCCAAGAGACATGTCCGTGAGTTACAGGGCCTGTGCTACAGGCCGCTGTCATTGTAAAGGATAGGTGGTGCAATGTGGTGGAGACAATTGTCTTCTACTCTGCTCCCTACCAGTTGTGTATTGGGTCAGAGCCTCCTCCTCAGGGAGTTTCAGAGTCTCCTCTGAGTTTCAGAACCTCCCTCTCAGTGAGGGAGCCTCCTCAGAGTTTTCAGAGCCTCCTCCTCAAAGAGTCTTCGTCCAATGTGTTACATGAACCTTTTTCAATTGTTTACTCACGTTGAGGTCTCTCTGGGAAAAACGCTGTCTTCTCCTCTTACATAAGGAGCAGAATTGACACGGTTGTTATTCCCAGGCTCGTCATGTGCGGACCCGTGTCTGTGTCTTGTAGACCGGCTCCCTGCTGCTCGTCCCAGACAGCAAGGGGAAACGTTGTGAGGCTCTTTCTGGTTGGAAATTTGGCGTCACTGTTCTTGGGTTCTTTGCGAACATAGACGCTGTTTATGAAATCAGCGTATGGTCTTACGAGACCAATCAGTGCCAGCCCAGGGTGTTTTTTCAATGATTGAATATGTTTTGTGGGCCGCGGGGTTGGGGTTTTGTCTCCGACCCCGCGATGTTGGGGGCTGTGACAGGGGTTTGCTCACGTCCGTTCCCTGGTGGCGTGTGGGATGCGCGTCTGAGTAGTCGTGGGCCCTTCTAAACAAAGGTAAGTCCCACGGTCTGCTCACCCTGTGCGTTTGGCACGGTGGTGTAGTGGTTAACACAGTCGCCTCACAGCAAGAAGGTCCAGGGTTCGATTCCCGCTTGGGGACCATAGGTTTCCATGATGCCAGGTACCCAGGTGGGATATCTCCCAGGCCTTTCTGTGTGGAGTTTGCATGTTCTCCCCGTGCTTGCAAGGGTTTCCCCCCGATAAGATAAACCCAATGGAAAAACATGCACAACAACAGATCGCTAACGCTGTGGCGTCCTTGACGAAGACGGACAGGAGCACTTGGATTGGTCCCCTGGCGCGGCTCACGTTGACGCCTGTCTGCTCCCGGCTTCCCTTGGGGGGGAAGGACGACGGGATGGGTTAATCGCAGAGACAAATCGCATCTGCGATCCTAAAGAGACAATGCATGCGTGTGTGTTCCGGTGTGTGTGCTAAACTAACCGCTGTGTGTACCACTAAAACATTGAGTGTCGTTGCATGCCGAATAAAGACCTCTGCAACAGGTCCTGCATTATTATTATTTGAGGCGCTAAACCCTCTTCGCACAGTTGGGTCCGATCTCCCTCCCGTCCCTCGCTAGGGGGGGTGGGGGGGCCCGGCTCCTCCCCGGTATTCTTTTTTTTTAACAAATTTTTTTTATTTTTATTTTTGACATTACACACAAACATTAACAGTAGAAATCCACTATAAATCACAGGACTATTACCGATATAATACTAACAATAATGGCAGCCCAGTTTTTAAATCAAAATTGATTAATTAATAAATAAATATATAATAAATAATTAATTACAATACAATACAATACATATACTATGCTCTTGCTCGCTCTCCCCCCCCCCCCCCCCCACAGGACCCCCTCTTGGATAACATCCATTATACCGTTTGACACCTCCCCGGTATTCTGATGGTTGTAGGGGACCTCAGCGGGTACATCTGTCGGGCTTACGCTCTGCTCAGCTCTTGTGTTCCAATAGAGCAAAGCGTAAGCTATATACGAAATATAACGAAGGTTATCCTCTAACCCTAGTTATATAAGTAATAGCGAGCGCTATTCCCTTTCTTCCGTTTCGGCGGTGAAAGACTGAGGAAGGAGCTGATAGTATGGCCATGACCCCGCTTATATAGGAGCGGATGTGGGAGTGGTCAGGCAGATGGGGGCATACACGTGGGTGAACGTTTTCATGATAGTATATGATTAAAGGGACAGTTCCAATAGAGCAAAGCGCTCGCTATTACTCATATAACCAGGGTTATAGGATAACCTTTGTTATAGGCTATGTGTTATATAGCTGGATGGTTTGTGGTTATAGGCTATGTCTATGTGTTATATAGCTGGATGGTTTGTGGTTATAGGCTATGTGTTATATAGCTGGATAGTTTGTGGTTAGGCTATGTGTTATATAGCTGGATGGTTTGTGGTTATAGGCTATGTGTTATATAGCTGGATGGTTTGTGGTTATATATCAACTGGCTATCGCGTCCTGCTCTGCCTACTGAGATAACCCCTTATCTCCACTGGAGATTGTTATGAAGTGTAAGGAGAAATTACGGCCCCCGGAACCTTGTCGGCACGTCCTAACAGCGCGGCGGTCCTGTCCTGTGTTTTCCTCGTTTTGTGACAGCGGACAGAGGGACGTCGCGCGACGGTTAGCAGTCGAGCTAATGTAACAAGTGCCTTGTTGCCTTGTATAGATAATTACACCCCATCACAAAATACACTTTAATACATTCCACTAATACTCTTAAACGTTTTATTTTATTGATTTAAGTTGATTTCATTCCTTTCGTTTTGTTTTATTGCACTTTTGGGAGTTAAGGCTTTTATTTTGACATCGACACACTTACTTTTCTGGTCCTCCGGGACACACATCCTGCCTGCTGTCTCGCGGTTAGTCAGTCCCACCTGGAACTCCGTGGGGTAAGCACTACTTATTATGTTCAGTGAAAGACTTCGGTCTAAAAGTTGTTAAATATTCCTAAAACTGTGAAACGAGTTTGTAATGTAACTAATATGTACCTGTGCAGTTGTTTTGTGGGAGGTTTGACTGGGTAAAATGCACTTTAATAGCATGTAGGAAGTTTGCACACACGTGCACTGTTAACATGGAGTTAATGCAGTCACGTCTTTTCTCAACCATAGCTCACGTGCTGCAGTGCAGATGACTATTCCTAATGCTGGTGCATTGTGTTGCCTTTGTAACCTAACAGGTATGTGTGTACAGTAGCTCCCATGTGTCCGTTTTGTATTCAATTGTGTATATCTTTCCAATGTAATTGTATGTTAAAATGTGTCATTCTTATGAGCGAGTCCCACCTGGAACTCCGTGAGCTCACGTGCTGCAGTGCAGATGACTATTCCTAATGCTGGTGCATTGTGTTGCCTTTGTAACCTAACAGGAGGGAAATAAAGTCCGTCAACAGTCATCCATGTCTGTCGTCCTTAACACAACGCCGTCAGAGAGTACACCTAACTACACCGGTCACACGTGGTGCCGTTTGACCTCGGACAACGGACAACGCTCGCCTGTCCACCGGGGACGCTGTCTGCACGCCGCTTCTTCATTCAACTGGCTGTGCTGAGTACAACGTCGAACGTTAACGTGTGCGCATAGGATAAGCGCATATGTGATATTGGTTGTTTTTGTTTAATAATAATATGCTATTGATTGTAATTGTAAATATTATTGTAATGATACAGTAATTGGAAACGACACTAGTTGTACAAGACCATTGTAATTTTTTTTCTTTTTCTTTCATCTGTTATGTATTGTGAATAGATAGCCTATGGTCTAATGTTCAAAGTTTGAGCAGTAACAAGTGTTGCTATCTAACACATGCCCACTGTAAATATAATTGGGAACCAATTTGTTTATATGGTTGGCTGGTAATGAGATATATATATATATATATATTATTTTTTTCCCCCCATCTGTTCTGGTAAATTGTGAATGGATAGCCATACAGTAGCCTACATGTATTCGTGTGTAGTCTAGTGTTTAAAGTCTGAGCAGTAACAAGCGGCCATTTAACACATTCACACATACTTTTCTTTTGTTTATAGCCCTCTAAAGCATTTTTATTTTTATTTCTTGAACATGTCTGCAGCAGGACCACCAGATCTGGAGATGGTGGGTATGATGCCTGTATATGGCAGGGGTCAGTCAGCTCTTATGTGTGGGAGGGGAAGACCTGTGGAACTGAGTCAGTCTACAGTTCGCCAGTCAGTGTTTGAAGCAGTGGGGCCAGTGGCCACATCTACTCCAATCACACATGGCAATGATGCAGCCCCGCAACTCGCTAGGTCAGAGGATTTAGGCAGCCTCGTCACAGACCTTGCCATACAGATAGGAGAACAAATTGCATCTACTCTGCATGCCATGCACCAGACCAGTTATCAGCCCCAGGTCCCCGTCCCTGAGCCCCAGGTCCCCGCACCCCAACCACAATGTTTTTCTGGGTGTGCAGACATGTCAAGGATGAAAGTGATAGTGCAGGCGGAGACTAAACCACCTCCGTTCTTCAGAGGTGATCGCACTGAGCCAGTCTCCATACATGAGTGGGAAGACATGATGCTAGTGTATCTGTCTAGAGCGAGTTGTAAAACCGACAGAGAATTGTGTGATCTAGTGATGGGCAGGTTGACTGGTAAAGCTAGAGACATAGTGAAGGTGTCACTGCGTAGCCGGCCTGAGTTGTCTGCCAATATGACCCCTGCAGCTGTGTTTGACATTTTAAAGCGTAACTTCAGCGAGCTGACATACTCCAGTATGCCCATGGCCGACTTCTATGCCATGGTTCCCAGGCCTAGTGAGGGAGTGATGGATTACTGGGTCCGGTTGAATAAAGCAATCGATGTTGCAGATGAGTGTCTACGTCGCCGGGGTCGGTGTGTTGATGATGCGAGCGCCGAGGTCGTGATGATGTTGATCACGCACTGCCCAGATCCCAGTCTAGCTATGTCCTTCCAGCTGAAGCCTGTGGAGCAGTGGACTGCAGCTGAGGTCCAGGAGCGTCTAGATGGTTACCAGAGAGACCAAAGGAGATCCAGTTCACGGGCACAGCAGGTTAACATCTCGGCATGCAGTCAGAGCCCCATGGCTGGTGGCCCATCCCCTCCTGTCCTGTATGGTGGGGCCCAGCAGTCTTCTGTTGTTGTGCAGTCACAGCAGCCTCCCTCCTTTGGCTCTTCTCATGAACAGCTTGGTGAGCCCCACAGGGTCTTAGCCGCAGCGCAGGCCCTCAGCCCTCCTACACCCATCTTAATGACTCCTGCCCCGGCGTGTCCCCCCTCTGTAGACCCTGGCCTTCATCAGGTGGTTGACTTGTTAGACCGTGTGCTCTCACTGTGTTCGGCCTCGCTGGCCCCAGCAGTACAGGCTCAGCCTGGTCAGCCGTCTCGCTCCCACATCCAGCCAAGTAATGGGCAGACGTACCACTCGCGCAACCAGGCCAGACCGAGTCAGCAGAGTTACTCGCGCAACCAGGCCAGACCGAGTCAGCAGGGTTATTCGCGCAACCAGGCCAGACCGAATCAGCAGAGTTACCCGCACAACCAGCACGACCCATGCGAAGTGTGTCAAGACAGCAGGCATAACACTTATCAACACTGTATGCTCTATCGGCTGTGCCACCGCTGTTTCCGCCCTGGTCACTATGAGGACTCATGCCCTGGCATCTCCCAGCCATCAGCTGGATCAGCATCTCCCTCCAACAGACCCGCTCAGACCCATCCTGTCAATGCTGCCCCTTTAAACTAGCCAGCCCATGCAATGAGAGGGATAGTATGGGCAAAGTGAATGAAACCCTCGAGAGAGAACCAGACTTAGAAGCCATCTATGTAAACAGCTGCAGATTACTTCCAGAAAACGAAACAGCCATCTTTGTTGGGTCACAGAGAGTGAACGGAGCTAGTGAACTGTTTTATGCTCCAGTGTTAGTCAGTGACAAGTACACATTGAGGGGGATGTTGGATTCTGGTAGTATGTCATGCACGCTCAGTGAGGAAGGTGAACAAAAGTTACAAACCGCTGGTGTTCTCCCTCGTGTCCAGCCGGCACCTGTGAATGTGGTGCTGGTTGGTTGTGGTGGCTTGACTACTCGACCAAAGTGTGTCTATGATTTGGAGATTGAAGTTTGTGGGTCAAAGTTTGTGGTTCCTACGTTGGTTGTGCCAGGTCAGAGAGACGAGTTTATAATTGGCACTAATGTAATCAAGTCCGTTCTCCAAAGGCTGAAGTCGACTGAAAAGTACTGGGAGCTTGTGTCCTGCAGAAACAGAGACCCTGAGTGTGAGAAGTTCCTTGAGCTCTTAAGCTGCACCTCCCGCTGGTCGGGCCCAGACCCGCCCGGGGTGATAGGCACAGTGAAGCTATGCCAGGCGGTTACCCTCCTCCCTCAGCAGGAGTATCTAGTGTGGGGGAAGCTACCAGCCAGTGCACATGTGTCTCCTGGGAGTACAGTTATTGTGGAGCCCACCTCAGCGAGGTCGGCCCCTCGCAACATCATAGTGGGGAGAGTGGTGACTCCCATGTGGGGCGACCGCTGGGTCCCCATGAAGGTCTTGAACCCGACACAGAGCCCCATCACGCTCCGTCGTAATGCCAAACTGGCTGATGTCTCACCTTGTCTTGCTGTTGAAGATCTGTCCATCACTCAGGGCCTGTGTCAGCAGCAGTCTGGTGTCTCCAGCTCCTCCGCCTCTCCTGGCTCCTCGTTAGATGCTGAGCAGATGTTGGCCGACTGTGGACTGGAGGACGTGAACATCAAGTCATGTGATGTGTCTCCTGATGGGAAGAAGAGGCTAGCTGACCTACTGGTGACGTATCAAGATGTCTTCTCCAAGGACAAGCTGGACTGTGGAAAGGTCAAAGACTTTGTGCACCGTATCCACCTCTCGGACGACCGTCCGTTCCGCCTGCCCTTTAGGCGTGTCCCCCCAGCTGACTATCACAAACTGAGAGAGGTGTTGACTGAGATGGAGGTGAAGGGGATAATCTCCAAGTCGATGAGCGAGTATGCCTCACCTCTGGTCATGGTGTGGAAGAAGAATGGAGACCTCAGGATCTGTACGGATTTCCGCTGGCTCAACGCAAAGACCGTCAAAGATGCTCATCCGTTGCCCCATCAGTCCGACTGCCTTGCTGCCCTTGGTGGGAACGCTTTCTTTAGCACCATGGATCTGACCTCAGGGTTCTACAACGTCCCTCTCCATGTGTCTGACCGGCGGTACACTGCCTTCACAACACCACTGGGCTTGTACGAGTACAACAGACTCCCGCAAGGCCTGTGCAACAGTCCGGCATCTTTCATGCGTATGATGCTCGGCATCTTTGGCGACATCAACTACTCCAGCCTCTTGTGCTACTTGGACGACCTGCTGGTGTTTGCGCCGTCTGAGGAGGAGGCGTTGAAGCGATTGGAGGTGGTCTTCTGCAGACTCAGAGTGAACAACCTCAAGCTCTCACAGAAGAAATGTAACTTCTTACAGAGGTCGGTCAGGTTCCTGGGTCATGTGGTCGATGCCAGTGGAGTCTCTGTCGACCAAGAGAAGGTCTCCGTCATCTCTGGCTTCCAGAGAGAGGATCTGATGGAGTCGGATGGCCGTACTCCCGCTCCGAAGAGAGTGAGATCCTTCCTCGGCATGGTGTTGTATTACCAAAATTTCATACATGGCTGCTCCAGTATAGCCAAGCCCCTCTTTGCCTTGACAGCTGGCCAGAAGAGAAAAGGGAAGACCAGTGCTGGTCGTACGAGAGCCGGTACGTTCCGGAAGCTGACTCCTGAGGACTGGACTCCCGCCTGTGAGACTGCGTTTGAGGAGCTCAAGAGGGCGCTCGTCGAATGTGTAGTGCTGGCTCACCCGGACTTTGAGAGGCCGTTCATCCTCTCCACTGACGCGTCGTTGGACGGTATTGGAGCAGTGCTCTCTCAAGTCCCTGTCGGGGAGGAGAAGGCCAGACCAATCGCCTTTGCGAGCAAGTCGCTCAGCCGCAGTCAAGCGAACTATCCTGCCCACAGACTGGAGTTCCTGGCCCTCAAATGGTCAGTGTGTGACAAATTCAGTCACTGGCTCAAGGGTCACAAGTTCACTGTGTGGACTGATAATAATCCACTCACGTACATCATGACCAAGCCTAAACTTGACGCATGCGAGCAGCGCTGGGTGTCCAAGCTGGCCCCTTACTGCTTCGACATCAAGCATGTGCCTGGGAGGCTGAATACAGTGGCCGATGCGCTGAGCAGAGATCCCTTCGTGAGGCCGCTCAGCCGGCGTCTCTTGACCGAGCCTTACTCCGCTCTTCTGGAGCAGGTGTGTGATGTGGAGAACAGGGGGGTGCAGGATATCTTCCGTCTGACATGCCAGCCCCAAGCTCTAGTGACCCCTTCTGGATGTGCGGTTGCTGGTGTGTCCATGTCGGCGGATGAGACCTCCACGGTGCTTTCCTCCCAGGAAGACTGGGACTCTGCGCCAAGACACAGAGCAGTATCTATGGCGGGTCACCTGTCCACTGTTGTCACTGCCGACCACGACGCAGTCTCCTCCTTGTCGTTGGCCGATCTGCAGGCCCGCCAGCGAAAAGACGCCACCGTCTCCAGAGTCATCTTTTACGTTGAAAGGGGCCGCAGACCCTCCAGACGCGAGCGCTGCTATGAAGATCAGCCCGCCTTGAGGATGCTGAAGCAGTGGGAGAGGCTTGCTATGCAGAACGGCATATTGTACAGGGTTACGAAGGACCACATGACCAGGCACAAGAGGTTCCAGTATGTTCTGCCTGAGTCCTTGAAGTCGGAGGCGCTGTCTGGAGTGCATGACTTGGCTGGTCACCAAGGTCAACCTAGAACGCTGTCTCTCGTACGTCAGCGTTTCTACTGGTATGACATGGAGAAGGATGTGCGGGGCCATGTGAGGAACTGTCCCAGATGCGTACTCAGCAAGACTCCAGAGCCGGCGGCCAGAGCCCCTCTGGAGAGCATAATAACCTCTGCACCACTGGAGCTGGTGTGCATCGACTTCTGGTCAGCTGAAGATAATAACAACAAGTCTGTGGATGTTCTGGTCATAACTGACCACTTTACAAAGCTGGCCCACGCCTTCCCCTGCAAAGACCAAACCGCGAAGAAGGTTGCTAAAAAGCTGTGGGACAACTATTTCTGTGTGTATGGCTTCCCACAGCGCCTGCATTCGGACCAAGGAGCGAACTTCCAGAGTGAGTTGATGGCGGAGCTGCTGGAGTTAGCAGGGGTCACGCAGTCCCGGACCACTCCGTATCACCCTATGGGGAATGGTGGCACTGAGAGATTCAATCGGACCCTGGGTGGAATGCTGCGCTCCCTGCCATCGGAGTCTAAGCACAGATGGCCCCAGATGGTCCAGAGCCTGACCTTCGCCTACAATTGTACACAGCATGAGACGACTGGCTTTGCCCCCTTTTACCTGATGTTCGGGAGGGTCCCGCGTCTGCCAGTTGATCTGCTGTTTAAGAATGTGCTCCAGGACGAGGTGGTCTGTGACTATGATGCCTATGTGAAGTCCCTGGCGGCCGATCTCCAGTCTGCTATGCTGTTGGCCCAGAGGCACACCTCAGTGGAACAGGGGCATCAGGCTGACCAGTACAACAAAAAGATGAAGGGCTTGCCCCTCTCGGTGGGTGATCGGGTCCTGGTGGCGAACAAGGGCGCCAGAGGGAAGCGGAAGCTGGCGGACAAATGGGAGCCGGACGTCTACACCGTCATCGCTTCCAGACCACAGTGCCACATATATCGGATCAGAGACCGGACTGGGCGGGAGAAGACAGTCCACAGAAACCTCCTGCTTCAGGTCAACTTCCTCCCCTTGGACGGGTCATTTGATGATGAGGGTCTAGCCGCGGACAGCGACACCTGTGCGCCTGGTGAAGCCTCCCTCTCAGTCATGCCTGAAGCTAGTGCCTCAGACGCGGGCGGTGTGGCGGCAGAGCCTTCCATGGGAGATGGACCTGATGGGGGTCGCACCGCATCATGGGTGCAAGAGGAAGCCTCCCTCTCAGTCATGCCTGAAGCTAGCGCCTCAGACGTGGACAGTGTGGCAGCAGAGCCTTCCATGGGAGATGGGGATCGCACCGCATCATGGGTGCAAGAGCAGTCTTCAGTGGAGAGTGAGGATGACGGGCTACGTCCGTATTCCCCCCAGGGGATGTCCCCTGCTCTGAGTGAGCTTCCAGTGGCAAGTGCCGCCAGTCCCCCACTGTTGCTTGCTCCACCGAGTTCCCCCCCTGCTGTAGTCCAGCATGATGACAGTGTTGTGTCCACACAACCAGGGCGTACTCCTGAGCTAATGAGTGTCAGTGTGCCTGGTCAGAGCCAGGGTCCACAGACCACTGAACACTACACGTCCAGGTTCGGTAGGGTCATCAAGCCAGTCTTTCGGCTGATAGAGACAATGGTCCAACTTGAGAGTTTGATGGGCTTCGAGCCACAAGCCTCTATCAAACGTGTGTGAGGTTAGCTGCAGTGTTGTGTGTAGCGCTTACAGCCTGATACAGTGTCCTTTGTGGTGATAAGGACAGTTTTATTTATGTGTATGTGCCCTCGTCATGGTATGGTCAAGTGTAGCTGGATGGTGTATAAGGCACCGTCGTTATCCCTGGAGGTATGGTGGGAGTTGGCCACTCCTAGTGCCCTCCTGGCCTTTTATTAGGTGACAGGTATCGTTGGATTGTTCCGCAGTGTGTGGTTCTCATAGTAAGCTTGTGACTAGTGTGACACGAGGTAGGCACAGTTTTATTTTATTCGATGTAGGTGTAATTCTGTGGGGTGAATGTAACAAGTGCCTTGTTGCCTTGTATAGATAATTACACCCCATCACAAAATACACTTTAATACATTCCACTAATACTCCTAAACGTTTTATTTTATTGATTTAAGTTGATTTCATTCCTTTCGTTTTGTTTTATTGCACTTTTGGGAGTTAAGGCTTTTATTTTGACATCGACACACTTACTTTTCTGGTCCTCCGGGACACACATCCTGCCTGCTGTCTCGCGGTTAGTCAGTCCCACCTGGAACTCCGTGGGGTAAGCACTACTTATTATGTTCAGTGAAAGACTTCGGTCTAAAAGTTGTTAAATATTCCTAAAACTGTGAAACGAGTTTGTAATGTAACTAATATGTACCTGTGCAGTTGTTTTGTGGGAGGTTTGACTGGGTAAAATGCACTTTAATAGCATGTAGGAAGTTTGCACACACGTGCACTGTTAACATGGAGTTAATGCAGTCACGTCTTTTCTCAACCATAGCTCACGTGCTGCAGTGCAGATGACTATTCCTAATGCTGGTGCATTGTGTTGCCTTTGTAACCTAACAGGTATGTGTGTACAGTAGCTCCCATGTGTCCGTTTTGTATTCAATTGTGTATATCTTTCCAATGTAATTGTATGTTAAAATGTGTCATTTTTATGAGCGAGTCCCACCTGGAACTCCGTGAGCTCACGTGCTGCAGTGCAGATGACTATTCCTAATGCTGGTGCATTGTGTTGCCTTTGTAACCTAACAGGAGGGAAATAAAGTCCGTCAACAGTCATCCATGTCTGTCGTCCTTAACACAACGCCGTCAGAGAGTACACCTAACTACACCGGTCACACTAAGTCATGTACAGGTAGGGCCTGCGCCAGAGTCGGCGCTAGGACCAACTTAATGGGAGGGCATATTGTACCAGCGGGGGGGCATACATAAATAAAATATAGGCGTCAGAAAACGAATTTCCCGCGAACCAACACACGTTTCAAAACATGAGTGCGCATAAGAGATAAGACATGTCTCTCTCTCTCTCTCACGTGACGTCACAAACACACTCACGTCTCACACACACAAATTAAACAGTATGAAATAGCCCGAGGCTGGGCTTAAATTCATTAACAAGTGAAAGTATTATTAATAATAACAAGGGGCAAGGCGGCTTAAATTAAACAGTATGAGTCGTACTGTATGACTTACCCATTAGAAGAGTTGGAGGCGGCGAGTCGTGGCACTGAATCTCCTCAGGACGGTGTCCCACTTTCGCGTGAGGTCTTTTGCAACTTCAAACTCTGCCTCAATTATAGGCGATCCATTATATTATCCATTATTATTATTATGATGACATATTATGATTATAGACCACGCTAGCTTCTGCTGTGACAGATGCAGCTGCAGCGGCAGCACCGGGCGCTTCTTGGCAGACTTCGTCTTCATGACGCCTCACTTACCGAAAGATCTTCAACGTTAGATGTTGGAGGACCGTCACCAGGGAGGAGGCCGTGAAGAAGCCTTAGGTGCTCCCCCTGCCCCACCATGCATGGCATGCAACCATTTTCGTATATATCCATTTTATGTCCGTCTCCAAGTGTTATATTTTACCCACTGACTCTATTGTACTTTTCACGCTCACTCAAGTCACGCAGTCACGCTCTGACTACCCTACCCATCAACTCAACGTGACCAATTACGCAATAACAAATTCAAACACACACACCAATCAGCGTGCGCTCAAACATACACTTCTTTTAAGACTTTTTTTGTTTAATTTCGTTTAATAATAGGCTAAATAGCCTATTTATAAAGGAAAACATCTGACTTTTACTATAATAAAAAAAAATGTATGTTTAATTATTTAATTTTTTTATAACAATTGCCCATGACGTTTGGAGGGGCACAGTGCGCCATCTGGGGGGGCATGGCCCGCGAATGACCCCCCATGGCGCCGACACTGGCCTGCGCTAAGCAGGCATTGGTAATGGCATGTGTGATACTGCTCGTTGTCTCATGAGACGACCAAGTGATGTATTGGCGCAGGGGGCGGGATATTTGGGAAAACATGGTCGTCATGACTCTCTTTTGGATGTTTTTCCAGGTATCCTAGCGCACGCAGCTAATGCTAATGCTACAATGTTGGGGCGCCGTTCCCCATGTACCCCGCCGAGGGCTGTCTTTACTGTCTTCCCTCCTCTTAACCATTCATGCTGACGGTCAATCGGTGTCTAATGTTGGGGGTTTAGCGGGGGCTTATTTACCCTTTACATGGGTGGATGGGCTGACGACAGGGCTCAGGGCAGGTGTGCTTTTTGTGAATCTATTAATTGAAAATGGGGGACGCTGATGTAGACGGGACTAGCGTTTTCTCTGGTCTGCATCCCCTTAACAATTGTGTGTATTGGGCTAGCCCATTCTGCAATGTGTTAATAGAGTTTTTGTTCATTCATTAATTTATCCCTTCATGGGTGCACACCGCAGTGGGGGTTGTTACATGACTGCTAGTGGAGTGCTTCACTAGTAGTAGACTTTGGTCAGCAGCCACCACTGGTGTTCCGTGCTTAGTGAAGCAGGTGGCATCAGTCCTTTGCCCTGACATGGTGAAACGGTGTCCCGCCCGGCCGACGCCATGAGGCGAGTCGGCCCGGCAGGTGGCTGGTGGGCTGATGAAGCTTATGCCGCCGCGGTACAGAATTTAGCAGCAACTGACAACATTGCTCAATTGGCTGCTTTTCTGTCAAAAATGATGTCGGGTGGTGGGGCCTTAGGGCCAGCCGACGTCAAAACCATCGCCCAAGGTTTTGAGGTTATTCAGTTTTTGACCTAGCCACAAGCTATAACCGCAGGGAGGGCTAGGATGCTGTCAACGGTTGTTCACAGGCATCTTTGGTTGGAGCAATCTCCCCTTGAGGAGGGGAGGGGTGTCCTCCTCAGGGCTCCCCTCTCCGCGGGTGGACCTTGGTCTGTCCATGGAGGCGTGGGGGCGGTATTTGACCTGGGCTCCACACCGCCCCACACCGCGCAGCCAGAGATGAGAGCACGGCCTCGCCAGCGGCTGCGGCGAGGCCCCCGGCCAGCGGTCATGTTCCCCCGCCTGAGATACCCTGGACACAAAGAAAACAGGTGATCACAAGGCCAACAGCCTCGGCGGCCCGAGGGATCGGCTATATTAGATGGGCACGCTCTCCGGTTACTCCCCCCCGCTACACTATGAGACACAGTGCACTGATTTGTTCCCTTTGGCTGCGGGCCGCGTTCTTCCAGTGAAGCGCAAGCGGCCCCACATTTCGCTTCTCATGGAGACTGACACCCAGTTGCTAGCTAGGCCTGGGTCTGTCTATGAGAATGCTGTGCTGTCAAGCGGCTCCCGCACCACACGTCGTGCGTTTGTGTTTGGTGAGCCTGGTGTTGTATCTGTCGACAGAGCAGGGTTCCCTGTATCTAAAAAAATTTGTCAGAAGGGGGAACTCTAGGCCCAGGAGGTCGCAGTATTACGTTAGTGCCTCCCCCGTCTGGACTTCCGATCCCGCGGTGGTCAGCAGGCATGCGTAATTTGGGTGGTAGTAATATCACTACAGGGCTACGGTGTGTAGAGACCCACCCTATCGGGCAGTGTGAGGACCACACACCATGCATGTCCAGCTGCAGAGCAGGCTGTCCTCAGCAAGCTAAGCCGGGAAGATGCTCAGTGGGGGAGCCTATGTCACCAGGGGTGATGGCCGCTCCCCCCGTATCAGACCACCCCTTCTGTCGGGGTCCCCCCCTTGGGTGCGATTGCCTCATTGGTAGAGTCAGGGTGCGATATCCCGGCTCCACGAGACACCCTGCTCGCGCGGTTGGCGAGACCAGGGTTGACAACGCACAGCGGGAGGGACCGGGCCACCTATCTACGATTCCTAGCGGACCAGCAGCAGTTGGCGGCGGGGGCGCTTTGGAATTTTTACCTTGTATGGCTGCAGTGGTAGCATATGTCGGTGTGGATGGAGAGAACGCTGAGGGCGGCGCTTGTGTTACAGTTTACACACCCCCGCCCTCCGTTTTTGGGTTTGGTACAGACTCTATTATCAGAGTCCGCGGCAGTGACAGCCCTGGCCGAGGAGATTTGTTCTCTGGCGGCGAAACAGGCCGTCGTCATGGTCCCATGAGAGGACGCAATGAGCGGCGGTTCCTCCCGATATTCTCTGGTGCCCGAGAAATCGGGGGGGGGGGGGGGGGGGGGGGTGTCAGACCCATACTGGACCTGTCCCATGGAAGGTTCAGAATGTTGACAGCTGACAGCGCTTAACAGGTGGGGGACTGGTTCACCTCCATAGACCTGAAGGATGCGTATTCGCATCCCGATCTTCCCTCCTAGGACATACCTACGCTTCCTTTTTCAGGGCTTAGCATACGAGTGCCAGAGGCTGCCGTTCGGCTACTCTCTGGCTCCTCGCATCTTCACCAAGTGCGTGGAGACCGCGCTGGGGCCTCTGCGTCATCAGGGGATACGAATTTTATTCTACCCTGGACGACAATCGGGTCCTTGGCCGGTCAGAGAAGATCGCCAGGTCTCATACCAGGCAGGTGGTTGTATTCCTTTCCAGCCTGGGTTTGGCTATAGACTGGAACAAGAGTACTCCTCTTCCCACTCAACGGGTGGAGTACTTGGGCTTATTTCTAAGCTCAATGTCTATATGGGAATCCCTCTCAGAGTGGCAGCGAGTGGGTGTTCTCGGCGCGCTCGGGAGGTTCCGTCCTGGCAGGACGGTTACGGCGCTGAACGTGATACGCCTGCGCGGTATTATGGCATCTGCTCAAGCTGTGGTCCCTCTTGGCCTCCTCTTCATGAGGAGGATACAGAGGTGGGTTTTTCAGTGTGAAAATAGATCCTGTGAGAGTCAAGTGGAAACTGCTGAAGGTTCCCATGTCAGTACTGGGGGACCTCGCCCTCTGGGGGGGCCTGGGGCCCTCACCAGCGGGGTCCCCATTGGCGGCAGGCTGTCACGTCACGGTCTTCACCGACACCTCCCTCATGGGATGGGGGGGCGTGTTGGACCGGCGCAGTAGGGGGCAGCTGGCAAGGACCATGCTGCCCGGTCTGCGCTACATATCAATGTCTTCTAGTCCTCGGACGGCTCGGCCATCATGTGATGGGCGAGCATGTTCTGATTAGGACGGACAGCACAACGTCGGCGTCGTATGTCATCAGACAGGGAGGAGTACACTCCCCCTGTCTGCATTGGGTGGCGGTCGGCCTTTGGCTATGGGCGTCTCTCAATCTGAGCAGCCTGAGGGCTCTCCACATCCCCGGCAGGGAGAATGTGGGTGCAGATGCGATGTCGCGGGGCGGTCACCCCGACGAGTGGGGACTACATCCAAACATAGTCAGACGGATCTGGGACCGATTCGGGGAGGCCACGGTGGACCTGTTTGCGAGCAGACAGTCCCACCAGTGCCCCTTGTGGTTCTCGGTCAGTCGGGAGGACAACCCCCCTCTGGGGGTGGATGCCTTCTCGATGTATCCATGGCCGCCCGGGATTCTGTACGCGTTCCATGGTCACCGCGGGCCCTCTCTCAGGCACACGGAACGCTGTTTCTGCGTCCTGTTCTGGGGCAGCCATTGATGGTTTGGCTGCTGAAAGGGTGAATCTGGAGGTGATGTGTCTGAACCCTACTGTGGTTGACACCATCCAGAACGTGCGCGCTCCGTCCACTACCGCGGTTTACGTTGGGAAGTGGTGTATGTTTCAAGAGTGGTATGAGGTTGGGGGCCTGGACCCAGTGTCTTGCCCCCTGGAGTCGGTTCTTTCCTTCCTCCAGTCTATCCTGGATAGGCTGTCAGCCTCGACGGTGAGGGTATATGCTGCGGCTATATCCTCCTGTCACGTGGGCTTTGAGGACGGTATGCTGTTTAGCCACCCTCTAGTGAAACGTTTCCTGCTTGGCGCTCGCCATCTTAAGCCTGTGGAGCGTTCTTTGTCTCTGAGTTGGGACCTCCGACTGGTCCTGGGTCGGTTGTCGGAGGCCCCGTTTGAGCCTCTTGAGCAGGCGCCGTTGGGTCAGCTGTCTTTTAAGACTGCGTTCCTTTTGGTCATCACCTCCGCTAAACGCGTGGGTGAGCTTTGTGCTCTCTCGGTGCGGCCTGAGTGCCTGTCTATTCGGGCCGATAGCGGGGCGACTCTGAGGCCTAATCCAGTCTTCGTGCCAAAGAATATCCGGAGCTCTTTTCGCTCCAGGGATATTGTGATTCAGGCGTTTCATCCTCCTCCTCACGCTAGTGAGTTGGAGTTGAGCCTGCACCTGTCATGTCCTGTCCGTGCGCTGGGGGTTTACCTTAGTCGCACGCAGGGTTTCAGGGCCTCCGATCAACTGTTTGTTTGTTATGGTGGCCCTCGCGCAGGTGATTGCATTGCCCTTTGCTACACGTTGGCTGGACAGGTTCCTCCCGGGGCGTCAGGGCGCACTCCACTCGTGGTGTGGCAGCCTCTGCTGCCCTGTTAGGGGGGGCCTCTGTGGAGGACATTTGTGCTGCGGCCTCCTGGTCCTCCCAGAGTCCTTTCGTTAGGTTTTACCTCATCGACATGTCTGGGGGTTCTGTCTCCCAGGCGGTCCTGAGGTCCGGGACCTCTCCTGCATCCCGCCATCAGGTGGGCTAGCAGGGGTGTGTGGGTGTGGACCGCGGGGTGCTGTGTCACACGTGGTCCCGCTTGCACTGTGCGTTCAGGGGTTCTTGGTTCCCCCCCTTTTTTGCACATTGGTGGAGTTGACTGCCTTCCCCCCCTTCGTTAGGACGGGCGGGTGGACGGGACTCCCCTCCTCCCTGGCTGGGGCTTACGGGCCCTCAGGGGGTGCATTTGTCCGGGCCACGCGTCTGCTCTGCCCCTTATCTCAGTAGGCAGAGCGGGACGCGATAGCCAGTTGATATATAACGTAAGGTTATCCTATAACCCTAGTTATATGATCCTGGCTGAGCGTCCCGCTCTTAGCGCCCTGAGGTGCCTTGGATGTATTCCGCTTATGGAAATCAAACGGGGAAGGGTGAGGCGTGACCACTTCCGGCGTAATATAGGACGCATGGGAGTGGCGTGGGTGCAAGTGGGTGCATTTGTTTTGTTCCCCGGAGCACACTAGGTGCATGGAGATAAGGGGTTATCTCAGTAGGCAGAGCGGGACGCTCAGCCAGTATCATATAACTAGGGTTATAGGATAACCTTACGTTATAGGCTATGTGTTATATATCTGGATGGTTTGTGGAGGCTATGTATTATATAGCTGGATGGTTTGTGGTTATAGGCTATGTGTTATATAGCTGGATGGTTTGTGGTTATAGGCTATGTGTTATATAGCTGGATGGTTTGTGGTTATAGACTATATGTTATATAGCTGGATGGTTTGTGGTTATAGGCTATGTGTTATATAGCTGCATGGTTTGTGGTTATAGGCTATGTGTTATATAGCTTGATGGTTTGTGGTTAGGCTATGTATTATATAGCTGGATGGTTTGTGGTTATAGGCTATGTGTTATATAGCTTGATGGTTTGTGGTTAGGCTATGTGTTATATAGCTGAATGGTGTCTGAGCACTATACATACTTAAGAACTGTTATATTAGGCCACACTGATATTGAGATTAAAACAATGCAGTTTATAGTGTATGCCGAAGTTTAGAGACCAAACCTGATTTTTCTACTTCAAATTCCGACTTTGAGAGCTGTTCCTAATCGGAGGATCAAATTCAAGTTTATTTTGTCATATATATGTAAACACAAGGTCAGTGGTACAATGAAATGTGTTGGATGAGAGAACAGGTCAGCTCAGCATAGAGTAAGTACCGTAAGAGCACTAGATACATTAGAGCACTCAGCATATAAAGGTCAAGTAAGATTAAAAAATTATAATAACAATAAAGATAAATGTAGAAAGCCACACATCACCATGAGTAAATTCTCAACCTGTGTTGAGACAACACTGGGAATGATGATGAAAGATATCCTTGAAGGTCGGGAGTCTGTTACCAGTGATGTGCTGTACCGCCTTCCACTACTCTCTGTGGTGATGTGTGGGCAGAAAGGTCTCCGTACAGGCTGTGATGCAGGCAGAAAGGTCTCCCGTACAGGCTGTGATGCATGCAGAAAGGTCTCCGTACAGGCTGTGATGCAGGCAGAAAGGTCTCCGTACAGGCTGTGATGCAGGCAGAAAGGTCTCCGTACAGGCTGTGATGCTGGCAGAAAGGTCTCCGTACAGGCTGTGATGCAGGCAGAAAGGTCTCCGTACGAGCTGTGTGGGCAGAAAGGTCTCCGTACAGGCTGTGATGCAGGCAGAAAGGTCTCCGTACAGGCTGTGATGCAGGCAGAAAGGTCTCTGTACAGGCTGTGATGCAGCCCTCAGCCAGCTCTCAATGGTGCACTGAGGATGCTGGCATGTGATGAGGCCCAGAATGTCATGTTGTCGGCAAACTTGATGATGATATTGAAGCTGTGCTGGGCAGCACAGTTGTAGGTGAGCAGGGACTACAGGAGGAGGCCTAGCAAACCGCCCTGTGCTGCACCGTGTTAAGGGTCAGCGAGACGGAGGCGAGACAGGGCCTGTCTGTCAGGAAGTCCAATATCCAGCTGCAGATGGAGGTCTACAGTGACAGTCCAAGATCAACAAGCTTTGAGACAAGTTTAGAGGGAATGATGGTGTTGAATGCTGAGCCATAATCAATGAGAGAGCATTCTCAGTATGTGTTCTGAGAGGGCAAACATACCCTCATCTTGCACCTTGTTGGCGATATGCGCATGTCCAGAGTTAAATATATTGTTATTATTGTTTACACTGCCTTTTTATTCTATTTTTATTTTTAAGTTTTAAGTAAGTAAGTAAGTAAGTAAGTAAGTAAGTAAGTAAGTAAGTAAGTAAGTAAGTAAGTAAGTAAGTAAGTAAGTAAGTAAGTAAGTAAGTAAGTAAGTAAGTAAGTAAGTAAGTAAGTATGTAAGTAAGTAAGTAAGTAAGTAAGTAAGTAAGTAAGTAAGTAAGTAAGTAAGTAAGTAAGTAAGTAAGTAAGTAAGTAAGTAAGTAAGCAAGCAAGCAAGCAAGCAAGCAAGCAAGCAAGCAAGCAAGCAAGCAAGCAAGCAAGCAAGCAAGCAAGCAAGCAAGTAAGTAAGTAAGTAAGTAAGTAAGTAAGTAAGTAAGTAAGTAAGTAAGTAAGTAAGTAAGTAAGTAAGTGTGGTGGCATTCTCTGTGCAGAACTGTCCAATTATTATGGAAATCTGCTAGGTTAAAGTGTTGGGCAGATTCACCATTAGGATACGCTCTGGTCAGGGCCGATACTGGGGGGGTCTGGCTTTCTGGGGAACCACAGGTGGGCAAACAGGAAACCTGTTAGATTTAAATATAGGCTTAACATGACAACTTCCCCCTTGCCGGTAAACAGTCGAACAAAAGGCTTTATGGAGCCCCAGCCACATGGTTGGGAGTAGCTGGGGGAGGATGAGGCAAGCGTCCGGGATTCTATTTCAACCATTGATAAAATCTCACTTGAATAGATTTACATACAAGTGTTGTCAGCCGTTTTGGGACAGTTCACATTCTTCTGTTATTTACTGAATAAACAGGTTTCCTTCAAGACAACACAGACACTGGTTACACATGGGTGGGGGCCAACAGCTGAATGGTGTGGGCAAGCAGGTAAAATAATAGGATGACCACATCACATGAATTTGTTATCTCCTGCCTCGCGGCCTGGGATGTGATTATACTAGCTCAGAGGCAATCACTCAACACAATGTGGTTTCTAGGTTAAAGAGTCTTGGTAAATCATGGGGGAACATATTATTAATGAACACTAAGTATAAACTGTTTGTAGCTATTCAATGTAAGCCAGAAAGACTGTGTTGAAGACTTAATCCCCAGCATAGTAAGACTAGTTTTATTTAGGTTTGAAACTAGGCTTAATGGTAACAGACGGTGATTCTCAGCTCATATAAAGATTCTATTAGTCAAAAATGATATCTCTGTGTTTATGCAATCAATCTCAATTCGAATATATATATCTTGGGTTCAACAACCAAAGTATTATGTTAGTTAGACAGTGTTTATTCTTTGATTGGAAAACAAAGGAAATAGATGGTGGGCCTCAGAGGACAACCTTCTATTTCAAATTCAAACTTAGAGAGGCCGTGATTGGAGGAACACATCTGCTTGACGTCACTCTGGTGACATCACTCAGACACTCCAGGCTTTTGATATAAGGGGGGGTGTTGTGACTGTGAAAAAACACTCTGAAACGGAACCACCACAGGACGACACCCACCTTTACACAGCGGACAGGACGCGGGCAGAGGAGAATCAACGGACAAGAGCTTTTGGAGGGAGAATAGACTATTCTTTGTTTGCCAGCCAGACAACAAAAAACATCAACAACGGAACAACTAACATTCTTTAATCTACTTTAACATTAGTCTGATATAAGGGATCGGTGGCATAGTACTTGAGTACCCTTATATCATTGCAGAATCCATTTTTTATTGTAATTACACTCTTAACTTTGAATTAAAACAGATGCTGTTACAAACCTCTCCTCTTCATTTCTCCTGCTGCCTAGCTCTGTCGAATAAGACCAGTTGGTCTTTTTAAAGTACAAGGGTTTTTAGGAAACACAATTCACAACGCAGAGAACGATCCAGCCGGTTCTGATCTTATCAGAACCAGAACATAGACCTTTGTGACTTCATAAGTAAGTAAGTAAGTAAGTAAGTAAGTAAGTAAGTAAGTAAGTAAGTAAGTAAGTAAGTAAGTAAGTAAGTAAGTAAGTAAGTAAGTAAGTAAGTAAGTAAGTAAGTAAGTAAGTAAGTAAGTAAGTAAGTAAGTAAGTAAGTAAGTAAGTAAGTAAGTAAGTAAGTAAGTAAGTAAGTAAGTAAGGTTTATTTATATAGTACCTTTCACAGACCAGGGTCACAAAGTGCTTCACATATAAAAACATCAATAAAGTGCAAGGATAGCAGAATGTTAAAAAGAAAGTAATAAAAAATGTGAAGGAAAAAAAAACTGATAAAAAGACATAAAAGATTTACACAGACATAGTTAGCCCTGAAGACTCTAACAGGAGCACTCATTCAAGGGTACTACGACTATGCTTGCCTATGGTACCAAAGCACCTCAAAGGCACTAAAAACAAGATTACAAACATCACAAAACAAACTGGTCAGACTACTGCTTGACCTTACTCCTAGAATCCACCTCACCCCTGTCCATTTTGACAACCTAGGATGGCTTAGAGTAGATGACAGAGTACAGCAATTTGCAATGGGCCTGGTCTACAAGATACACTACACCACTAAGGCACCCATGTACATGTTGAAATACTTCCCAAAGGTCAGTGAATACCACAACCACAACACCAGAGGGAGTTCCACAAATCATGTTCAACCCAGATTCGGCTCAAACAAGGGACTAAACATGTTTTGCAATTATGCCACATCAATGTGGAACGCCCTACCCACTATGCTTGCACCTTGCACCCCCCTCCCCCCACCCACCCCCTCCCTATGTACAGTCTCCTCCCCCTCGTGTGTATATATTTTCTGTTAGGATCTCTGTTTAACAGTTCTGTATATTTGCATATCGTCATAAATGTCCTGATGAATTGAAAATGGGGGGCCCTGATGTAAACAAGTCGAAAGTCTTTCTCTGGTCTGCATCCCCTTAACAATTGTGTGTATTGAGCTGTACTGTATTGGACCCATTCTGCAATCTGTTAATAAAGTTTTCAATCAATCAATCAATGAAAACCTCCGAGCTGCTTCTATAGAAAGTAGGTTCGTGGCTGCCTCAGGCTTGTCCCCGACTCCCCTTGAGAGGATTCTCCGGCGCTGCAGCTGGATACTACTCCTTTATAGACCTTATTTGACGCGGTCCCCGCCCCAGCGGAAATGACGTCAGGCACACGCTCTTTGTGTACCGTAGCTTCACCTCGTTTTTTTATGGCTAATGAGCTAATGCTAATCTAATTCTCTGATCATATCTAGAACTAGAATGCAGAGACCGTGTAGTGAACGTGAACGTGAACGGACTAACTGCAGCTGCAGAAAGATACATCTGAAGTATTTGAATGGAC
Source organism: Notolepis coatsorum (assembly GCF_963971535.1). Classification (NCBI taxonomy): domain Eukaryota; kingdom Metazoa; phylum Chordata; class Actinopteri; order Aulopiformes; family Paralepididae; genus Notolepis; species Notolepis coatsorum. Next base: position 156,874,441 of record NC_140168.1, read on the forward strand.
TAAGGTGGAGGAGTATGAACTAAAGTAGAGAGTAATCGCCAGATTCGCCACCGTGAAACTACTGAATGTGTTGATGCCTTGAGAGTGAGATGAAGAAACACAAAGCAGGTTTGTTAAATCAGAGTTTGAACTTTAATCTCACCCTCTTGATCAATAGGGACTTGCTCCCATCGGAGATTACGACATTGCACAATTGCCTAACCTTAATAATGTATCTAACAGCTAGACCAGCGTTGCTGCTATAACCTGTCTTCCGTTAGCAACTCAACATTAAGACTTTCGGTCGGGCTTCTTCAAAATAAAAGAACAATTCTATATAAGTCTAAAACGCAAACAAGTTCTCGAGAAGCTATATTTTCCACATCAAAACAACAAAGTAAACATTAAAAAACGAACCTATGCGATATAGGCCGTGAGCCAGGGCCCCACATTTGGGCCACCGGTACCATCTTGGGGACTAACTTTCATAGTGATTTTTGGGAAGGTATACATCCCTACTGGCTACTGCTAGAAAATAATGTGATAGCAATGCAGCAGTTGCCTCCAAATGTGTGCTATCACATCTTTTATAACACTACCAAGCGCATTTTTCAGGCATCCTGTCCGAAATTACATGCCCCAAATGAATCATGATAGCTCCTGAACCATAAGGCCTTTCTGGTCTCCTTTGATAGGTAACAAGCTAGGACATAATATGGATCCAGTCAGTGTAAGTAAACGCACATCTATTTCCATTCCAGAGTAAATGGAGATCATGCAATGAAGGAAAACATCATATTGTTACCCTCGCCTGGTACCTAATCTTAATTTTAAAGGCAATATGACCATTGTAACCAATATCCCATGGATAATAATGCAACTGAATGTGTTCTCCTACTCCTTGACTACAAATGTAACTGTAAATGTGATGACAATACACAACATTTATGATACCGTTTAAAAAGGTATACTCGGATTATGTTTTGGCCATGGTTACCGTTTACATGTTGACTGTTTACTGGTAATTTACTCAAACACTTTCTTTCAATACAGCCATGTTAGAAAAAACATAAATATCCCCAAAACATTGAAATAGTAATAAAAACAATGAATATTGATCAATATGCAATGCATATCAACATTCATATATGGGCAACAGAGCTTCATGCCATGTGACCTATCAATGTTTTCAGCTCAGTTAGACCTATACAATTTTATATTGGTTTTCAGAAAAATATTCGTTTATTTTAGAAAACTCAATACAAAACCCAGGGCACATATAATCACATCACAGAATTTGGGCTATTTTTTAAGTGACCTTTTCATTGTGTAAAGTGACCGTTGAGTGTGAGCGTGTGCAGCATGTGTGTGTGTGTGTGTGTTCATGCTAAATTGACCTACTTCTCCATGCTGCCCATGCCACAAGAGAGGGATACCCATCTGTAGTTATCTGCTCAGAAGACACATGTGTCTTTATCATGTCTTTAGCATTCTGTGACAAGATTGAGGCCCCATTGTTCCAGATGTGTGGCAGTAAATCCTGTGCAAGGCTTGTGGACATCAGGAAGGTTGCTTCCACTGTTGGCGTAGAGGTGTGTAGGGCTCTCATCGGGTTGCATGCATATACAGGATGTGACACTGTAAGTGCTTTTGCAGGCAAAGGGAAGACAAGTGCCCTAAAACTTCTGACCAGCAACAGGCAAAATCAGGACACATTCTCAGAGTTGGGTCAGGAATGGGATCTCTCCCCAGAGCTGATGGACAAACTATAGGCATTTACATGTCTCCTGTATGCCCCAAAAGCATCAACCACCAAGGTTAATGGGCTCAGATATCACATTTTCTGTGCCAAAAAAGGTGAACTTAAAAGTCATCAACTCTCACCATGCAAGGACTGCTTAACAAAAACATGGAGAAGCACCCACAAGTGCCAAGCCCTGTTGCCAGAGGCTGGAAGATGGAGAGAGAAGAGGAAGCTGAACAGTTGGTGGTGGACTGGATGGAAGGCCAGCCAGCACCCGATGCCGTCCTGGATCTACAGGCCTGTAACTGTCCAAAAAGAATGGCACTACCAAGATGTATGTGTGTTGCAAATGGCCTCTGGTGCACTGACATGTGTATACTGGGCACTGGCAGACTGTGACAACCAGGCATCCACCTCAGAGTGTGGAAAGTTCTGATGAAGACGTGGACGACATGGAAGACTTGGAAAATGATTGTGATTATTAGGTTATTAACATCTGTAAAACAAAGTATGGTAGGTTTTGTATTATTATTATATATGTTGTTTTTTACATCCGTACTGGTCTTGGCTCTCAGACAATTGGAGAGCTTCGCCAACAGCGCCACGGACAGAGACTGAGAACTGTCTGTACTGACGGTACTTAAGTAATTAGTTATTTGAATTCCTAAAAAAATTCTGTGATGTGCCCTGGGTTTTGTATTGAGTTTTCTAAAATAAACTAATATTTTTCGGAAAACCAATAAGCAATATATCATTGTATAGGTCTAACTGAGATGAAAACATTGATATGTCACATGGCATGAAGCTCTGTGGCCCATATATGAATGTTGAATATGCTGCATATTGATCAATATTCTTGTTTTTTATTACAATTTTAATGTTTTGGGGAGAGTTATGTTTTTGTAATATGGCTGTATTGAAAGAAAGTGTTTTAGAGTAAAATTACCAGTAAACAGGCAACATGTAAACGGTAACCATGGCCAAAACATTTACATCATCTGAGTATACCTTTTTAAACGGTATCATAAATGTTGTATTTTTAATGTATTGTCATCACATTTACAGTTACATTTGTAGTCAAGGAGTAGGAGAACACATTCAGTTGCATTATTATCCATGGGATATTGGTTATAATGGTCATATTGCCTTTTAAATTAAGATTATGTACCAGGTGAGGGTAAAAATATGATGTTTTCCTTCATTGTATCTCCATTTACTCTGGAATGGAAATAGATGTGGGTTTACTTACACTGGATTCATATGTCCTAGCTTGTTACCTATCAAAGGAGACCAGAAACATGCATATAGATTAGGCCTTATGGTTCAGGAGCTATCATGATTCATTTGGGGCATGTAATTTCGGACAGGAGGCCTAAAAAATATGCTTGGTAGTGTTATAAAAGATGTGATAGCACACATTTGGAGGCAACTGCTGCATTTCTATCACATCCTTTCTAGCAGCAAGGCTGTATGTATACCTTCCCAAAAATCACTATGAAAGTTAGTCCCCCAAGATGGTAACGAGCAACCCTACTGGCTCACAGCCTAATACAAGTTATGTTTTTGTATGATAACTGTTTAATAAAGTAACTTACGTATTAATACCTAATATTGTATATGGATGAATTATGTTTATTGGAGTGCGCACTGCGCAGGCTATACATATTGGACATTGCACAGGTTTACTTGGATTGTGGCAGCATGAAAAGTGTATCACATTGTTCGGGGAGACTACAGCTTTCATTAGATACCCCTATCTAAACTAAATTGTGCCTGAGCAATACTTGGGTTTCGGAGCCCATTTCTTATAAGACTGCATTTCCCAAAAGGTTGTGCAACATTATTGTCTGTGTGTAATGTGCCAATGTAGACTGCCTAACTGATTAACACTAGCCGCCATACAGGGCTGTACGCTAAGCTTTTTCACTAGGGGCACACTTGCCCCTAAATGAGAAATTTAGGGGCAAAGAATATTTTTTAGGGGCACATTTTTAAATAACTATTTTACCATTATAGTTAGGGCTGGGCGATATGGCCTCTAAATGATATCGCGATATTTTGACATGCATCAAAAATGCTTGATTTAACCCTTTGATGCATACAGTCACGCCAATATGATGATTATAATAAGTCCCTGTAACATATGTTTGCATTATTAAACCATGAAGATGCTTTAAAAAATAATTTAATGAAAATGTACTAATAGTAGTCTACTGACACACTAATAAAAAAAAAATTTACATCTAAGACAATTTATATAAAAACTCTTGGGTGCCTTTTACACAGTACTGTGTTTTCTATCCACTTTAGCCAAACACACACACACACACATATATATATATACACACACACTACTGTGAGAAAATAATAATCACACAGACTTAATGATTTTAGAATATTTCAGATAATGAAATTAAATGTTTATATCATCAACTATCCAGTTAGTATTTATACTGTGTGTAACATTTGGCTACTTTAAATCATTGAATGTAGAGAGAGAGAGCGAGAGAGAGAGAGAGAGAGAGAGAGAGGGAGAGAGGGAGAGGGGGCGAGGGCGAGAACGAACAAGAGAGCCAGCCCCCCCCTTTGCGTTTTGATAGTCTAAGCTGCCGTAGGTGATGACGTCACACTCGAATGTAAACAGGAAGAGATGGAGACACACGGAGATGGAAATTCAATGATATACAGAAATGAATAACCAATAAATATGAAGTTATGTTTAAACTTCTGTTGTCAAGCGTTGTCAATATAACCCACCCCCTTTCCTCACGAATGGAACTAGTCTTGTGGAGTCCGCTTTGACCGTTTTCCAGGGTTAGCAGAGATCGCTAGTTAGCTTAGCATAATCCTAATGGTAACCTTGGTTAGCAGCTAGCGTTAGCTCATTGCTCGTGTCAATTAAAATGCATGTTATTAAAGGTCCGCGCTGGTCTGTCTAATGAAATTACAACCGCAACATTATATTGCACTGTACAGCCCTGGTTGTAGGCTAATGTTTTACTACAATTTGTATGGATTAATTTAGGAGTGAAATGCGAATGAAGGGTTGAAATCACCACTCGCAAGCTTGCCCCCAGATATTATTTTAAACTCGCACGGACCAAATTAGGGGGCAATTTGCGATCATATCATCGCAGTGTACAGGCCTGCCATAGCAGTTACACTATCCGGTAGACCCCCCTGTGTATTATGACCAGTCCCTGGCCAAATACCGTCTGGAATAAATCCATTGGGAAATCTATATATCCAGAGATTGAAGATGCTGTACAACTTAGATGTGATCTGTTTAGGTCTCCTGGTGCGTGAGGTTATGAATTGACCCACCCTCTATCTCGTTTTATCAGCCCCCCCATTGAGTGCCCACGACGACAAATATCGTTTAATTTTAACAGGGATATCGTCTATCCCTGTGTAACTGCAGGTCAGTCGCTTAGAATGTTAGCCCGTTGCTGTGCTAAAGCAAGTCTCCTCTCAGCCTCCTTAGCCAAATTGAAATGCCAAAACTATATGGCAAGGTCTGTGAGCAAGTGGAGAAAAACTCAGCACAATTAAACACTATGCAACCACCACTGCAAACGTTGAGTGAATCGTCAAGTAACGTTAACGTCATTGCTACTGCTGTGACTAGCTGCTCTAGTCTACCGGTCACAAGGTATAGTCAAAATTCATACCGTAGCGCAACTTCATACAGTTTATACCGTTTACAGGGAACAAAATTTACTTTTTGACTCCAGCAGATTTTAAAAACTACCAGCCAGGCAGATTTTTTACCAGCCAAAAATTATAAATAGCTTTTTAGTAGGGATGTCCGATATTACCGGCCTACCGATATTATTGGCCAATATTGGCATTAAAATGTGATATCGGAAAATATCAGTATCTGTTTTCAAAAAAATATATATATATTTTTATTTTTATTTTTTACATTTCTATAACCTTTATTTACCCAGGCAAGCAAGTAAGAACAAATTCTGATTTTATTTATTGTCAAAGGTATGCATAATGTTGTGTTAATTCCACAACAAGAGATATGTAATGTTAATTAACTGAAATTATTCAGTTTTTTTGGGGGGGGGAAACCCTGCATATATCGATATCGGTATCGGAAATTAAGAGTTGGACAATATCGGTATATCGGTATCGGTAAAAAAGCCAATATCGAGCATCCCTACTTTTTAGTATATCGCCATGTGTTATTATTACTATATAATACTCTCATATGCTATTTTCAATTAATATCATAAACAACATTTTATTAGCATAATTCTGAGTGGACTGAAGGAATGAGTCAGCGTTAATAGTTTTAAATGCAAATAATTTATTGAAACATAGAAGTGGGGTCGGGACACACACACACCGTTTCAACTCTCCACCTCCGCATCATATTGTAGTCTAGTCTAGTCTGTCTTCAAACTTCCACTCCTCTCGAAAATTTCTTTTTCGTCTGAGAAAGGCGCGGTGGGTTTTCTTTTTAGCGGCAGGCTTACTCCTTCCATATGGTTCCACTTCCACATATTTGTAATTGTAACCCATTTAATAATAATATTTACATTTATATATTTAATTACCATATATATATATATATATATATATATATATATATATATATATATATATATATATATATATATATATATATATATATATTATAGGGCAACCAACCTTTTTACACTGCCATACACTGAGGCATCAGGGCATGTATACTTGCCCAGATGCTTGATCTACTCGCTGTACGTTAACTTTTTTTGCACATAGCACTGGTGCTACAGAGGTTGATAGTTTTGTAGCACAGGCCAAAATCTTGTAGCACAAGTATAAAACGTGTTATATTTGTAACAGTCACAAATGTGCCTATTGTATTTGTGTTATTTAGTTGCAGTGCCATGTTTGGCTATCATTTTCATGCTGACAAGTTGACGTCACACAGCCAGACACGTTACGTGTAAGGAATTATGGGATTTGGTGTTGGATGTATGGCAGGGGTCGCCAATTAGCTTTGCCCACGGGCCAAATTTTCCCCAAGCCATTGTGTGGCGGGCCAATGATAAGTGAACATTTTTTAACTGTAAAAAAAAAATGACATATACATGTTTGCACTGTCTTTTTTCTATTATAAAGTGCCTCTCACACAGTGCATTACACATGAACAGATCAGTCATTTGATTTTAATGCAGGTGCTCGCATTATAAATCGAGATCAGTAGGGTGCATTTGATTTTAAGCACCACGGCGGGTGTATTATACATCGAATGTATTATTATTATTAAAACACAACACTCACCGGCATAATGCAGGCAGCCCTGCCCTGGACTTATTGTTTCTGCTTCGGTCCTCAAAAATCCATGCTAATAACATGTTAAATGTCCGCTCGCGTTGAATGCCCACCCAACTTGAACACAGTTGCTTGCTCGTGTTGCCATGTCAACAAGCGAGAGTCACCGGTTGCTTATTGCGAGAGTTACCTGTTGCGATAAACCCGTATTTTAAGAATGACTCCTGTTTATTAAAAATAAGCTTTATAGGTCGTAGGCTCCTCTTTTGGCTCATCATATTTCCCCGTTGCAAAAAAGTTATTCAAAGACGTTTGTTTTGTTTTTGCAAACGTTCGCTCGCCGGCATCCCAAACGCGGAAGTGAAAGTGAAATTCCATTGGTTCTCCCAGTCCATGTGACCATGTCTAGCATTTCAATTGGCTATAGTGACAGCCATAGATATGATGAATAGATAGATACAGCTTCAAAAGACACTCTGGCGTCAAGACGAGTGAATATTTCCTGCGCGTAAAATAAACATCATATTCTCAAAATAACCTGACGGGCCAGAAATTATTGCTGGCGGGCCCATTTCGGCCCGCGGGCCGCCTATTGCCGATCCCTGATGTATGGACTCTACTTGGGGTGGGAATCACCAGTTTCATCACGATACGATATCTGCCACAATACGATACGATGCAGGTGCCTGCAATCGATATGAGACGATATCATAAGCCCATTTAACACAATCAGTAACATTTAGATCAACTCAAAAAAGGTAACGAAAATATAATTTGAAAAAAATGTATTTAGCTCTTCCAGACTTTTAAATAATAATCTATTGTTTTGAATACAAATAGACCTCCTGTTCACTGTAAAGTGCCACGTTTTGATATATTGAGCTTTAAACTTCAAGTAAATTTTTTTGGAACTCACAACTCGCAACACGCAACCTAGAACCCCTTCCTCTCCCAAACCGTTTCTACAATTGTTTTATGTTGCATGATGATCATGAATTCATTTATTATTAGGGATGCTCGATATTGGCTTTTTTACCGATACCGATATTCCGATATTGTCCAACTCTTAATTTCGATACCGATACCGATACCGATATCAACCGATACCGATATATGCAGGGTTTCCCCCCAAAAAAACGGAATAATTTCAGGTAACTAATAATTTCACTGGATGCATTCAAAAGGCTTTCTAAATGTAAGCATTAATTAATTTCAAGATGGCGTCCAAAATGGCGTCAGACCAAGCTTAAAATGGCTATATATCTCAATAGAAAAAAATATATAACTATGATTTTTCACTTGATTCTGGTACCTCTAGACATGCTTGTGAACATACTAAAAATCTAGGAAAATACACCTTCCGGAAAGGCATCATTTTCAAGATGGCGTCCAAACTGGCGCCCAGGAGCTTAAAATTACTATACAAATACAAATAGCTTACTAAAAAAGGTGTTTGCACTCTCCAGCTCTCAAGCTAGCATAGTTGAAGCCTTCTTTTTGACCATTATAGTTGTTATAGTTAGAGGTGTTTGCACTAGGGGTGGACGGTATGGTCTAAAATGTATATCACGGTATAATTTGAAGCATAGACGGTAACGGTATATATCACGGTATCATCGTTTTTGATAAAAAATTTTTTTTTATTTTATATATATATATACTATATATATATATATTTTTTTAATAAAATATATATATTATATAATTAGACTTGTACTTGTATTATCTGCGAGACATCGCCACCACGCAACAAGCTCCACTGTCTGTGTGTACTCTAGTAGCCTCCAGCTACTCGAGTAGCCTCGAGCAGAGCTACGGCCAGGATTCTCCGGCGCTGCACCTGGACCCTATTGGCATAACGTTACTTAACTGTGCTCATCAAGCCCTCAGCTCGAATACGCATCGAATCAGTGTTATAAGACATTGATATCAGGAGCTATCTGTAGCTACTGCTAGCCGGATATATAACGTTAATACAACGCCTCAGTGAATTATTTAGTTCAATGGGACATTTCGTTTTGAACGGTGAACTTACTTGCGTTAACGTGAGCTAACGGCTAACGGAGCTATCATACACGTCTACTCTACTAGACTTGATGGAGCGTTTGTTGATGTCAGGAGCTATCGGTAGCTGGCCGACTAGATACCGTTCGGTTAGACAATGCCTCATCATGTATTAAACTAAAAGTGAATAGTTGACTGGGTCATTTTGTAACGGTAGCTAAGCTAACGTTAGCTCAGGGAGACGTCCCGTCCCACTATACTACTAGTAGACCCGTGTTTACATGCGTGCGGGAGGGGCTGGCACGCCCACTGCGCGAAGCCTCCTAAATAACTTTTTCCAGTTCGCACATATCTATTATCTATGACTAATTCTATCTATTTTTAGGGGCAAATGCGAGTGAAATAGTCGCGCAGTGGTTACATGACGTCATTGCTATTTTAGAGCTGCACTACCGGTTACACGGTATAGGCAAAATCCATACCGTAGAGCAAATTCATACCGTTTATACCGTATACCGTTTATACCGTCCACCCCTAGTTTGCACTCTCCAGCTCCCAAACTACCATAGTTGAAGGCTTCTTTTTCTGAATCAGTTTCTTTCTTTCTTTTCTGACCTAGTCCTGTGTTTGGGCATGCCTGGGCGTGTCTGACCTGGCAGTGTTATTTAAGCCCCAGTTTCATTCTAGTCTTTGACAGAGGTGTTTGCACTCTCCAGCTCCCAAACTACCATAGTTGAAGCCTTCTTTTTCTGAATCAGTTTCTTTCTTTCTTTTCTGACCTAGTCCTGTGTTTGGGCATGCCTGGGCGTGTCTGACCTGGCAGTGTTATTTAAGCCCCAGTTTCATTCTAGTCTTTGACAGAGGTGTTTGCACTCTCAGCTCTCAAGCTAGCATAGTTGAAGCCTTCTTTTTGACCATTATAGTTGTTATAGTTAGAGGTGTTTGCACTCTCCAGCTCCCAAACTACCATAGTTGTGAAGCCTTCTTTTTGACCATTATCTGATTTCTAAAGTGATGAGTGAATTCAGTGCCCAGATCTGTCCCATTTGTAAATTGGAAGATGGAAGTGATTTTGTTGAGATTCGTCAGAAAGGTGCTGATGGGATCAATAAAGCTAGTGTTAAAAGAGGTGACACTGTTCATGTGACTGCTGGCATGAAAGTACATTCAGAATGCCGCAAAATGTACATACATAGCCGAGATATTGATTTACATTTACAGAGGAAACAGAGCGGTGAATCAAGTACCACTAATAAAAGGACTAGTACTAGGCAGTCTGAAGCTCTATTCAATAGCCAAACTGATTGCCTTTTCTGCGGCACAAATGTTCATGAAGGACGTGCCGACTACAGTTACGTGAAAACAGACAACTTTGCAAAGTCTATATTGCAAAGCTGTGATAAACGAAATGATGAGTGGTCATTCAAAGTCAAAGGTAGAATTGAATACTATAATAGTGATCTACATGCTGCAGACTGTGTGTATCATAATGCTTGTAGCACACATTTCCGGTGTGACCGTGATGTTCCCATGGAATTTCAGCCTGATTGTAATCCAAAGCGGATAAAGTCTGGAAGGCCAAAGAATGAGGACCAAGAACAAGCCTTCTCAAAAATGTGTGCTTACTTTGAAACGAATGATGATGGACAGCTGACCGTTTCTGCACTTAGGTGTAAAATGCAAGAGTATTTGTCTAAGGCCGATTCCATCCCATATAGTAATCAATACCTAAAAACATTGCTGATGCAACGATATGCAAATAGCATATTTATTGCAGAAGGAGATGGCTTGGATTGTATTGTTACAATAAGAGAGAAAACATCAGACATACTCAGATCCTACTATAACAACACAAAACAAAACAGTGATGAAGAGTCTGAGAAGAGACACTTACTTGAAACAGCTGCAAAACTCATAAAAAGTGACATAATGACTAATGTTCCACCTGTTAATGAGTACCCGACTACAGAGACACTAAAACTACAGAATGCCCTTGATTATATTCCACAATCACTCCACATTGTGTTAAAAGCTTTGTTTGTCGGTAAAGAGACAGAGCAGAAAATTGCTAGTATTGGCCACGCAATCATACAGGCAGTCCGACCACGAGCTGTCCTTGCCCCTTTGCAAATTGGCCTAGCAGTGCAAATGCACCACTTAAACCGGTCTCGGTTCATTGTAGATATGCTGAATAAGATGGGATTCTGCTCTTCCTATTCTGAACTGCAGAGGTTTGAAATTAATGCTGCAAATTGTACTGCACCAAACATGCTTGGTAAGGATATTGATGTGTTGAACACGACCGTCTTATTTGCTGCAGACAATGTAGATCAGGGCTATTCAACTAAATTGTTCAGGGGGCCACATTGTCAGAAACCCAAGGGGCCAGGGGCCGGACTGCCACGGCGCCTCCCCGTGCTATGAATATATGTACACTTGACACAACACGCAACCACATTTTCACAACTTTTATTTAACTACATTGCAAAAGTAGTATACTTTTCAAAATAAGTGCTTCATTTATGTGCAACAACTGCAACATCTCCTCTTCAACATTTCAATATAAAAATAAAATAAAAAACAAACGAGTGCATGATGTGCATCTGAACATTCTAACATCAACACTTGAACAAAAAAACACATTTATAGTGCAGCTGAGCTTGTGAAAAAAAGCGATTGCACTTCTTTGACTGGGCCATGGCAGAGAAAGAGGGTTCATAGGAAGTGAGGGCTACCCGCAAACAGTGATGCAAATGCTCATTTGTCAAGGAGGCACGGTTGCTTGTTTTAATGGCATTCATGTGAGAGAAACTGGATTCACAGGTGTATGTTGAGCCAAACATTGTTAGCACAGATATTGCCAGCGTTTTTATTTTGGGGAATGTCTTGACATGAATACACTTTATCCAAAATGTTGTGGTGGATTCATTCTCAAGTGCCTGCTTCAGAGCAGATGATGCTTGCATGTCAATTATTTCAAGTTGCAGGAGACCTTCATCAATGTGAAGTGATGCAAGGAACTCTTGTCCTTTTGTGGAAATAGCAGCTACATTGGCAAATGGGTTGCTCACAAAATGCATCAATTCTCTGGACATGTCAAATTCATCAAATCGACTTGCAAAGTTTTCCCTCAAATTATCAATGAAATCTGTCATTAATTTAGTGACTTTTGGCTCAATTGTGCGTGTTAACGTTGACATGAAAAGAAAAAAGTAAAAAAAAAAAAAAAACGTCAGTTGAATAGCCCTGATGTAGATCATAATATTCTAACAATTGATGGGAAAGGGACATTTCATGGGATGGGCATGATAGCTGCCTTGACACCAGGACAGAAGACAGACCAAAGGATTCCGAGGTTCAGAATTAATGAACTGAATCTTGTGCAGAGGTCAAAAGTTGTGATAATAGATTATCACTTTGCCAAACACTTTTGCAGAGACACCACATTTAAAGAACTTCCAAGACTCGCAGAATGTAACAAGATGGTTGATCTGCTTTGGGAGTTATCGTTCAATTTCAAACAGCCTGCACCTGGTTGGCAGGGGATGATGCACATTATTCATAAGGGAGATGAACATCCAGGGCAGTCTTCAGTGAGATACTTACCAATGATAGACATGTACTCCGGAGACAAAACATGCATTCTGTCAACACTGGAGTTCATTTGTGGTCTGGCATCCAAACACCACCTTGCCCCAGTAGTTACATTTGACCAACCCCTATATTGGAAAGCAGCAGAGATAATCCTAGATTCACCACAGTGCAGTCACCTCAAGTCCTTTGTCCTGCTCCTAGGAGGATTTCACACATTTATGAATTTGCTAGGAGCAATTGGTACACTGATGGACGGTACAGGACTTAAGGACATTCTAGGGGTAGTCTATGGGGAGAACTCAGTAGCCCATATGATGACAGGCAAATCAGTTCAGAGAGCATTCCGTGGCCATCTTCTTGTTGACAAATGTCTTAACCGCATGATAATATCAGAAATGGTAGATAGTCATGAATTTGCAGCAATGGTTGAACAGTCTGAAGCAATGTATACCTCAATAGTTAAGGGTGAAATGCCATTGGAAACAGTGTTCACATCAGAGACCCTCATTACAATAAATGAAGAGCTGGGAAAAAGGAAGATGGAACTGTGTGCTAGATCCAAAACTAGTCAGTTGTGGCTAAATTACCAACACATGTTAGAAGTTGCTAGGTCACTGATAACAGCAGATCGCACAGGTTCCTGGCTTTTGCACCTACGCGCTGTTTCTGAATGCATGCCGATATTCGCTGCGGCTGGGCATTACAATTACTTGAAATCGGCACACTTATGTCCAAGAGATGAGTCAGCTTCACATCAACCACCCAGATGTCTTCAGACAATTTGAAAAGGGTTTTCATGTTATCCGTCGCAGCAGCCAATCATGGGCAGGCCTCAGCTCAGATCTTGTAATCGAAACAACATTGATGAGGTCATTGAAGACTACAGGAGGGATGACACATGGAAGTGGAATGACCGACAATCAGATATCCCTTTGGACAATGTCAAAGGGCATAACATCAGAGTATAACACCGCAATGCAGGAGTTCTCAAACCAGACATACACAACATCAGAACAGCACAAGGATTCAACAGAGGCAAGGATGAAAAGGGATGCTGCTGACCTGGAGAAGATCACTTCAAAACTTGCTATATGTTCACCTTTCTCTCCAGACTCTTCTTTAAGGAATGTTGTTACAGGTGTTGTCGCTGAGGATGGAGTGAACGTGCATGATTATGACTCTGTTGGACGCAACATCATGCACAAAATGATGGGACAGCCGGCATTCACATTTTCATTTAGTAGAAAATCGTCTATCTGTCATTGGAGGAGGTTATGCGTTACGAACTCAGTCCTTTCCCTCCTGCCCTCTTTGAAGCCGGAAACGTCTTCCGCAAAGCTGATAAACCACAACTAGCGCACGCGATCTGTGATCATGCAAGTGATGCAATCCTAGATTCTATACCAGAAACGGAGCATTATGTTCTTGATGGTGGTTCACTCCTTCACAGAATACAATGGAAGCACGGACAAAGCTATGGTAAAATTGCACAGTCATATGCAGACTTCACCATCCAACATTATGGCTCAGCTACAACCATTGTGTTTGATGGCTATGAGGATGGGCCATCCATTAAAGACAACACACATCAAAGAAGAGGAAACAATATTCATCCCATTGTCAACTTCATTGCTGAGATAGAGTTCTCAGGTAAGAAGGAGGAGTTCCTGTCAAGAGATCTGAATAAACAGAAACTGATCCACATGATAAGTGATGAACTGAAAGAACGGGATTGCACTGTGGTCAATTCACTTGGAGATGCTGATGTAGACATAGTAAGGGCCGCAGTGGGATCATCTCTTCTTCACACCACAACGCTGATTGGAGAAGATACTGATCTCCTCGTCTTACTTCTTTACTATGCACAGAGAGATAGCAAGGGCCTTTATTTCAGATCAGACAAGTCGAAAGCTGATGGCAGTTTTAAAGTGTACGCCATAAACCATTTGAAAGAAGTACTCGGACAGGATGTGTGTTCTCAGTTGCTGTTCATCCATGCTGTGACTGGCTGTGACACAACTTCCCGGATCTTCGGAGTTGGCAAAAAGACGGCATTCCAAAAACTTGTAAAAGGGGATCCTGTCCTTCAGGCTTGTGCCAATGCATTCACTGTACCAAACCAGACAACAGATGTGATCGATGACCTTGGGTGCCAAGCAATGGCTGTCTTTTTTGGTGGAAAGTGCACATATTCGCTTGCAAAAATGAGATAACATTTTCAGCAAGAAGGTTGTCTCAGCTTCATCAACGGTAACGCCTGAACGTCTACCACCAACTGAATCTGCTACCAAATTCCACTGTCGTAGAGCATACTACCAGGTCATGGTCTGGATGGGAACAGATGATGGTATAGATGCTCTAGACTGGGGCTGGAACCTGCAGGACAATAGATTTGTCCCACTCATGTCAACAATGAATGCTGCTCCAGACAGTCTCTTGAAGGTCATTCATTGTAACTGTACCACTGCCTGCAAGACACTTCGCTGCTCATGCAGAAAATATGGACTACCTTGTACTACTGTCTGTGGACCATGTCAACTTCATGAATGTGACAATCCACATAACAAGTTTCTCCCAGAGGATCCTGAAGATGATGATGAGTAGGCCTAAAGACCACAATAAGTGGGTCATTTATTTTGTGTTCAACACCAAAGCCAGCTTTCTAGGTTGAATATAATAACCAATTTAAATTTTAGCCAAAATAAGCTACAGGCAGCCATTTTGATGATGCAAATGATGCATTCCTAGCAGATATATTTAGCTAGATATTTTGCTCGTTATTAATGTATAGAGGTGCCAGAATCAGTTTATAAATCCTTTAGAAATGTTTTCCCATTTGAGATACAGGCATTCTAAGCTCCCAGTCGTCATTTTGGACACCATTTTGAAAATTAAGCCTCTTCGGAAGGTGTATTTCCCTAAAACGTTAGTATGTTCCTAAGTATGTCTAGGGGTACTTGGGGTACCAGCAGGGACCGAAACTAAAGCCCGCCGCCCGCCAGGGGCGGTCAGTTTTTACCGTTGGCGCTTGACACTTAGAGGGCTGCCCGCTGTGTGACGTGTAATCAATCAAGTTCATAACGATACTCTTATTTTGAAAATCTGTGCGGGTCTCATTTCCGCCCCAAGCGCATCTCCAGTCATAATATCGATGGCTCTGGCAGTTAGCAACAATTAGGTTCGTATGATACTCTTATTTTGAAAAAAAACGTGGCAACGAGTCATATCCGCCCAGCCCTGCAGCGGGATACTATTGGTTAAGGGCTTCTGCTCGCAGTGCTCATGTCAACACAGGCAGTCTGCTCTAGAATAGCGGACCTCCGTTACTGTTTAAACAATGACCCAGTCAACTATTCACTTTTAGTTTAATACATGACGAGGCATTGTCTAACGGTATCTAGCTGGCTAGCTACTGATAGCTGCTGATATCAACAAATGCTCCAGCAATAGTCGAGTGCGTAATACCTCCGTTCCCTCGTTAGCTCGCGTTAGCTAGCTCACGTTAGTCGATCTGTCCCAGTAAACTAAATTGTCTTAACGTTATCTACCGGGCTAGCAGTAGCTACAGATAGCTCCTGATATCAATGTCTTATAACATTGATTGAATGCGTATTCTAGCTGAGGGCATGTTGAATGTAATTTGACACAAGAACAGTAACGTTATAAATGGGTCCAGCTGCATCGCCGGAGAATCCTTGCATGCTGAATGTAGGGTCTAGCTGAATATAGGGTCTAGCTGCAGGGCCGGAGAATCCTTGCTGGAGCTGGAGGCTCAGGCTACTCAAGTATACACACACAGACAGTGGAGCTGTTTGCAGATAGCAAGCATTTTGACTTATTGCGTGGTGGCGATGTCTCGCAGATAATACAACTACAAGTATGATTATATAATATATATTTTATTTAATTTTTTTTCTTTATATAAAATATATATATATTTTTTTTAATCAAATTTTTTTTGGCATGTAAGAAATATGCTTGGCGGGTAGACTCTTCCCATCTACCCGCCACTGGCCGGTGAGTCAAAGTTAATTTCGCTCCCTGGGTACCAGAATCAAATGACAAAATCATTTATATAATTTTTATATTGACATATATATAGCCATTTTAAGCTTGGCCAGCCGCAATTTTGGACGCCATCTTGAAAATGAAGCCTTTCTGGAGTATTTTCCTAGATTTTTAGTATGTTAGTGAGCATGCCCAGAGGTACCAGAATCAGTTGAGAAATCCTTTGCACCATTTTCTTAATTTGAGATATAGCCATTTTAATCGCCCCAGCGCCATCTGGGACGCCATCTTGGAAATGACGGCTTTCGGAGGGGTCGATTTTGGTCGACTTTTAGTATGTTATTTAGCACGCCCAATACTACCAGAATCCATTGAAAAACCTTTATCAATTTTTTTGGGGTTAAACCATATATTGACTCGCCTATATACTGGTGCTGCAGGCAGCTCTCTGCACTGCACAGGTGCTTCAAATTGGGGTAACGACCTACCCACTCTACCATGCTCTTTGAGGCCATGTCCCCACGTATCTGGATCTTTTGCCAAACGGATATTCTCAGGCTCTGTTTAAAATAAAATCCCCGTCCACACGACAGTTAAAAAAAAAAAAACTCCATCCAGATACAAACACATAAACGCATATAAATTGCTCCAACAAGCATGCGAGCGGTCAGGACGACTGAGAAATGATAGGAATTGTCCATTGGTTCACCCAGCCCACTTGACCATTCCTAGCATTTCCATTGGCTATATTGACATACATAGAAGATAGGGGTGTAACGGTACTCCGGTACAGTACGGGCTGTGCACCGTACGATTGCAACGGTGCGGAACCTTTTTTTGCGGAACTTAAATCCCCCCGGCCCCACGTAATTTATCAACAACACTGCGGTCTGCTGTGAGCATTATAAAACAAACGTGTGTTTAACCGACCGTGAATTAAAGTGTCAATGCCGTTTGTCATTTTAACAGCAGATACTTTCTTAAATGCCATCCTCCCAACAGAGCAGTGTGACGGGGAGCTCTGATGGGTTCGCTTGCTGGTGTTAGCATTAGCTGAAGAGCTAGTTTTAGCTTAACGTTACCTTGGCTAAAGTTGGGACTATTCATAATCCAGCAATAATGGCTGCAGACCTGCAAGCAAAGTACAGCAAGTTGGCAAAGGAGTATTCCAACGTAAATCACATTTTCACCAGTAAAGTTACAGTCTTTCCATCTGCCGGTAGCTCCATGCTAGCTAACCTAGCTCACGTTAGCGTTGTCACTGTGACTGAACCACCTCGCGTACACAATTAATGACATGTTGCGGACAGCCATATCGGTGACTGTTTAGCTTTTAGTGCCAAATGATAAGAGTCTGAGGCGGAGTCTCAAAAGAGAATGTTGAATATTTATTGTGCAAAAATCACAACAGAACCTCTCCAACGGAGCCTTGAGACTGAGTAGGGTATATCTGCAGAGCCACTTGGTAACGAGTGCAACACCGTGTAATGTCCGTGTGGATCGTTGGAGTAGGGTATATCTGCAGTGCTGCAGCCCCATACTCGGTGTATAGATTTGTATTAGTATCATAATCAATCACCTGTTGTTGAATAAATACCATTACTTTCTAGTTATTACTAAACAGTATATATAAAACAGTAGCTGTATAAAAAAAAAAGTATAATTTATATAATTTCATTAAAAAGATTTTTTTTTTAATGTATGCACTGGTTTCAAAGGTACTCACAGTTGCACAAGGGTTTCGGACAGACATACGGGATGGTTTGAAATCTCGGCGTTGCTAATAAACATTTTAAATATTCTTTATAAACTGCTCAAAACGGCATTATTTCCGGCGTTGGGTGCATGATGCGCATGCGCTGTGATCACACCAGGCAGCCAACGCCGGAAATAATGCCGTTTTGAGCAGTTTATAAAAAATATTTAAAATGTTTATTAGCAACGCCAACCTTTGACATTTCTCTGTGATACTTGTATAACGAACGGTTCGGTTAGAACCAGTCCTTCAGGGTAAATCTAGGTTGGTTTCCTATTGAGGAGCAAGTGACTGTGGATTCACTCGGTGCATCACAGTCACGAAAGGGGCTAACAATCTCCGGATTCTGAAACTAAATGGCGAGTCCTTATCACAAACTATATATATACTAATTATATATTAACAAGACATTCATTAATTGCATTGGTTCACGTGTGGTGCCGTCGTCGCATATATAAGTAAGGATAGTTTGAATGACATTTCAGCACCAAGTCCACCAAAGTTATTATTACTTCAAGCGCTACTGCCTATATGGATAAAACAAGGTGTAATAAGGTTGTTTTAGGTGGTGGTAGTTTCTCTGTTAGGACATTATAGCTGAAATATATAGCCTAGCTAGCCTATAGTCGGTCTGATATATATTAGAGAAATAGTAATATTCGCCAAACAATCTGACGGGCCAGAAATTATTACAGCCCGCCACAGTCTGAGCATGCGTAGTGAGCTGTGGCATCATCGTTTATCTAGACTATGTGTTTACAGTGGCTGCACGGATCCACTGAACGGATATTTTGGAAAATCTTCACTTTAAAATGTGTTTAAGAAAATCTCTGTTTATGTCTCTGAAAACACCCTTTACGTGTGGATGAAAGGCCCAATCGTGGAATAAAATCTGCGTTTGGCAAAAGATCCAGATACGTGGGGACATGGCCTGAGTCAGAAGACTCCCCATTTGCAGGTGAAGTGGGGGTCGTCACACATTAAATGCACCAACAGCTGGTACAAACAAAACTCTTAAAACTATAAATATTAACAAAAGTAAGCACAGTCTCGTCGGAGCACACAGAGAGGCAGCCGGACGTAGCAGCGCCATCTAAATCAAGGTACCACACGCTAAATTGTCCGTGCGGACCCCCCAACCCATAGATAGTTCCAACTCACCGAATTACGTTAATCCACCACAGTTGCACGCAATATTTAAATAATGTTAGTCTAAATAAATGTAGACAGACAATGTACGCATTTTAAAAATAGAATGAACAGAGCAGTGTTGTTTTGAAACAGTACAGTGTGTGTGTTAGCTTGATGTATGCTGCATTTTATATTGATGGCCTTCTAATTTGTTTGTTTATTTATTTATTTTAAATAACAGTGACACTTTTCCTTTTGAAAATTCCTTTCATTGTATTTCAAATACTGCACTTTAATTTCAAGCGGAAAACGAATCTTTCCATTAACTCAATCAGTGCCAGCTATTGGCCTCATCCTGTTCTAGCTAGGCCACGCTTTAAAAGATAGGAGTGTGTCACCTTGTTTGAAGAGCTAAATCTATATTTTATATTATAGCTATGGGTCCAATGTCATTGTCAATTGACAGTATGACCCTTCCCTTCAATATGCCATAAATAAATGTGTTTTTCATCAATACGCTTTCGTTTTATACCGTGATGAATATGAGCGTTATATCGGAATGGTCTGGGATAATTCCTGCAAGGCTAGTTATATTTCATTCATGGCTTTGCGCACTGCCTACTGGAACTATCCCTTTAATCATATACTATCATGAAAACTTTCACCCACGTGTACGCACCCACCTGCCTGACCACGCCCACATCCGCTCATATATAAGCGGGGTCATGGCCATACTACCAGCTCCTTCCCTACTTTCACCACTGTGAAGTCCGTGTATAGCACCGCTTCAAGTTTAGTGCTTAGTTAGTTAGTTATATGAGCTGTGCTGGCGTTGTCTTTTGTTTCTCCCTCTCTCACTAATTTACGGGCGAAAGAAAAGATAATGTCGTCACCACCGGAGAGTCTAGAGGATTATTCTGACCTCCACCGGTGTTTCACATTTGGGGAGTGCGCGTCGCTGGGCAGTTCCCCCGCCAGTGCTGCGCTCCGGCTGTGCAGCTGGATACTGTTGCCACGAGAGGCAGTCGGCTGGCCGACGACCTCTCTAGGTGGGTGGTGTCTTGTATGAGGCGCCGTTTGGGACAAAAGCCCGACTAATACAAGACACCGCCTATCCAAAGCCTGACTTATACAGGACACCGCCTATCCAGTTATCCTGCGCGACCCAGTTGGTCCGCGAGAGAGGGCCAGTTGGTGCGCCGATTGGGACAAAAGCCTGTCGAATACGAGACACCGAGGTCCAGTTGGTCCTCGCGCGCCGACATGTTTTTTCGAATACAGATACCGAGGTCCAGTTGGTCTGCGCGCGCCGACATGTTTTTTCGAATACAGACACCGAGGTCCAGTTGGTCTGCGCGCGCCGACATGTTTTGTCGAATACAGACACCGAGGTCCAGTTGGTCCGCACGCGCTGACATGTTTTGATCCGCGCGCGCGGACAACTTTTGGTACGCGAGAGAGGCCCAGATGTCCGGCGAGAGAGGCCCAGATGGGTCCGCGGGCCACCCAGATGGGTATCGCTCGCGGACCAACACTTAAAAGAATAAAGTGGTGTACTCCTTAATTTATGCACTTACAATCACCAGAAAGGCTTTCGAAATGCCATGTTGGCCTCAATATTTTCAAAACTAATTATATGAAAAGGTTATGAAATGAACAACATAAACAAGAATGTGATAAAATATGTAATAAAAACGGAGCTCAGACTGTATCTGTATTACATGTCATATATGTTATGATGAATTGAAAATGGGGGACCCGGACGTAAACAAGACGAAAGTCTTTCTCTGGTCTGCATCCCCTTAACAATTGTATTGAGCTGTACTGTACTGTACCCATTCTGCAATCTGTTTTCAATCAATCTATCTCAACGCATACGTTTGATCGTAGAAATCGTGACGTCAGAGTGTCTTCGATAATGT
Source organism: Notolepis coatsorum (assembly GCF_963971535.1). NCBI lineage: Eukaryota > Metazoa > Chordata > Actinopteri > Aulopiformes > Paralepididae > Notolepis > Notolepis coatsorum. Next base: position 156,895,850 of record NC_140168.1, read on the forward strand.
TGGGGGTCCTTAATTCCTGTATGCGAATTCTTATTGGCATCATGCAGCACTATCATCATCATCCGTATCAACTAACATTACAAGTACATTAGAGGAGGAAGTTGGACACATGTTTCATCATTAAATACTAGTATACTAATATACTAACATTACCATTTGTAGACCATAATATGAACTTGTACACATGAGTACATGAGAAGCACTTTGTTCACTTCAAGTAAAGGGATACTTGCCTTACTAAGGTTTATTTTGTCACATACATACCAGGGCATACCGTTTTTTTTAAGCTATAGCAATCATCATACTAGCTAGTTTTGATTATCTGCTGACATTTAATGATGAAACATGTGTCCAACTTCCTCCTCTAATGTACTTGTAATGTTAGTTGATACGGATGATGATGATAGTGCTGCATGATGCCAATAAGAATTCGCATACAGGAATTAAGGACCCCCAACATTATCGAAGACACTCTGACGTCACGATTTCTACGATCAAATGTATGCGTTGAGATAGATTGATTGAAAACAGATTGCAGAATGGGTACAGTAGGCTACAGTACAGCTCAATACATACAATTGTTAAGGGGATGCAGACCAGAGAAAGACTTTCGTCTTGTTTACGTCCCGGTCCCCCATTTTCAATTCATCATAACATATATGACATGTAATACAGATACAGTCTGAGCTCCGTTTTTATTACATATTTTATCACATTCTTGTTTATGTTGTTCATTTCATAACCTTTTGATATAATTTGTTTTGAAACTATTGAGGCCAACATGGCATTTCGAAAGCCTTTCTGGTGATTGTAAGTGCATAAATTAAGGAGTACACCACTTTATTCTTTTAAGTGTTGGTCCGCGAGCGATACCCATCTGGGTGGCCCGCGGACCCATCTGGGCCTCTCTCGCCGGACACCTGGGCCTCTCTCGCGTACCAAAAGTTGTCCGCGCGCGCGGATCAAAACATGTCAGCGCGCGCGGACGAACTGGACCTCGGTGTCTGTATTCGACAAAACATGTCGGCGCGTGCAGACCAACTGGACCTCGGTGTCTGTATTCGAAAAAACATGTCGGCGCGCGCAGACCAACTGGACCTCGGTGTCTGTATTCGAAAAAACATGTCGGCGCGCGCGGACCAACTGGACCTCGGTGTCTCGTATTCGACAGGCTTTTGTCCCAATCGGCGCACCAACTGGCCCTCTCTCGCGGACCAACTGGGTCGCGCAGGATAACTGGATAGGCGGTGTCCTGTATAAGTCAGGCTTTGGATAGGCGGTGTCTTGTATTAGTCGGGCTTTTGTCCCAAACGGCGCCTCATAGTCTTGCGAGCCTCAGATGTGTCAGTTGTGCGGGGTCGGCTGCGCAGGCTTGCGGCCCCGCAGAACAGCCGGATCCGAGCGAGGATTCCTCCGTTGCCTCTCCATCGCGGGATGGAGGGGACGCAGGGTTCTTGTTTGACGCCCCACGAAAACAGAGGCTTTGTTTTCCTGGGAGCCCTGAGTCTGGGTTCGAGTCCCAAGTCTCTGAGGAGGGATGCCCTCTGCTAGCCGCACCAGATGCTGGCTCCCGCCTATCCTATGGAGACAGTGTTAGTGCAGCCTCCCGGCGCGAGGGGTGTGGGTTTGCATGTTTTTTAGCCCGAACTCAGGGCAGCAGCAGCCCGCATAAGATGGGGCTTGCTGCCGACGCCACTGTATCTCTGGTAACGCCGTCCTGTGAGAGAGACGGGTGTTGTCTGCCCCTTTTTTTTTGGGCTAAAGAAGAGGCAGTCGGCTGTCTGAAGTGATCAGGCCTGCATCGCTATTCCTCACGTTACACAGCTTCAGTAGTAGCCGTTAGCTAACGTCACTCTACACACACGACTGTGTGGCCAAGTTCAGCTCCAACTCCATAGTGAAGTTTGCAGACGACACGGTGGTGGTGGGGCTGATCTCGGACAACGACGAGAAGGCCTACCGGGAGGAGGTTGAGGTACTGGAACGCTGGTGCCAGGACAACAGCTTGCTCCTGAACATTGGTAAAACCAAGGAGCTGATCGTGTATTATAGGAGAGGACAGCAGGAGACACACACACCACTGAGGATAAACGGGGCTACCGTGGACAGGGTGAGCAGCTTTAAGTACCTGGGGGTCCACATCTCAGAGGATCTGACATGGTCAACACACATAGACACAGTCGTAAAAAAAGGCGAAGCAGCGCCTCTACCACCTGAGACAGTTAAGGAAGTTCAGAGTATCTGGGAAGATACTCCAGTCCTTCTACTCCGGAGCTGTAGAGAGCATCTTGACTGGAAATATCACTGCCTGGTATGGTAACAGCACGGTACAGGACAAGAAGGCCCTACAGAGAGTGGTGCGCTCAGCCGAGCGTACCACGGGTATTGCACTACCTATACTATACAACAAGAGGTGCAAATCCAGAGCCTGCAGAATAATGAAAGACCCTCACCACCCCAATAACAGCCTGTTCCAGCTGCTGAGGTCAGGCAGACTCCTGCGAACCCCAGCTACTAGGACAGAGAGGCTTCGGCTCAGCTTCTTCCCCCAGGCCATCAGAGCCTTGAACACTGAGTGCCACAGAACACTGAACTCTCCACACACAAGCGCACATGAGCACACACACGACACGCACGCTGTACACGCTCGCACACTAGCAGCCACTTTAACATGAGCAAGCACACACTCATGATGCACACGCCCACACTTATGGCCACAAAGGAAGGGTCACTTTAAAAATAGTATAGCAACAGTAACAGTGTATTGCACTACCAAGGGACCTAGCATGTCCTCCATGCTCTGTAAATAACTATGTACAAATACCGAGATGCCCCACTATGTTACCTGTTTATTGCACAATGTTGTTTTATTGGATTCTATTATATGTTGTACTAGGGCTGGGCGATAAAACGATAACGATAACTATCGCGATAAATTATTTCCTCGAAATAAACATGAAACGTGGTCGCAAAGTTTCGATATATCGATTTTCCAAGCTTGGCTCCGTTCAGCCTCGGCTCAGCACACTCACTAACAACAACCAACTTTACGTGATGACGTGCTTACGCACAACAGCTAACAACCAATCAGTGAAGGAGATGGCCGAGAGCGAAGTAGACCCGGAAGGAGACCCAGAGGTAGGAATCACTCAACAACAAGGCTTGCTAGGCTAATTAGCTTGCACGGCGATGTTTTATATATTTACGTGCCGAGTATGTGTGTGGCGTGAATTCTGAGGCCACGTTTATAGTAGTGGGGGTATACAGTTCGTTTCAATATATTGTGGCGGAAGAGAGTATTTTAGTGTCATATTTAGCACATTGTCATGGAATACACCGCTTAGATACAACAGGCTGGCTAGGATAACAAGCTTGCACGGCACTGTTTTATATATTTACGTGCCGAGTATGTGTGTGTTTTGAATTCTGAGGCCACGTTTATAGTAGTGTGGGGTATACAGTTCGTTTCAATATATTGTGGCGGAAGAGAGTATTTTAGTGTCATATTTATTGTCATGAGATACTCCGCTTGTCGGCTAACTGCTAACGTGCGCGGACTGATGACGACATCAACTCGACTTGAGACATTCGCAGCAGCATAAGAAGTTAATTAAACTTGACAGACATTATATCGATGATAATTATCGATATCGAATTATATGAAAATAATTTAATAATTTCATCGCGATAGCGTTTTTGGTCATATCGCCCAGCCCTATGTTGTACCACTGTATTGCACATCGTTGCGGGCAAGACCACCCGCATTTCATTGTATACTTGTATGCCGTGACTAATAAAACTCTTGACTTGACTTGACAGTGGGCCCGTGAGAGCTAACCGTTAGCTTGCTGCTGCGTTAGCCAGTGGCTATCGGTAGGCCGGTAAGAGCTAGCTGTTATCCTGTAGCTGGCCGTTGGTCAGAGCCGACGGTGGGCCTGTAAAGGCTAGCTGTTAGCTTGGTGCTAACCGTCAGCCTGGAGTTAGCCGTTAGCTTGTGCTAACTGTTGGCGTTAGCCGTGGGGAGGTAGCGGGCCCTGAACACTCTGACTCGGCGTCATCTCTGGCAGAAGATGTCGTCAGCCTGTACCATGGCCGGCCGCAGGATGTGGGCGAAGCGCCGGAGCGAGGCTCCAGCCGTCGCCACTTCTGTCCCCGCCAGCAAGAGGCCTCGTCAACGTGGTAAGGCTGTCCCCGAAGCCTGTTTTTGTGATTCGAACTTCGTCAGGGTTTTACGAACGAACGTTCGAACCTTAGTTTTTAATAAAAAAAAAAATCTGTTTAAATATCAGTTTAAAAAAAAGAAAAAATTATTATAATTTTTTTAGATATCCTCAAACTAAATCCTCAATTTGAATAAAGTGATTAATCTGATTAAATGACTCTTTTTTATTAAATCAACTTTCTTTAATGAATATAACGTTTTTTTTAATACTATAATATTAGTGTAGCCTAATCTTTATCTGCAACTGTGAAGAAAAACCACATTGGTTCAAACAAAATGAATAGACACATAAAAGAAACATAAAAAAAATTAAAAAATTAAAAAATTAATTTTTATATTAAAAATTAAAAACGAATTTGATTTCGAATTTGAATGTTAACATAACGAACGAACGTTCGAACATTCGGGCTCAGCCTTACACCGTGGTGGACCAGCCATTTGTTGCGGTCATTCATCCTGCGTCCGGGGCTCAGGTAGGACATGTTACACTATGCCCCACTCTCCCTCCCCCCCCCCAAATGTTTTTGGTTAACCCTTTAATCGCCACGGACGACTTTAGACGTCATTGCTCGCCATGCGTAATCTGCCAATGACGTCGTACAGCGTCTTTGCGATCAATATTTAAAAAATCTGTCATGGCAATCATATTTCACCCACGGAGACTTGCTGTTGATCTCCTCTCAACTCTCCAACGGTTCAAGACCGCCATCTGGTGGCCGATCGGCGAATCGCCAAAACCGGAAGTGACGCGCCGGAAGTGGTGCTCACCCATATTTAGTCCGGCCACTCGCTATCGCTAGCGGGACTCCAGCTTGATACACTGGATAGCGATCCGTTGCCAATAACTCAATAAACAACATGATTTGGACGTATACAGTATTATACAACCTGGAAATGGATCGCATATAACAACATCCCATAATAGCGATCTTTCTGCTCCACGCTGATCGCCCAACGCTACGAGGAAGCTGCGGTGAGTTTCAGCGTGTTTGATTATTATTAAACATACACACTGCTCCGATCAACATATCACCCATACTAAATAAATTATTTAACGTCGGCCACGGACTTACAAACCCCCCCCCCCCCCCCCTCCGGTCACCAGCAGATGATGAGGCATGACGTGTAGGACCTTGTACAATTGAAATTCTTTATCTGACGTCAATCGGTATCCAACTACATTTGATGATCTAATATGTATTTGTGGCTATAACTCACGTTCTATGGAATCAGGGAGCGAAATTAACTTTTTGACTCACCGGCCAGTGGCGGGTAGATGGGAAGATACATTTTTTATTATTATTTTATATATATTTTTTTTTAATAAAATATATATATTATATAATCATACTTGTGATTGTGTTATCTGCGAGACATCGCCACCTCGCTGTCTGCAAACAGCTCCACTGTCTGTGTGTATACTCGAGTGGCCTCCAGCTCCAGCAAGGATTCTCCGGGGGTGCAGCTGGACCCTAAACGCTACATTCAGCATGCAAAAGGATTCTCCTGAGCTACAGCTGGACCCTATTCAGCAGCCCTCACTCATGCGATGTAAACCAGGGACTCGAATACGCATGTTGTTGTTGTAGGACATTGATGCCAGGAGCTATCTGTAGCTACTGCTGGATGGCGTTGGGACAACGCCTCAGTGAACTATTTAGTTTACTGCGACATTTCGTAGTGACTAGTTACCTAGCCAACGGAGGTATTATGCACTGGACTATTGCTGGAGGATTTGTTGATGTCTGGAGCTATCAGTAGCTAGCCGGCTGGATAACGTTACACAATGCCTCATGTATTAAACTAAGTGAATAGTTGACTGGGTCATTTTGTAACGGTAGCTAACGTTATCTCAGGAAGGTCCCACACTGACTAGACTAATGTCACGGTGACTCTGAGGCAATAGCCTCTGTTTACATGCAGGCATACAGGGGTAGGAGCAGCAGCAGCAGTGCTAACTAACGTCACGGTGACTCGGAGGCAATAGCCTCTGTTTACATGCAGGCATACAGGGGTAGGAGCAGCAGCAGCAGTGCTAACTAACGTCACAGTGACTCGGAGGCAATAGCCTCTGTTTACATGCAGGCATACAGGGGTAGGAGCAGCAGCAGCAGTGCTAACTAACGTCACGGTGACTCGTAGGCAATAGCCTCTGTTTACATACAGGCATACAGGGGTAGGAGCAGCAGCAGCAGTGCTAACTAACGTCACAGTGACTCGGAGGCAATAGCCTCTGTTTACATGCAGGCATACAGGGGTAGGAGCAGCAGCAGCAGTGCTAACTAACGTCACGGTGACTCGGAGGCAATAGCCTCTGTTTACATGCAGGCATACAGGGGTAGGAGCAGCAGCAGCAGTGCTAACTAACGTCACGGTGACTCGGAGGCAATAGCCTCTGTTTACATGCAGGCATACATAAACAGGTGGGGAGGGGGTAGCAGCAGCAGCAGCAGCAGTGCGCGGTGCGCGCTTCATGTCTGTGCTGAGACAGCGAGTGAGAACTCCGCTAAAGAATTGGATCATGATTTTCGGTTTTCACATGACTATTTGATTGCCCGCCACACGGCGCTCAGACGTCTCAGTGGGAGGCGCCAAACGTAAAAACTGAGCGCAAATGGCGGGTGGCGCTCTCTAGTTTCGGTCCCTGTATGGAATGCTGCAGAAAACGATAAAAACATATTTATACTTTAGACCATATTTTTGTATGAATGTGTGAATGAAAAAGTAGAACGTTGCTACATCCTAAACGATAGATACTTGATGTTGAATGGGCCATAGTAATGTCAATTTAGCAATACAATTTAAAAAGTTATAGCCCTGCAAAGAAGAGGAACATCCCCATAGACAAATAGAGCTGGCAGAGGACGGTATAAGGATGGATATAAGCGTGGCAGAGAAAGGGTTAATAACCATGTTTTTGTTTAACAAAACGTGTGTTTACTTCACTGTATTTTGGGGGTTACGACGTGTGCTATGTGAACCCACAGCTACAAATGCTGGGGGCGCCTTCTTGCTTGGAGTTTGTGCAGTTTTCTCTGAAAATTAGCGTTGGTTGCTATTGTGTATGACTGGGCAAGGCCTGTAGTTCTAACACTTAGCCAAGGCTTATGTCCTTCTCTCTACTTAAGACAGCGTTCTTTCTTATGTGAGTAAAAGTGAACTTGGGTTTTATTGTATGATGAGAGTTGTGTGTGTTTTCATGTAATACGTTTAGGTAAACGTAGCATTGAGTCCACAACTGGTATGGGTGTTAGCTCACAGAGTTGTACATATGTGGCATATGAACCGAGGACCTTTTGGTCCCTCTCTCTTTAGTCTGATATTTTTTCTTTGCTTAAGGGTAATGATAAAAATAGCGGGTGGCAAGTTTTTCACACATAAGCCAGAGCCGTGAAATAAAACCAATTTTTTACACAAACGAGGTTATCGGCTGTAGCTGCCGTGCATGATGTAAAGCTTTTACTCTAGGTAAGTATGTGCTTTCATGTAGCGCGCTATGCAAACTCTGCTTTTTTATGGCATCGTATCAGGGTGAGGTGTTGAGGGGGTGGACAGAATAAACCTCCCCTCCCCGGATATAGTTATATCCTTTACGTAACTGGGGGAGTATGCCAATTGTGTCGAACTCTTTCTCTGAACCTCGACCCCGCAGGATTAATAAATTGCTGAGCCGGGGATGGGAGGGGCTGTCGGGGAGGCTGTTTCTGTCAACTCCTCTATGCATCCCTGTGTAGGTCCCGGTCCTCCAGGCCAAGGTCGGGCCTCTCCCTCAATGACCTGTGGCCTGGGTTAACCCTTTTTAAACCTGAAATGCTTGAACTGCATTTTATAGCCTGTGTATACAAGCAGTTATGTTTCCGTGATTTCTTAGTGGGTTAAGGGAGCAACCACTCTTTCTCAATCTTTCATGACGTCTGCCAATTGTGTCTAACTCTTTCTCTGAACCTCGACCCCACAGGATTAATAATAAATTGGCAGGGTCAGGGTTCGTGGTGGAATCTGTTCGCTGGCGGAACTCTGCAAGGTTTGTGGCCCCATGAGATTGTGACATGGTGCACGGCATACCGAACACCCTTTCCGCCGGGATACTGTTCTTACAGTAGGCCCCTAGTCTAGTCCACAGTGCTCCGGGCGCAGGTCGAGTTCTGCTCTTAAGACCTGTCGACCTGGATTGAGGGATCAACCTCCTTGGAGGGTTGTCTCCCCGGCACGCCAGCTGGCCCCACGACATTGTGGGGGGGAAGCCTCCTTGAAGAGAATGGGAGCGCTTCGGAGCGGCGTGCCAGGGGGAGAAGGGCCTTCACTTATTTTAGGCCCTGTCCGATACGCTGGCGATGTGGGGGGTGGTGTCACCAGTGACCGTCTGGTGGGGTCCCGATGCTGCGACCTCGTTGACCTCACCAGGCCCCTTTTTCAGGGGGTCCTAGCCCCCGGGATGTGGCCTGGGGCTGGGGCCTATTCCGCATCCCGCTGCTATGGCCTTGCCACGGGGTTGGGGCTTTTTGACCCCGACCCCGCGATGTTGGGGGCTGTGACTGTTTTTTTTTGCTTCACGTCCGTTCCCTGGTGGCGTGCGCGTCCGAGTAGTCGCGGGCCCTTCTATACAAAGGTAAGTCCCACGGTCTGCTCACCCTGTGCGTTTGAGGTGCTAAACCCTCTTCGCACAGTCGGGTCTGGTCTCCCTCCCGTTCCTCACTAGGGGGGGCCGGGGGGCCTGGATCCTCCCCGGTATTCTGATGTTTGTAGGGGGCCTCAGTGGGCACATCTGTCGAGCTTTCCGCTCTGCTCCACTCTTGTGTTCCAGTAGGCAGAGCGCAAAGCCATAATAATATAACAAAGGTTATCCTATAACCCTAGTTATATGAATTATGGCGAGCGCTCTGCTTCGACTCACTGAGGACCCCACGGTCTCAGAAGGAGCTGGTAGTATGGCCATGACCCCGCTTATATATGAGCGGATGTGGGCGTGGTCAGGCAGGTGGGTGCGTACACGTGGGTGAAAGTTTTCATGATAGTATATGATTAAAGGGATAGTTCCAGTAGGCAGAGCGCTCGCCATAATTCATATAACTAGGGTTATAGGATAACCTTCGCTATAAGGCGCTAAGCTAATAGCGTTAAATCGATTGGCGTTTGTACAAGCTAGAATAAAAAATCCAAATGCATTTGATCGGTATCATGTTCCATCATGAATGCATGAAATGGGGGGGGGGGGGGGGGGGAAGTCGTTTCTGATTATTGATTACCAGTAACGGCATTAGTATTGAATGTTAGAAACGCTAATCAGCTGGATCGGTATGAAAACATTGCACAATCAAGCCAGAATTTACATCAGATAGTCCTTACCTGTGGCCGGGAGTATTCCAAAAATAATATTCCAATTGTTTGATCGCCATCTGGTACATCCAATGTCGATTAGGGCCACGGCATAATCAATCGTCGTTTGGATGCGACCGATTGAACCTATAGCCTTGCCGTGTAGTAAAAATCTGCGCCCGGAGACCTTACAGTGTAACACAAGGGTCTGGAACAAGGTTTAGTGCAGCTCGATACCGCCACCTGGGAGAATCTGGCCGGTACTGCACGCTCTGCGTCGCAGTAGGGCTTCTAACGGCAACATACGGGTCCCTGGCATTACCACATTGAGTGCCAGCCACGAGAAATCTCGTTATTTCATGCCATGCGTTGAGTGCCAGGGACGAGAAATCTCTTTATTTAATCGCTATTGCTTTTATTAGCGATATCCATTCATTTTTCATCAATCTAGCCTCACGTTATCATTGGAACTGTCTATGAGCTCGAACAGGGAAAATACCGCCCCCTATCGTCTCCCGGATGGTAATGCACCCATTGGATTGGAGTCAATGGAAATGCATGAGAAAAAAAAACTCTGGATTCCACATTTGACTTCTCAGGCATGTAACCGGAGACGATTGGATTCATTGTGAACACTCAGAGCAGCGTGGATTATGTATTTCTAGTACCTAACGTTAGATCAATAAACGCGATCGATATTTGCAATGTCTATCAGGAATTGGAATAATCTTTTTGCAGAACATCTGATGTGAGGTAAGGAATCTATGTTACCAGTCTTGGGGTAATCAGATGTATTTTTCACATCGTGTCTGTGTGTGTGTGTGCATGTATGACGTTAGCGCTGACCAGGAAATAGATAATCGATTTTTCAGCCCGCTTCTCTAGCGTGCATAAGTACACATATACTATCGATAATCTAGAGTTTATTTGAAAACTATTCATAAATCAGCCGGAAAATGGCAACGTGTTGTGTGTATTCCAGTAAAGAGCTATTATCACGGAATCTTTTTTCCCCCCTAGAAATGTCCAAAAATGTCAGTTTTTCAAAACGGTATAAAACGGAAATGTACAGATGAAAAAACTATCCGTTTCGTACATGTTGACTGCAAGCAAGTCATTGATAAGTGGCGGGCGTATTAGACACATAGCCATAATATAGAATATAGAAATAGCTCCGCGAAAATCATGAAATATCGGAAAATCAGTCTGAAAAGGCTGGCATTCAAGCGATAAATCGTGCGCCCCCTGCTGGCACTCAAAGTGTTAAATAGGATATTAACCCTTTAATCGCTGTTGACGCTGAAACACGTCATTCCCCGCCATGCTTATTCTGCCGATGACGCGGGACAGCGTCTTTGATGTCAATATTTCAAAAATCTGATCGAAATCATATTTCTCCCCTGGAGACATTATGTACTGGTGAGCCCCTGTCAACTCTCTAACGGTTCAAGAGCGCCATCTGGTGGCCGATCGGCAGATCGCCCAGGGAAGAAACAGGGAAGTGGAAGCTGGTGCTCATTTCAATTTGGTCCGATCACTCACTATAGGTCCCGGGACTCGAGCTCGACACAATGGATATCGATCCGTTGCCAATAACTCGATAAACAACATGATTTGGACGTATATACTATTATACAACCTGGAAATGGATCGGGTATTTCTACATCCCATAATAGAAAAAATTCTGTTCCACGCTCATCTCCCAACGGCGAGAGGAAGCTCCGGTGAGTTTCAGCGTTATTTTGTAATGTCTTCTATACTAACTGCTCCAATGATCATATCACCCACACTAGATGAATGATATAACGTTGCCCACGGAATTATAAACGACCCCCCGCCCATCCGGTCAACATCAGATCATACGTAGTAACTTCTAGAAGTACGTGCAGTTGACATTTTTTATCATGCGCCGATTGCTATCAAACTGTATACAATCATCAATATAATGCATTTAGGGCTATAAATCGCGTTCTGGAGAAAGCTGCAGAAAACAATAAAAACATACTTATACTTTAGACCGTATTTTAGTATGAATATGTGAATGAAAAAGTATAACGTTGCTACACCCTGAACAATAGATATAGGACTTTGAATGGGCCATGGTAATGTCAATTTAGCAATACAATTTAAAAAGCTATAACCCTGCAAAGAAGGGGAACTTCTCCATGTTAAATAGGGCCGGCGAGGGATGGTAAATTATGAATTTAACCCCGGCGATCAAAGGGTTAAAATCAGATTTTTTTTTTTTTTTTTTAAATTAACCAAACGCGTAATATTACATCGTCTGGCACCCAACGGTTGTCAGGCAATCACGTAATATTACGTGAATGGCCCAGATTGAGTTAAGAACTGACAATCAGGGAATTTAAACATTGTTGACATTGTTTTTTTGTGTTTATTTTAAAGAAAGGAAAGTCTATTGCTGGTTGAGCATATGCATACTTTATGTTGATGGCCTTTGTCTATAATGTGGCCACACATTTTTTTTTTTTTATTTAATTAATAATACTTAATACTTTGACAAATGTAGCCTATATTTTTCAGTCAGTTCAGTCTTTGTGTGCCAAACATTATTTAAGGCAAACCGCTGTAAACTTATAATTTTTTTTTAAATAAATGAGAAGCATGTTTACATTTTTGGAGTGTTACTTTTTTTTTTTTTTTTTAAACAACTTATACCGAACCGAAAACCGTTACCCCAAAACCGTGATACGAACCAAACCATATATTTTGTGAACCGTTCCACCCCTATTACGTGCTAATGTGATTGGGATTCACCATTATAATAGTTAGCATTGCGGCTAGCGTACATAGCGTACAAAGATCGCTGATTTTGTTGGCTTACGTGTGGTTAGCTAGTGAGGCGCTGGTATCGTGGAATGGAGTGGAAATACTTTAATCATCACGTCATTAATTAATAGATAATTGTCATTTCCAATAAGTTAATGCTTAATAACGTTACACATGGGGTAGGGGTGGAACGGTTCACAAAATACACTGTTCGGTTCGTATCACGGTTTTGTGGTCCCGGTTTTCGGTTCGGTTCGATATACGTTATTTTTAATTAAAAAATAAAATGTAACACTCCAAAAATGTAAACATGCTTCTCATTTATTTGAAAAAAAAATTAAGTTTACAGCGGTTTGCCTTAAATAATGTTTGACACACAAAGACCGAACTGACTGAAAAATATAAGCTATATTTGTCAAATTATTAATTTAGTGCAAACAAAGAAAATAATTCAACCTTTCTATTTTTGTGGCCACATTATAGACAAAGGCCATCAACATAAAGTATGCATATGCTCAACCAGCACTAGACTTTCCTTTATTTAAAATAAACTAGGGCTGTCCCGACTAAGGATTTGGATAGTCGACTATGATTGGCCGAAATTTGCCGATAGTCGACTATTAGTCGACTATGGAAAAAAAAGAGAATTTTAAGAAAAAAAAGTATATATATATATTTTTTGTATTGCTGTCAGGCGATTAAAAAAAGTAATCAAATTAATTACAGGATTTGTAATTAATTAATCGAATTAATCTCATTTTAATCTCATAACCATTTTATGCTTGATATTCTATATTCTATAATCATATTTCAAATTGCATGTGTCCGGATGGCAGAATTCAGTACTGTATCTATAAAACCTTCTGTTTAATCATCTTCCATCTATTAACACTTTGATCGCCGGGGTTAAATTCATAATTTACCATCCCTCGCCAGCCCTATTTAACATGGAGAAGTTCCCCTTCTTTGCAGGGCTATAACTTTTTAAATTGTATTGCTAAATTGACATTACCATGGCCCATTCAAAGTCCTATATCTATTGTTCAGGGCGTAGCAACGTTATACTTTTTCATTCACATATTCATACTAAAATACGGTCTAAAGCAGGGGTAGGCAACCCTAGGCACGCGTGCCTGCATAGGCACGCGGGGGCATTTGCATAGGCACAGGGGGCAGCATAAAAAAAAAATGAAAATTATATATTTTTTTTTTTTTTTTTTTTTTGCTTTGAAATATTATAGTGAAATATTTTGCACTGTTGTCGCATTTATCTTATTGAAATCCTCCCACAGGTTCTTTTTACTACCACATATTTAATTGAGACCCTTTATTTGTTTATTATTTCAATTTAGCTGGAAATACATTGCTACATCATTCAGTAACATTTGCAGAGCCTTATGACAAAAACATTATTATGGTCACCGTGAGATTAATCAACAAATTTTATTATTTATTTTTCTATTTCATTGAACATTGCACATGTTAAAAGCCATTTTTTTACTCAAAATGTGAGTATTACCAAGTCAACTTGTGTTCTTAAAACAATGACAATAAACATAGTTTTATTAGGTTGAAATAATGTGGTTGTGTACTTATTTTTCTGTTAACTTATTATGGATTGAAAACTGAAAACATTAATGCACAGTAACTGAACAAAATATTTTTAAGTTCTGGTAACTTATTATTATATTCTTTTTTACAGTGTAGTCTTGCAATCAATCAAAACTTATTTACACGATATACCTCACATTCACCCTCCATTCACATCCTGGTGTTCTCCATTAGGCCTGTAGGTGGAGCTATGACAGCACACGTACAGTACACACACCGATGGTGTGTGATGTGTCCAAAAATGAATGGGCAAATGTGAGTGAAATGGTCGCACTGTATGCAGCTGTTTGTCTGCATTGCATCCCCCCCCCCCCCCCAACTCAGATTTAGGGTTGATACAACCATCATAATAATATTGTTAATAATAACAATAACAATAATGATGTAATGTAAAAATTATCATTAAAAAGACCTGATTATGAGAAGAAAAAAAATTACGATGCATGGAATATTGTTGAGGCACACTAGTTACAACTATATTTCAAACAGGCACTCCATGTCAAAAAGGTTGCTGACCCCTGGTCTAAAGTATAAGTATGTTTTTATCGTTTTCTGCAGCTTTCTCCAGAACGTGATTTATAGCCCTAAATGCATTATATTGATGATTGTATACAGTTTGATAGCAATCGGCGCGAGATAAAAAATGTCAACTGCACGTACGTCTAGAAGTTACTACGTATGATCTGATGTTGACCGGATGGGCGGGGGGTCGTTTATAATTCCGTGGGCAACGTTATATCATTCATCTAGTGTGGGTGATATGATCATTAGAGCAGTTAGTATAGAAGACATTAAAAAATAACTCTGAAACTCACCGTAGCTTCCTCTCGCTACATTTCTATTATGGGATGTAGAAATACCCGATCCATTTCCAGGTTGTATAATAGTATATACGTCCAAATCATGTTGTTTATCGAGTTATTGGCAACGGATCGCTATCCATTGTGTCGAGATCGAGTCCCGGGACCTATAGCGAGTGATCGGACCAAATTGAAATGAGCACCAGCTTCCACTCCCTGTTTCTTCCCTGGGCGATCAGGCCGATCGGCCACCAGATGGCGCTCTTGAACCGTTAGAGAGTTGATAGGGGCTCACCAGTACATCTCATGTCTCCGGGGGAGAAATATGATTTCGATCACAGATTTTTGAAATATTGATATCAAAGACGCTGTCCAGCGTCAACGGCAGAATGAGCATGGCGGGGAATGACGTGTTCCAGCGTCAACGGCGATTAAAGGGTTAATCTGCTTAGATTTTTCAGGTCTGGTCAATTAGATAATTTTTTTTTTATTGATATTCTCATTTGGCTCATTACAATTTACTCAAGCCTAGTAACAGACACAGTATTTCTGACACTGGGAATACATTCCCTGAGATCCATAGATGTCCCTAGAATCAGATACCAAGAACATGCAAATACCCCATATTAAAAAAAGTCTGTAAATGTGTATTCTACGTTATTATGGAATGAATGAGATAAAAAAAATTACACATTTAATTTTAAATTTTTTTGTAATTTGAGTTAATTTTCATAACGCGATAATTTGCTGTGTAATTAATTAATCTAATTAACGTGATAAACTGACAGCCCTAATATTTTTTTATCATTCCATTTGGGCTGTGGGGGTGCTTAATGTCTGAAGGAGTTGACGGAAGGCTTCTTATCCTCTGCAAAAGCATGCAAGGCCTAACAAAATTAATAGTTGGTTTCAGGTTTCAGGTTGCCGACCGACCCTGCCGATTTAGGTGCGACCCAATATATTTTATGAGTTTTAAAAAAAAATTATATAAAACCCCCCCCCCCTTTTTCTTTTTTTTTTAGAATAACGTTTCATAGAAATCTTAGTCAAACATTTAGTATTATGGATATTAAACATGCTGGCAGAGTACATGCATCCATGTTGTTGTGAACATTTTAATTAAATAAAGAAATTCCCTATCCATAGTCGCCGTGGGAAAGAATAAAATAAAAAAATAAAATAAAATAAATTCCCTACCTACCCATGGCCAAACTGACAACCAACCTGAAACCAACTATTAATTTTGTTAGGCCCAATTGGTCCACTGATGGATACATCTTGATATTTGTCTAGTCTAGTGTGTTCATTAGACAGGTGAAATCCTCTGTCAGTGCCTCTGTGCTGGTTTTCTTAGGCAGTTAGTCTCACTGGTATGCGTGCCATTAGAGTTAGCCACGCTTCTAGGCCTCTTTTCTTTTGGAAAGAACGATAAAAAAACATAAAAAAAAAATACAAAGACATTTATAAAAAAAAAAATTGTATTCGCCTAAGAGGTTGGCAGTCGACTACGGCTCCTTTCGATCGATTAGTTGACTATTCGACTAATAGGGGTCAGCCCTAAAATAAACACAAAAAACAATGTCAACAATGTTTAAATTCCCTGATTGTCAGTTCTTAATGGAAAGATTCGTTTTCCGCTTGAAATTAAAGTGCAGTATTTGAAATATAATGAAAGGAATATGGCTGGATTTCTTATCAAAAGGAAAAGTGTCACTGTGTTATTTTAAATAAATAAATAAACAAACAAACTAATTAGAAGGCCATCAATATAAAATGCAGCATAAATCAAACTAATACACACACACTGTAGGCCTACTGTTTCAAAACAACACTACTGTTCATTCTATTTTTAAAATACGTACATTGTCTGTCTACATTTATTTAGACTAACATTATTTAAATAATAAATATAATAAAAAAAAACGGTGGTGGATTAACGTAATTCACACACGGAACTGTCTATGGGTTGGGCGTCCGCAAGGGCAATTTAGCATGTGGTACCTTCGTTCTCAACTCTACCTACAGTGGAAGTTGAGTGGAGTCGAATCGAGTTGATACCATGCAGTGGGAAAGCGGCAATAGTCCCGGTTGGAGTTAGTAAACACAATATTAGCCTTCTTGGATGTTAAATAAACATCATTGTCTTTCGACACCCCGCCTCAGACTCCCATTTTATCCTCTGCTAGCTACGGTAACATTCCATTGATGTCTGATATTTCACTGGCTGTATTGGAGCTGGCGGGCTACCAACGTGCGTTGTACTTGTAGCGTCACAAACCGTGCTAACGTTATGGCAAGATGTAGGCCTATTGTTGTGAAGGGCCAGATTAAACTGAATATATATATGTATCGTTTGATATACTTTGTATATTATCTATATATATACACGGAATATCCCTTTACCTGCGTTCAGACCAGAGTAATATTCGCTCTCCTATTGGACAGCGCCCCCAGGCGCCAACGCGCAAGCCCCCAACGGCAAGTTCAAAGACAACTGCAGGCATGTCGGAACATGCCCAGAGTCAGCGTAGTAATACGAGACGAGGACTGAGGTTGGGACTAGATATTCACTTAAGTATATATATTGGCGCAAGTGTAAACAGCAGTAGTTCATTCAGTACCTTACCCACCTTCACCACGAGTCAACGTGCAGTGAAGTGAGCAACCTTGCGTCTAAATAGAGCATTGAGAACCGCGTGCGAATAGAGTGTTAAAGTGTCAGAGTTTAATGAAGTAACGTTGAGTTCGACTTAATCTAATGTGAAGTAAATAGTCGATCATTTATTGTATATCGTGCGGCCACAGTTCTTCCGTGTGTAGCATTACCCATCGGTTCGTCGTGTCTTTAGCTAGTGCACTTATCTAGGCTGTGTGGCCTAAATACGTCGCCCACACCCGAGGAGTCCTAGGCGGGGAACCGTTGGACATGTACACAGGAGAATCGGCGCCGGCGATTGCAGAACCATTCCTGGTTGGATTATATTGATTTGGGACGTGACTACCGGAGAAGAGCATCGTTGATTTCCACTATCGTTTGGGATTTAACCTCGTGAGGATTACCACTCGGGCCTGCCTCGTGGACGGGGCTGGTTAGCTGTCATCAATGCTGTCGAGCATTTTGGATTACAACTATTGCTTTTGGCTGCTGATCAAGGGAGTTTACAATCACCGACTCCTGTACCTGGAGTCTCTTTATTCCCCATTGCATCAGACGGAGTACCCGAACATTCCTCTACCCTCCAGGCCTTACACCCAGGAGGGAACCCATTATCTCCAGTTGGTACCGGTGTTGCCCTATATAATTGCTACTATACAACAGGTGGCGTCAGCTTAGACCCATCATAGTATTCCTGCTATTCTTAGTGACTTATGCTCTTGACTGACTTTACGTATATTCTTCGCCATACAAGCGCGACCCTAATTCTCATTCTGTAACCTAACGTTGCCTAATAATAATAAATTACCCTCCAATAGTATTTCTGTGTCAATGCCGTGTTCTTGTGGGTGTTCACCATCTATATTTGATGTACTGTCTGGCCAGTAATTAAAGTACATAACTAGCAGTGGTTTAATCTATCACAATCTTTAATACAGTCAGGGTTTTGTAACCCCTCAGTTACAATTGGTCCTTCGAGCCGGAGGGTATCAGTGTAATATTTAATATAATATTAATATTAACCATGGCCAGCGGTGAACACTCCCCAAGCGGCTCCCCAAAGCTAGAACGCCCGCAGCGCAAACGTCAGCCACCTCCATATCTGGAGGAATTCGCTTTCGTTCTACCCCCTAGCTTATCTAAACAGACGTTAAATACGGATAAAGCGGATAGTCAAAGCATGTCCAATCCTATCGACTTGGCGACCCTGCCAGTAGAGACCCCAGTGGGTTCAAACGAAACTGACTCAGCTCACGGGGGGGACCAGGTGGGACATGACATGACTATACCTCCAGACAGCGTCACCGGGATAGACCCCGGAGCGCTCCAGGATAAAGAAAGCGCTCCAGGGATAGAACCCGACACACAACGATCAGAAGAGAACCGCGCCCAGCAGATAGACCTCGGGGCGCGCCAGGAGAACAGATCTCCAACAAGCCCTGTCAGCACCCGATCACCTCCGTCAGTGTCATCCCCCAGCGAGGCGGACCAGATACTGGCGCAAGCCTTGATCGCCACACTGACAGCCTCCACCGAACGCGACCGGCTTCAAGCAAAGACGCTTAGTGAGCGCGAACACTCCGCCACGGAAAGAGAGCGCCTCCACACGCAACTCCAAGAGCAAGCCCTTAGTGAGCGCGAACACTCTGCCGTGGAACGAGAGCGCCTCCAGGCTCAACAGACGAGCGAGCGCGAACAACGAGAGCGCCCCCAGGCGCAACAAGTAAGCGAGCGCGAACACTCTGCAGCGGAACGAGAGCGCCTCCAGGCGCAACAATTAAGCGAGCGCGAACACTCTGCAGCGGAACGAGAGCGCCTTCACGCGCAACTCCAAGCGCTAGCCCTTAGTGAGCGCGAACACTCTGCAACTGAACGAGAGCGCTTCCAGGCGCAACAAAGGAGTGAGGACGACCGCATAAGACTGGAGGAGAGGCGCCTTCAGACGGAAGAGAACATCGAACGAGACCGCGCCAATGCCCAACGCGAAGCAGAGCGCGACCGGCTGCAGGCGCAGATGATAGAACAATTGATAGCCAGGGCGACACCCCCTCTCTCCGCACGGAGCTCCCGAAGATCATCACGACAAGGGTCTAGGGCACCTTCCCCTACCCGACAAAGCGACCCGGGACCCGGCCAACAGGAGGAACCTGTCTACGTCTCCGAGCCCCCTCCCTGACTGGTCCATACGAGACCCAGCCAACGGGAAGAACCGGCCTACGTCGCCGAGAGACTGACTAGAAGACTCCAGGACCTAGAAGAGGAAGAGGAAGAGGAGGAATGTCAAGCCCACCAGCAGCAACGTACTCTGGACCAGGAGGCCCAGTACAGCCCCGACTTCAGCCCAGAGTCACTGCACTACAAACCCCCGACTCAACTCACGGGTGAGTTTGACGTACAGTCAGCACCGAGGAACAGCACCTGGGTACCCAGCCTCTGGTACCCACCAAGTACTAACCCACGACCACACGTACGGGGAGACTCGCCCAGGAGGCCTCTTCCCCTACGCTCACCGATGTGCCAGCCATCCATGGCATCGTACCTTGGCACACCGACGTTCCCAGACTTACGCGCGAGGACAGAGCACAGTACACGGAATTATGTGTTTGGAGACTATGATGTCCGACGTCCCCGACGAGTCGTACAAATATGCCATCCTCCTCAAGCATCTCAAGGTGCCCAGAGCGCATAACATATCGCTGGCATATTCCAACTCAAGCACCCCATACTCCGCGGCTCTAGTGGCCCTCGACCAGCGTTATGGACGCATATGGGATTACGTGATCCAAGAAATACGGGATATCGACCGCCTCCCCCCAGCAAAGGACAATAGAGCACTGGATGACCTCTATCAAGGTACAATCCCTAGTAGGGATGCTGGGGTCCCAAAAGGAGAAAGGGAGATATGAACTGTATGCAAATTCTAATGTGGAGCGAATACTGGAGAAGCTCCCTCCAGCCCGCCAAGAGCGTTTTCGGCGGCAGAGAGACCACCGTGATCCCGACGGCCCCGAGCCATCCCTCCTAGACCTGGCCGCTTTCCTCGCAAGGGAAGTTAGTAGCCTACGACTGGACACATTCGTGTGGAGTGGATCTAGCCCAAGAGATGGTCCTCGGAGGTCCAACGATAACCGCCGGTCAGTGACCGTTATGCACCAGGCCGAGTCAGTGCCGCAGCACAAGAACCACAGCACCCCCCAGACCAAGGGGAAGTGGAAGATTGTATGCCAGTACTGTGAAAAGGAACATTGGCTGTCTCAATGTGACACTTTCAAGAAGCTGACCGCTGACGAGGTGAGTCAGTGGATCAAAGCCAACCGCCGCTGCTTCCGCTGCGCGCGCAGCCATATGGCAGCTGAGTGCCGTTTAAAGAAGAAATGCAGCAAGTGCGACGGCGCCCACTTGGAGGTCCTACACGACAGCAACAAGAAGAAACCCGTACCCCCAAGCAGCTCGAGAGTGAACGTCATGTACATAGACCCTGCGAAGAGCGGGAGCTCCCGAGTGCTCTTGAAGGTGGTCCGAGTGATATTAAGCTACGAGGACAAGGTCATGGACACTTACGCCGTCCTAGACGATGGGTCAGAAAAGACTCTCCTCCTCGCATCCGCCGCAGCCCGGCTGGGTCTGCGGGGGAGCGAAGAAACAATGACAATCCGTACCATTAGAAGAGACCTGAAGACCATAAAGGGTGAAAATGTCTCCTTCACGATAGCAGCGGTCGGGCAGCCCGAGAAGCAGTATAGCATCACTAACGCCTTCACCAGCCACGACATAGGCCTGTCACAGTACACCTACCCCATCCCAAAGCTGATGGAAAAATACGTGCACCTACGTCAACTACCTATACCGCTCATCGACGACGCCACCCCGACCCTGCTCATAGGATCCGACCACGCACAACTCATCGTCCCAACGGACCGGGTCCACATCGGGCCCAGAGGCTGTCCAGCAGCGGTCGAGACCCGCCTGGGTTGGACACTACAAGGCCCCCTCTCCGGGTCTTCCAACCGACCGACAGCCACTCGCTGCCTCCACTCAAGGATAAACGAAGAAGACACCACCCTCTTACAGCACGTCGAGAGGCTATGGACATTAGACGCGATGCCCTTTAAGAATGAAAAGAAACTTGTTCGCTCAAAGGAAGACACTTATGCCATAACCCTCCTCGAGCAGAGGACAAATAGTCGAGGTCAATGGAGTGATGAGATACGCAACTCCACTCTTGAGGCGAGAGGGTATGCCCACCCTCCACGCCTCAAAAGAAGCGACAGAGCGATATCTACTGAACACCGAGCGGCGTCTAGCCAATGACCCCACTCAAGCCACTGTGTACCGCACTGAGATCGACAAGCTGATCACAGCAGGACACATAAAGAAAATTGACATTCAAGAGGCCGACCAGACGATCGAATCTTGGTACGTGCCCCACCACAATGTCCACCACAACGGCAAGGATCGCATTGTATTCAACTGCAGCTACCAGATCGGACTACAGAATCTGAATAAAGAACTCTTGCCCGGCCCAACACTCGGCCCCTCTCTCCTCGGCGTACTACTACGTTTCTGCCAAGACAAGGTGGCCATCAGCGGCGACATCAAAGGGATGTTCCTGCAGGTGCGACTAGTGGAGGAGGACAAGCCCTTGCTGCGGTTCCTATGGAGAGAGAGGATCAAAGATGAGCAACCATCCATCTACCAATGGGAGGTCCTCCCCTTCGGAACCACATGCAGCCCATGCTGTGCTACGTTCGCACTGCAAAAACATGTGACAGAAGACCCTGAAGCTGACGAGGAGGTCAGACAAAGTGTAGAGAGGAGTTTCTACGTGGACAACTGTCTGCAAAGCGTCTCGACGCCAGAAGAAGCCGAAGCCCTCCTACTCAAGCTCCGCGCCTCACTGATCAAAGGCGGCTTTGATCTCCGGCAGTGGGCCAGCAGTGACCCTCAAGTACTTCGCAGCCTCTCCCCAGAGACAAAGGCAGCAAGCAGCGAGACCTGGATGGCGACCATCCCAGGTGAAGCACAGGAAATGACATTGGGCCTAGTCTGGCGCTTCAAAACAGACTCGCTCCATTACAAATACACACCCCTGACCACGGAGCAGGGAAGGTCGACCCCTCTACCGACCACCAGACGGAGCGTATACAGAACACTCGCAAGGCAATACGACCCGCTGGGGTGTATCCTACCTTACACGCGAAAATGATTGTACGAGAGCTGTGGGACAAGGAACAGGGCTGGGACGACCCCATACCCGAGCACCTAGCTTCCACCTGGAGAGAGTGGGAGAGAGAACTCAACTCGCTCCAAAATGTGAACATACGCCAAAGCTACTTCCCACCCACAGTGCGGCTGGAGACGTGCCAGATGGACCTGCACGTCTTCAGCGACGCCTCAGAAGTGGCCTACGGTTCGGTGGCTTACTTGCGGGCCCGAGAGGAGGGAGGAGAAATACACACAGCCTTCATCCTGGCTCGCTCAAGGATAGCCCCCCGCAAGCAACAATCGATCCCGCGTCTAGAGCTCTGCGCAGCTCTGGTAGGCGCGCAACTCGCCACGTTAATCCAACGTGAACTCACCATCCCGGTGCAAAGAACAATCTTGTGGTCAGACTCCATGACCGTACTCACATGGATCCAGTCCGATTCTTGTAGATACAAGGTCTTCGTGGGAGTCAGAATCACAGAGATCCAAGACCTAGTAGGATCAGCGTGCTGGAGGTACGTGGACACGAAACAGAACCCAGCCGATGTCATCACACAGGGGATGTCCCTAGATGACCTCACACGTCACAATATCTACAGTGACGGTCCTGAGTTCCTCAAGCTCCCGGAGGAAGAGTGGCCTACCCCCAACCCTCGGGAGGCTAGTCAAGAGGAGGCAGAGATCAAGAAATCTATGTTCTGTGGGTTGACGCACACCCCAGTCCCCACTGACCCTAACATAGACGACTGCCTCACCTTTGAGAGTGCGCAGCTAAAGACATTCCTGTGGCACCACCCTGAGGTTCCCCCCACTACCGACATTAACGCAGCTAACTACGAAGAGGCAGAACTCCTTCTGCTACAGCGAGCCCAAAGAGACTCGTTCCCCGACGAGCTAGACTGCCTGCAGGGAACAAAGCCAATCCCGTCAGACAGCAGACTGCTCCACTTGGCCCCCGAGCGCGACACCCATGGCCTCATCAGGGTGGGTGGTCGTCTGAGACGGGCCCCGGACTTAACGGATGACGTCAAGTTTCCTATAGTCCTCAACAGCCGACACAAGGTCACTGAGCTCATCATAAAGAAATACGATGAGGATGTGCACCACGCTGGGGCAGAGAGAGTCTTCGCTGAGATCCGACGGCGCTATTGGATACTGAACGGAAGAGAAGCGGTACGTCGCTTCCAGCGGACTCGACCAGACTGTCGCCAGTGGCGAGCACAGCCCAGTATACCCAGGATGGCCGACCTGCCTCACCGTCACACCCGACCCGTGGCGAGGCTGATAGAGTTGCCGAGGCTCCCTGACTCCCCTGATGACGATCATGACCCACTGACTTTGTAGATTGCCCTACTCCCCACAACAGACATTGAGCAGTTGACTGGACTATTAATCTGTCTTCCTTTTAACTAATTAGGTGCGGACTAATTAGGAGGCGGCTGTTGTGAAGGGCCAGATTAAACTGAATATATATATGTATCGTTTGATATACTTTGTATATTATTTATATATATACACGGAATATCCCTTTACCTGCGTTCAGACCAGAGTAATATTCGCTCTCCTATTGGACAGCGCCCCCAGGCGCCAACGCGCAAGCCCCCAACGGCAAGTTCAAAGACAACTGCAGGCATGTCAGAACATGCCCAGAGTCAGCGTAGTAATACGAGACAAGGACTGTGGTTGGGACTAGATATTCACTTAAGTATATATATTGGCGCAAGTGTAAACAGCAGTAGTTCATTCAGTACCTTACCCACCTTCACCACGAGTCAACGTGCAGTGAAGTGAGCAACCTTGCGTCTAAATAGAGCATTGAGAACCGCGTGCGAATAGTGTTAAAGTGTCAGAGTTTAATGAAGTAACGTTGAGTTCGACTTAATCTAATGTGAAGTAAATAGTCTATCATTTATTGTATATCGTGTGGCCACAGTTCTTCCGTGTGTAGCATTACCCATCGGTTCGTCGTGTCTTTAGCTAGTGCACTTATCTAGGCTGTGTGGCCTAAATACGTCGCCCACACCCGAGGAGTCCTAGGCGGGGAACCGTTGGACATGTACACAGGAGAATCGTCGCCGGCGATTGCAGAACCATTCCTGGTTGGATTATATTGATTTGGGACGTGACTACCGGAGAAGAGCATCGTTGATTTCCACTATCGTTTGGGATTTAACCTCGTGAGGATTACCACTCGGGCCTGCCTCGTGGACGGTGCTGGTTAGCTGTCATCAATGCTGTCGAGCATTTTGGATTACAACTATTGCTTTTGGCTGCTGATCAAGGGAGTTTACAAGCACCGACTCCTGTACCTGCAGTCTCTTTATTCCCCATTGCATCAGACGGAGTACCCGAACATTCCTCTACCCTCCAGGCCTTACACCCAGGAGGGAACCCATTATCTCCAGTTGGTACCGGTGTTGCCCTATATAATTGCTACTATACAACAGGTGGCGTCAGCTTAGACCCATCATAGTATTCCTGCTATTCTTAGTGACTTATGCTCTTGACTGACTTTACGTATATTCTTCGCCATACAAGCCCGACCTTAATTCTCATTCTGTAACCTAACGTTGCCTAATAATAATAAATTACCCTCCAATAGTATTTCTGTGTCAATGCCGTGTTCGTGTGGGTGTTCACCATCTATATTTGATGTACTGTCTGGCCAGTAATTAAAGTACATAACTAGCAGTGGTTTAATCTATCACAATCTTTAATACAGTCAGGGTTTTGTAACCCCTCAGTTACACCTATGTAATGTTAATGCCAAATGTTTTTAAAGTCGTAATGAAGATTGATTTATATCGCGTTTGCCATTTCCACGCACTTTCTACAAACTGACTAGCACCTGCTGCTGCAGCCAGCAGCCGGCTTTTCACCTCTCTGTGCCAAATGAAGAATTTTTTTTTTGCATCCCCTGAACCAAACAATACCCACACACCCCGAACCGTGGAGGTCGTGCCGAACGGTGTACGGTTCGAATGCATACCGTTCCACCCCTAACATGGGCAGACTAGCTTGCTGGACACAAACATTGTTGATATAGCAGTCTGGTTAATGTTATATCGCTCGCTATTGATTTTTTGTACTAGTAACGTTAACGCTAGTAGAATAGACACGAGAGGTAACGTTAACTGTAACTGAGGGGTTACAAAACCCTGACTGTATTAAAGATTGTGATAGATTAAACCACTGCTAGTTATGTACTTTAATTACTGGCCAGACAGTACATCGAATATAGATGGTGAACACTCACAAGAACACGGCATTGACAAAGAAATAGTATTTGAGGGTATTTTATTATTATGCAACATTAGGTTACAGAATGAGAATTAGGGTCGCGCTTGTATGGCGAAGAATATGCATAAAGTCAGTCAGTAGCATGAGTCACTGGGAATAGCAGGAATCATACGATGGGTCTAAGCTGACGCCACCTGTCGTCGTATAATAGCAACTATAGAAGGCAACGCTGGTACCGCCTGGAGACACTGGGTTCCCTCCGGGGTTGTAAGGCCTAGAGGGTAGAGGAATGTTCGGATACTCAGTCTGATTCAATGAAGAATAAAGAGACTCCACGTACAGGAGTCGGTCCTTGTAAATCCAACGATCAGCAGCAAAAGCAATAACTGTAATCCAAATGCTAGATAGCAATGATGACAGCTAGCCAGCCTCTGTCCATGAGGCCAGCCCGAGTTGTAATCCTCACGAGGTTGAATCCCAAACGATAGTGGAAATCAACGAGGCTCTTCTCCGGGTAACACGGTCCAAATCAATATAATCCAACCAGTAATGGTTCTGCAATCGCCGACGCTGGTTCTCCTGTGCACATGTCCAACGGTTCTCCGACTAGGCCTCCTCGGGTGCTGGCGACGTATTTAGGCCACACACCCTGGCTAAGGTACACTAGCTAAAACACGACGAACCGCTGGGTAATGCTACACACGAACGAACTGGGTTGCATGATATACAATAAATGAACGACTATTTACTTCACATTAGATTAGGTCGAACTTGACGTTACTGCATTAAACTCTGACACTTTACTATTCTATTCGCACATGTTCTCAACGCACGAGTGCTCAATTCACACAGACAGACTTTAGACGCACTGCCTGTTTAGACGAACGATGAACGTTGGCTTGCTTAGACGAAGTGCTGCTCTGCGCACCTTGCGCTGTATATATACTTAAGTGATTATCTAGTCCCAAACCTCAGTCCTTGTCTGGGATCAATACGCTGTCTCCGGGCATGTTCTGGCATGCCTGAGCTTGTCTTTGAACCTGACGTTGGGGGCTTGCGAGCTGGCGCCTAGGGCGCTATCCAATAAGGAGAGTGAATATTACTCTGGTTCGAACGCAGGTAAAGGGATATTCCGTGTATATATAAATAATATACAAAGTATATCAAACAATAAAGGTAGATTCTCAGTTTTAATCTGGCCCTTCACAACATTAACGCTAGTAGAATAGACACGAGAGGTAATGTTAACGTTAGCAGAATAGACACGAGAGTCTGTTTTTTTTTATACTTTATTGTGTCAAAGAAAATCATTTAACATTTAGGTATAGTATGTGTACCCACATACACATACACAACTGCACCTGTCCATACTTACATACGTACATACACACACAAATGTTGATACGCATATTCCAAATCTTGACACTTTTTTTTTTTTTTTACCCATCACCCATACAAAAAACAAGAGACAAAAACACAAACAAAGGGGCGAGCACCAGCATAGATCCCGGACCGGCGCACATCCAACATCCATCCCTACCCGTCCCCACACACACACACAAGAAAAACAACAAACAACAACAACAATAACAGCAAACAAATAAGAAATTAATAGAAAAGGGAAACCAACCAAAAAACTAAAAAATTTAATAAAATAATAATAATAATAAGTAAAAAGGCTTGAATTTTCATTGTAGGTATAGCTGTAGGCCTAAGGGGTGTTCCCCAACAATTGATCAGTAGATCATCACTGTTTCATGTTACTTAAAATCTTCCTTAACACTTTGATCGCCATGGTTAAATTCATAATTTACCATCCCTAGCCAGCTCTATTTGTCTATGGAGAAGTTCCCCTTCTTTGCAGGGCTATAACCTTTTAAATTGTATTGCTAAATTGACATTATTATGGCCCATTCAATGTCCTATATCTATTGTTCAGGGTGTAGCAACGTTATACTTTTTCATTCACATATTCATACTAAAATACGGTCTAAAGTATAAGTATGTTTTTATCGTTTTCTGCAGCTTTCTTCAGAACGTGATTTATAGCCCTAAATGCATTATATTGATGATCAAATACAGTTTGGTAGGAATCTGTGCGAGATGAAAAATTTCAACTGGACGTACTTCTAGAATGATCTACGTATGATCTGATGAAGACCGGATGGGCGGGGGATCGTTTATAATTCCGTGGGCAGCGTTAGATGATTCATCCAGAGTGGGTCATATGTTCATCATAGCAGTTTATATGGAATACGTTAGAAAATAACGCTGAATCTTACTGTATGTTCCTCGCGCCGTTGGACGATCAGCGTGGAGTAGACCGTTTTCGATTATGGGATGTTGATCCTGATGAACCATTTCCAGGTTGTATAATACTATATACGTCCAAATAACGTTGTTTATTGAGTTAGGGCGAGCGATTGATCATCCAGTGTGTTGATATGGAGTCTGGCTACCGATCGCGAGTGCCCGGAGCACATATGGATGAGCACTTCCTGTTTGGCGCGCCCCTCCCTCTTGGCCGATCGGCCACCAGATGGCGCTCTTGAACCGTTAGACAGTTGAGTGGAGCTCACCAGTACATCTCAGGGCTCCGGAAAGGAAATATGATTTCGATGACAGATTTTTGAAATATTGACATCAAAGACGAGTTACGGCGTCTTCAGCAGAATGAGCATGGCTAGGAATGACATCTTAACTCGTCCCCGGCGATCATAGTGTTAAAGAGACCCCATCTTTTTCCCAGCATATTTTCATTCTTATTGATTTTGTAGGTTACCTTTTCCATACTATATATGTCCTCTACAGTTTCTAACCATTTGTTTACTTTCGGGGGTTCAAGTTTTTTCCAAGCTCTTGTCATTTGTTTTAAGTGCTGCAGAGAGTCTGGTTAATGTTGTTATATTGATTGATTGATTGATTGATTGATTGAAAACTTTATTAACAGATTGCAGAATGGGTACAATACAAACAATTGTTAAGGGGATGCAGACCAGAAAAATACTTTCATCTTGTTTACATCAGGGTCCCCCGATATCGCTCGCTATTGATTGTTTACTGGTGATGGTGGCCAGGTCTAATACCAGGTCTAGTTTCGAACACAAGTTTATTACAATCATTTTCATATAACGCTACTTGGCTACCAAACGTTACAAGTAGATGTTATTTGTAACAAACTGATTGTTCATGCGTTGCTGATTAAATATATAAGCTAGCTACCGTATTTTAGTTTAACAGCTTAATGTTAGCAAAATCTGTGGACGTTTTATCAGGCACCTTTCATGTTATATGTTCCATTCCGACAGCAGCAAACCATTAATCTTTTCGTCAATAAAAGGAGTCCTTTTAAAAACAATTAAATTTTTTTATTCCTCCAAATCTCCACTTGTGTTTACTCTGGCTTGCTCCAAGCCCTCACGGACATAGCTATGCTCTCGGAGCTCTCATGCTGTACGCCAGCGGCCCCGCCTCCCCACAGCGAGACAAACGGACCATGCAGTGGAAAACGAACGAAGTACCAGGTACCAAAAGCGAGTAGAGTAGAGTAGAGTATAGTAGGTACCATGCAGTGGAAAAGAGGCATTAGTCTATTATCAATTAGACCTGTTTGTTCATTCTAAGTGGCTCCCATACGAGGTGTGTCTGTAACCTTCTCACTCCGGTGTTATGAAAGAGTTGTGTTCAGTCTGATAACTTCACTCTGGAGGTCCATCCCTCTGTGTACCTAGTAGTGTAGACCTAGTAGTGTAGACCTAGTAGTGTAGACCTGGTAGTGTAGCCTATAGTGTAGACCAGTGGAGGCTGCTGACCAAATTTTTAGGTGAAGCACAAATTATTATATTATGGGTCATTGACGGATAAGACTTTTCAATAGGCCAATTTTAAAATACAAAAAATAAGGATATATTTGGCCATTTTTCAAACATTTGGAATGTAGTGTATACATGCATTTATGAAAAAAAACCAAATTAAGAGATTTTTGTGTTTTTAAAGTTGAATTAATAGGACATGGCCTTAATAAAAGTCATTTGGGGCGACCGTAATTTATCTCAAAATTAATATATTTCCTTAACATTACTAATATTTTAACAGGTATCAGTAATTAAATATACATCTTAAGAAAGACAGGCTTGTGTGCCCTTTAATTTTTTGTAAACCATGATTTCACAAGTTTATTCTATAATGGCAGTGTCTCCCTCGTAATGCAGTTACAATACCCATATTTGCTCTAAAACCCATAAAACTGATTTCAAATGTGTACAGATAGTATCCACTTAAGCATGTATACCAGTGATTAATATTTGAGCCAAAACTGATGGATATTCTATTTTGAATTTAGTACAGTTATTGACAATCATTGGTTACCCTGCATGACAAATGGTCGCCCCAAATGATGAGCGTAGTTAAAAGTCTATTTAAAATGTTACACAATGCAGTTCAGACAAAAGAAAACTGAACAATGTTTTTATTACAATCTTTTCAAGTGGTCAACAAAAATATTCTTCAATTCATTCAAATATCACAAAAGTAAAACATGTTAACAGGAAGATTTTCCCACCTGCACTTTGGCGACCTCTACCGGCTCGGGTGTGCAGATATTTTAATACAATATATATATCGAATTAAAGCCCTATTTGTCGATAGCCATTTCAGGTGACACAATCCGTTCAGCGGTTCTCGAGTTACATGCCGATATGTGAGGTGTGCGCCGAAGTACACAGTGTTGTACAAATACAACACCGACTCCCGGGGCTCTAGCTCCGTCAATCATTTGGCACGGTAGGTTACAAGCTTCGTAAGGAACATTCAAATATTACAAATGTTAAAAACATTAAACATTCAAAAAGTTAAAGTGCAATACACATTACATGCTTCAGGAACTTGAACATTTCACAAATGTCCATTTTCATGTCCTCATATCATCATTGGTTTTGTCAATGTATGAGAGCGAGAAGGTGGGTTAAGTAGCATCACTTTTGTGATGGTAGTCACATTGGACAGGGATTAACAATTTAAGTCAATAATAAAAGGTAAACAGAGTTGTATGTATGGAATAAAAATTAAACACCAACACAGTTCTATAGTCTATAAACAATAACCACCAACATAGTTGCATGGATGAAATCAACGCTAAACTACAACACAGTTGTATCAGTTCCTTTTAGGGATGGCACGATACCACTTATTCATGTCCGATACTGATATCACAGCCTTGAGTATCTGCCAATACCGATACCCATCCGATACTCCCTTAAAAAACAAAAACCTGTGTTTAACCTAGCCATCTATAAAACATCAAAAACTCCCCTAAAGGAAGAAATACATACCACACATGACTCAGTTATGCAATAGTGATGCTGCTTTTTATTTTATTCAAATTATTTAGTTAATACGTTAATAAGACTACAGCGATTTCATGGCGGCTTCCTGTCCTCACGTCTAAAACGTCTGTTTACCGGTATAATGCGTGGAGAGTTTCCAATCATTGGTAAACAAACATAGTGCTGAAAATATACACTTTGACTGCTGTTTTGATAGGGTTAGGGTCTTTACTCTTGGCTACATTTGAAAAAGAAACACAACATTGTACTTATTTGAGATAGCCGTGTCAGAGATAATGACGGTTTGGCAACATGAAGTGAGGCTAAGCGTCGGAAACCTACATTTTCAACAACAGAAAGGGGCTGGTCGTCCAGCACAATAAATGTGGTTATTTTCTCGGTTTTCTTCAGCTTTGCTTTGTTACTGTCTGCAGAGAGTTTCTCTCGCTTCTGAATGGTTTCCATGCATTCGTTGCACTGAACTCTGCATACTCCCTTTCCATGATTAATCTGCAAGTGTTGTGTGGTGTTGAAGTTTCCAGTGTTGCTGCCACCCCTAGAAATACTTGCGTCGCAGATATTACACTTGGCTGTGTCGTGTTATTCCACAAGTATACCCTCTGTATTTGTTTGTGCGTGTCTTCATTCTGTTAGCTCCACCATACAGGTCCGTTATTATCCGCTCTTAGTCTACTCTGCCCTGTGTACCTGTCTGTGACCCCAGTACGGTGGCCTGTTACTCTGTGTCGTATTAATGCACTCACATTAGCATAACACCACCACAGTCTGTTTTGCCTTTTCTTCTTTGAGCTTAAAATAACTCCACACAGCTGACATGATCGAGGCGCGCTGCTAACAAGTTGACTTACGTTTAGCTAATGCTAACGTTGTTGTCACGCTACTACTGTTCACGTGATGGCATGCTTTACGGCCTGTATCGGATCGGCCGATATCCAATCCTGTGAATTTGGCCAGTTTCGGACCAATACCGAGACTGAGTATCGGATTGGTGCAATCCCTAGTTCCTTTTATATTATCTCATGGTAAACTGCAGACATTTCAAATTGAGGTACATGTGCATGTTTTAACAAATCAGGCAACCTGAACACCTAGAATAAGAAGCACACCAAAAAACAAAACACTGATATTTTTTACATTTAGTTAAATTATTAACGTTCGGTTATGACATCATACGGTGACATCATGAATATTCCAGAACGTTCGATCATGACATCATACTGTGACATCAGAAATGTTCTAGAACGTTCGGTCATGACATCATACTGTGACATCACAAATGTTCTAGAACGTTCGGTCATGACATCATACTGTGACATCACAAATGTTCTAGAATGTTCTATTATGACAAATAAGCCGGTTCAATGACTTTATCTAAATCCAATCAATATTCCTAATGCCGTTTCAATGTAAGGTTATAAAAATAAACATAAACATTCATACAATACAATATAGCTTTGGCTCCTATAGTCAACATTCCCCAAAGATATATCAAACACGAAACAAACTTTGATCAGATTATAATGGAGATGTTGCACAGTGCAATCCACTGAACATTTATTGTTGAAATATGTCACTGTTGATCATGAGCTGGATATATAACCTATGGTTTCAAGGGATGTTAAACCTACTGTAGAATCAAAGTAAATGTTAGTGATTCAAATCCTCATTTAGAGGTAGGGGATCCACCACAGCTTGCCCTGCTGCTCTTCTCTACTTCTACACCAGCCAGAACTGGTGGAGTGTTCTCCATGGATGGTGGTGTCAGGTCCAGCATCGCCTTTTCCATCTTTTTCCTTCTCCCTGTAACCTCTGGATGCAGCCTTCTCCCTCTCCGATAGCTCATCTGACTTCACATGGAATCTTGCCCTGTTGTTTTCGTCTCGCTGAAACAATAGTGTATAATGTGATACTAATTCTGGTGGGCTAAATTACATACAAACTTAAGTTCAAGATATTACAGAAAAGGTCATTCCTAATCCTACTAACATGACAGTTTGAAATACACCAGAGAAAGATATACTGCATGTTACCTATAGTTTTTTTTACCTCTCTCTTTTCCTGGCAAGATAAGTCTACATTGACCCGCTGTCTGTAGTGAGCAGTCTTCTGTTTGCTTGTTTGTGCCATCTAGAAAATAGGTTAAACTAGTTAAACATGACTAATACATGTACAATTACCTAAATGGAATGTCATGCTATACCGTTTTAAAAATGTTCTCATAAGATGGTACAATACTCAAAAAGAAACGTTAATTCCTAAATAGGAATGAAAAATGACAGAAATGTTGAAAAATATATGTTAAAGTATACAAAGTTATGCTAAAACAAAGAACTTTATGTATATAAAACATGAATAAAATATAAATATACAGAAACTACAAATACAGGACATATATCTATCATCTAAAACACTCCGCAGTGGTCGCCCCACATGATACTCGTTCGCCCAGATGATGTTTTTAAGGTCAGTCAAATATTACAGGCTAACCATTAGCTACAGAAACCAAACTAGCTAGCTCTTACCACATGTCACTATCAAATTCATCATCAAAATATAGATTTTCAGATAAAACGTATTATTCACAGTTTTGGGGCGGTCGTCCCACAAGACATCCAAAAGTGGCAATTACATTACAGCAGTTAAAAAAGAGATTTATTTGCCAATATGAAAGAGACTTACTAACCTGCTAGTTGTTTCTCTGGGTCCCTCACATGTGACTGGCTGATGCAACATCCTGTCCTTGAGGTGGTTTCAAAATAAAAGTCCCACAATTGTGTTTTCTTGATGGTCGCCCCAGATGATATTTCATAAAATTAACATATGCGGACAACATTTGTTTGTATATTATGATGGAAGTATATGTGCAAATGCTTCATAATTTTGTCAATGAATGCAAAACATGTTTGAAAGTATGCCAAATAGGGCAAGGGAAATATTTAAATAGATTTAAAGTGATTTTAATCCGGTTGTCCAAATAGAAGTCAATGCTGGACGGTCGCCCCACATGGACATTTGACACTTCAGATAGCAGAAAAATTACCAATAACTCAAATGTTTGGAGGAGTTAGAGTGGGTCTGTATATGGGGAAGGTATTAGAGATACATGTAATCTTTTTATGAATTTTAATGTTTTTTTTAAGGTAAGAAATTCAGTGGGACAGAAAAAATAGGCGTCACGTCATTGACCCATTATTAAATTATATTTTTTAAACATCCCCAACGCTGCAACACCCCCATTCCTCCCAGGTGTCAGGCTCCTCATTTGCTTCCATTCATTTTGGGGACCATGTTTAAATATCATACTTGTCATACTGAAGTATAAACAAACTATACTGCTGTGACGATTTCAATAACACAGACCATTCTGAGTCAATGGTATGCAAAACTGTACATTGGAATATCTAACATGTATTTACCACCTTCCTCTGCACGAGGCCACAGATGGGTTTTATGTAACAAGGACAATGAATGAATTAATGAATGAATGAATGAGAGAGAGAGACAGAGAGAGACCACGGCGGGTTTATATTAACACAACAGAACTGAATGAGAGAGAGAGAGACAGAGAGAGACCACGGCGGGTTTATATTAACAGAACTGAATGCGAGAAAGAGAGAGAGAGAGAGAGAGAGAGAGTGTGTGTGTGTGTGTGTGCGTGTGTGTGTGTAATAACAAGCATACTATAATCACAGGTAGGCCTGCCGCGATAAGCAATAAATCGATTAATTGCCGCGATAATTAAAATGAATGCAATGATTTTGACGGGCGCGATTAATTGCTATTTGCGCGTTTGTTTTAATGAGGCGGAACCAGTGCCCCTTGTCAGTCACTGTCCATGTTGGGAGGCGGGCCGCTGGCCTTACTACAGAGCACAGCACGGGAGCTCGCCTATAGCAACGCCACATATAGCTTAACTACATTTCTCAATAGTGTTGCTCCTTTTAACCAAGTAGAGTTATTTGTAGTGTAACGTTAGAATAACACAGAATAACGTTAATACAATTACATGCATCATTGTTTACAATGAACGGGTGGGGCTAGTCAAAGGACTGGAGACGGGGACAAGTTAAACATGAATTAATTTATTATAACAGGTCGTTTTCGAGTCGTGCTGCAGTGCCTACGCACCACAGCTATTCTATTATATACTGCTTTGACGCTTCCTCCTCGTCGTTGATTGCATGTAGTAGCTGCATCTAACGTTAGTAGCTAACGTTAAAACTAAAAAACACAACCGGACGAGACAAGTTGTCGGCTAGGATAATCACAACAATACTTCCGGTCCGGTCGGTGGGCTTCAAAATAAAAGTCTTAAACACCGGAAAAGACGGAGCGGTGGGCTTCAAAATAAAAGTTTTGGGAAATAAATTTCTCAAAAAAATTCTCTAACCGGTCGCAATAATATCGCTTATCGCGATATTTTCGGGGGCAATTAATCGCCCAGCAAAATGTGTTATCGTGGCAGGCCTAATCACAGGTGTATTATGGTGCAGTGCAGGGTCCATTTGTGTGGCTTGTGTCCAATAACAATAGTCCATGTATCTTTTGTGTGTGCGTGTGTTTAAGACTGTGGTCTTTGATAATGAGAATGTTATAGTTCTTCTTTCTACACATGAATGAATGAATGAATGATGAATGAAAACTTTATTGAACAGATTGCAGAATGGGTACAATACAGTACGGCTCAATACACACAATTGTTAAGGGGATGCAGACCAGAGAAAGACTTTCGTCTTGTTTACATCAATTCAGTGCCACATACACACAGTCCTCGTATCCCTCCTAGTTACACACAGTCATCATTATCCCTCCCATACAATACGCACAACACAACAGACTAACTCGTCTTGCTCAATACTTGTTTATGAGTTTTAAGAGACAGCACTGTAATCTCTCTCAACCAAAGCTCTACTAGTTAACAAAGATCTCCACCTTGCTATCTGAAACACTGACACCATTATCAACCTAATAATATCAACCTGATAATATTGAAACATTATCAATATAACGTTAGCTACCAACTTTAGCAGGGCTCCTAATAACACAAGATACATTTTACTATGAATTGAAAATGGGGGACC
The DNA here is from genome assembly GCF_963971535.1 of Notolepis coatsorum. Classification (NCBI taxonomy): domain Eukaryota; kingdom Metazoa; phylum Chordata; class Actinopteri; order Aulopiformes; family Paralepididae; genus Notolepis; species Notolepis coatsorum. The sequence goes on from NC_140168.1 coordinate 156,932,116, forward strand.
CTGATGTAAACAAGACGAAAGTCTTTATCTGGTCTGCATCTCCTTAATAATTATGTGTATTGAGCCGTACTGTATATTGTACCCATTCTGCAATCTGTTAAATAAAGTTTTCATTCATTCATGCCTTTTGAAAAGTGACATGGTCGATGTAGGAGTTATGATGCGGTTTCAATTTGGTTACAGTAACGTTACACAAACTGACATTCTAAAGCCAAGAAGACACTTACCCATAAAGACGGTATCGATCGATCTCATCTATCGTTGAATAGTGCAGCTTGTCCATGTGACGAGTCCGACTCGAGCCGCGTGCATTAATCCCATGGGAAATGTAAACAATATAGCATTGCGAGCCAGCTTGTTGCATCAAATTGATGTTTGGCTTTTGTCTCCCGAGTGAAGTTAGAACTACTACACTTCGGCTGGTCCAGGCTAAGCACTGCAGGCTTTTGTTTTACAACAACTGAGATAAAAAAAAAATATATATATATATCATCAAACGGCAGTCTTTTGTGATCTAATCAATCCTTCATTTGCGTGAGGATGCTGTCGAAATCCACTATTCTGTTGATGCCTGACACGCGTTCCATTTTCGCGACTCCCGACAGGTGGTCACTCAGACAAGTCACCCAAGCGATTCACCCAAATAAAGTTTTCATTCATTCATTCATTTGCTGTCTCGTTATAACACAAACAGCTCACCATGAACCATGACAAGCTTAATTACGTTAGTTAGCATCCAATCTAGCGTGATAACATTAGTAGTTATTATCATCCAAGCTAGAAACTGCTAGGCTGCCTGCTTATACCTGCAATAATGTTGTCATCCTCCTGGACATATAGACTTGTTAAATCATAATATCCACAGGTGTGTTGTGCTGGTCCTCAGTAAATGTCCCGCCGCGAAAAATAAGTTGCTATTAAAGTGCTAAATGTTAGACACTAATATAGAGGTTTCGAACGTGGCTGCTCTCAGTGCTCTGTTAATAAAATGTTCAATCAATCCCGCGAGGGGAGAAACAGCTGTGTAGCTACAGAGCTGCAGACGTAGGAGCCATACTCTGATTGGATTTGCAAGGCTGCCAATCATTCAACCTCCGTGTATTGGATGTCAAGGGCTGTCGATCATTAAATCCTCCATTCAATGGCAAGGATTTAACTGCACAGACCGTGCTTAGATGACATTAATAGCCTATTTTGATTGGCTATTATTTATTATTTATTTAACAATGGGTCAACCTGTGCAGATATTCTGCACGAATAATTACTGCAGGCAATACTGCAGTGCAGGCCTGCTCAGAGCTGTCAATTTTGGCCATTTTGGAAAAAAAAAAATCCACTGGCATTTTTTTTACAGAGGAAAACATTTATAATAAAAAAAAAAAAGATAAAAAAAAAAATATATATAGGTATATGTAAATTAATAATAATTATGAATTATGAGTGAATTTGTATTTCACGTGTTGTCATAGAGAAACCTCCACTGGTGTAGACCTAGTAGTGTAGCCTATAGTGTAGACCTAGTAGTGTAGCATATAGTGTAGACCTAATAGTGTAGCATATAGTGTAGACCTAGTAGTGTAGCCTATAGTGTATACCTAGTAGTGTAGCCTATAGTGTATACCTAGTAGTGTAGCCTATAGTGTAGACCTACTAGTGTAGCATATAGTGTAGACCTAGGAGTGTAGCCTATAATGTAGACCTAGTAGTATAGCCTATACAGGGCTCTACAGTGCGACCATATTTCTCGCATATGCCCCTAGAAATATGTGTGTGCGAACCGGAAAAATCAATTACTCGCACGGTGTGCGAGTGAAGATTACAGCCTCAGTCGTGGTTTTTTCTCTCCGCTGATAATCGTTCAAAAACTACACGTCCCACATTGCACTCAAGCCAACGGTCCAATCACAGTAGAGTGACGTGACTGTTTAAAAAAAAAAAAAAAAAAAAAAGGAAATTACCAACCGGAAGCTCTCATTTGCTTGTTTACTTCCGGAAAGTCCGCCATTGCGCTATGCGAGACTTTCCAGAGACCGTAACATTAAGTTTTATGTAACTTATTCTAGTCTTACCAATAGCAATAGATTTGAGAACACCTAGATGTATCGATAGCAATAGTAATATAACGGTAATGCAACAAAACGAATGCCGTGCTTTGTTAATCATAACGTTGATGCAGTAGCGTATGTCGTTGTGTTGGCTGTAATGGACATGAGAATAGCAACACTGTGTGTACACATTAAAATTGCGATAATCGATTCTAACATTTTCAAATCGATGCAGTTGAATTTTCCCCTTAGGATCGATGCATTTGACCAAAGTCACTGGCCCACTGTGCGTGTGTGTATGTGTGTGCGCTAACTTGGCTAGCGTTATCAACAGCAGAGGTGGGTGCAAGCGGTGTGACGTAATTGGCAGAATCGACTGTCAATCAATGGTCTACCTGACACGCAAACTCATAAACAATGTTTCTGTACTGGAGGTGTACAGTATTTCAATAGGCAACCCTGAAAGGATTATTTTTCTAGAAGAGCAACACTAGCCAAAACATAGGCATTGTATGCATAAAAGGGGCAAAAGCTAAAGTTAAGTGACTTACTTTTGTAGCAGTAGTTTGATTTGATAGTTTATTTGATAGGGACAGCACATGTTAATGAACATCAAGTACAAAGTACAAAATGTAAACATGCAGGGTTGTAGCAAGAGCTAATTTACACCAGGAGACAGCAAAACTCTTTCAATAAATGAATAGCCTGCTTAGGGTATACGTATTGTGACAATCAATTAAAAACAACAATAAAAACAAGAAACAAGTTACATAAACTAAATCAGATTAAAAATGATCACAGTTCTGGTTTGCCTTAAGATGCAGTTTAAGATGGGTCTTGAACATGGAGTATGTGGGGCACTCTCTAATCACAACTGGTAGGCTATTCCAGTAGTTACCACCTTTAACAGAGAACACAGTTTTAGCAAAGGTAGTATACCGAAAAGGCACCTTACAGTCCCCTCTACTGATGGCCCTGGTGGTAATGCCAGTGTCTCCTTTTTGTTCAATGTCACTGCCTTTTTTTTATTAGTCCTAGTTGTTGGCTACAACTTTGCCACAGTAGGCATTCATCACTTAATAGTTAAAATGTCTGTGTCCCATTCCCGTTTGCACATGCAGATACACACACACGCACACAGTGGGCCAGTGACTTTGGTGGTATGTGCTATTGCACAGATGTGTGTCCCGTTCCCGTTTGCACATGCACGCACAGTACAAATATACATTTATTTTTGAAAAAAAAATAAACTCTGTTACTTGAAATATTTTCACTGTGCTCCTAAATATTTTTGTGTGCTCCTAAATTTCTTTGTGTGCTCCTTGGGAAAAAGGTTAGCGTAGAGCCCTGCTATAGTGTAGACTTAGTAGTGTAGACCTAGGAGTTTAGCCTATAATGTAGACCTAGTAGTATAGCCTATAGTGTAGACCTAGTAGTGTAGCCTATAGTGTACCTAGTAGTGTAGCCTATAGTGTATAGTAGTGTAGCCTATAGTGTATACCTAGTAGTGTAGCCTATAGTGTATACCTAGTAGTGTAGCCTATACACTACTTGTCTTGTTGGATAATTCTTTGACAATTCTGCTTTGCGTCTGTTCACGTTTGGAAATTACCTTGTTACTGAAGTGACTATGAAAGGAAATATTAACGTTGTGGCTGGACGTTGTGCACTCGTATTACAAATTACCCGCGACTGCATAGGGCTGCATAGTTGCTTTCGCTATAACAACATTAAGGCTTTGATTATGGATTTGCCCTGTCATTATCTGAATGCAGAGTTTGTTTTAATGCTAAATACTTTTTGTTCCCGGATCTGCTAGTAACGGACCATTATTCAGATTTTATTTATTTATTTTATTTGCCTCGCAATTCTCACACAGTTGAATCCATCAGCTTACTCCATCTCTATGATAGACAAAACTAAATCACATTTTGCAACATGCGTGCCGAACCATGCTGAACCGTTACCTTGCTGAACCGTGGCCGAACTAAAATCCGATAATTTAAACGTATCGTTCCTTTGTCCAGCGGAAATTAATTTCAGATCCCAAAATGACGTCAATCAGGACAATGTCATCTTAAAAACTTTATTCTCAAACATTAAGCGAAGATGCAGATAATATAGTTTAGAGGTTTTATCTTTTTTAGATGATACCTTTTATACAGATTTAAGGTTAACTAATCCAGTATCGATATTGGCAGATATCCAAATTCTGGAATCTGTATCGGAACTGAAAAAAGTCGACTGGTGCACCTCTAGTTGTGTTGCATGTCGATGTAAGTGGTGCTCCATGTAAAGGGTCTGGAGCCCTGGCACTACTAGGATATTCAGAGTATTAAGTCAGAATATTATCAGAATATTATTAACCCTTTCTCTGCCACGCTTATATCCATCCTTGTAGCCAGTCTGCCAGCTCTATGTGTCTATGGAGATGTTCACCTACTTTGCAGGGCTATAACTTTTTAAATTGTATTGCTAAATTGACATTACTATGGCCCATTCAACATCGATTAGCTATCGTTCAGGATGTAGGAACATTTTACTTTTTCATTCACACATTCATACAAAAATACGGTCTAGAGCAGGGGTGTCAAACTCATTTTCACAGAGGGCCACATCAGCATTATGGTTGACCTCAAAGGGCCAAAGACCGTATAAATGTTAATGTAATGTAAAATAAATGTAGCTACACATTTACATATTGTTAAACATGGTGTATTTATTACTTATTCAAGTTATACATATTGCATATTCATTTGCATAAATGTAAAAATATATGTTAGCTTATGTTATTTTAACAAATAATTTTAGTTGATCAGAACCCCATATTACTCCACCAATCAATGATCAAACCATTCAAGTAAATAACAAAGAAGAATATCATCAAATACAAGCTATGACATTAAGTTTGTTCAAAACCTTTTTGTCACAGTCAAGAGGGGCAGAACTAACAACTGTGAGCTGCAAAGAACATGTGGGACAGATGTAGCAGATGTTACAAAAACAAATGGCTGCACACAACCTTGCAGAGGCCATACATCCAACTAATGGAAGATAGTTTAATTAACTTTAATTAACAGATTGCAGAATGGGTACAGTACAGTACAGCTCAATACACACAATTGTTAAGGGGATGCAGACCAGAGAAAGACTTTCGACTTGTTTACATCAGGGTCCCCCATTTTCAATTCGTAATGAAATTGCTATTATGCGTCTGCATGAACACACAACTGTAACTGTACTAAAAAATAACAAAATAAGGGTTGTCTCAGTTCACAAGTATATTGGTCAAGTTTTGGGTGGGACTTGTTTGCGTCCCTACAGCTTCTTATTCAATTGAGCGAGATGCTCGGTTATGTCACACAGCCAGTTTGCATCTGACAGTTCAGACTAGGGGTGCACCGATATATCGGTCGGGTATCGGTATCGGCCGATAAGTGCCTTGTTGACTGCTATCGGCCTATCGGCCGATAAGCTCAAATGTGCCGATAGCAGTCGCCGATAAATACCCATCAATTTGTGTAGCGTCAAAAGGCAAAAAAAAAAAGTTCACTCGCGCGATCTACCCACACACACACACAATCTACTGCATCAAAGTAACTACTTATGATTAACAAGGCATTCGTTTTGTGGCATTAGCGTTATATAGTTAGTGTTACACGGACAATAACATCAGCATATTATTATTACCCATAGCAGCAAGGCATTACTCCGAGTCCGTTCATTAGCTCGGTTCCATTCCGTTGCTCATTCCGTACCCAACTACACATTCTGCAATCTGTTAATAAAGTTTTCAACCAGACAAATGTATAGAAAGGCTTTGTTTTATTATAACATTTGTTGCAGTAAAATCATTATGTCTCATTTGGTCATGCGTGGAGCGCCGGTCGGCGGCTAACGTAGCTACGTTATTAGCTATTAGATGCAAGACTAACGTTACTGGTGAAAATGTGATTTGCGTTGGAATACTCCTTTGTCAACTTGCTGTACTTTGCTTGCAGGTCTGCAGTCATTATTGCTGCATTATGAATAGCCGCAACTTTAGCCAAGGTAACGTTATGGCTAAACCTTTAACAATAGTTAACGCTAGCTTTCGGTTAGCTGTTCAATGCTATTAATAACACAACTCCCCGTCAACACCCTCTCTCGGGAAGATGGCATTTAAGAAAGTATCTGCTGTTAAAATGAAGTGTTACACGTTCAATAACAAGCATATTATTTACCCGAAGATAGCAGTAAACAAGGCATTACTCCGTTAGTACGTTCATAGCTCGGTTCCATTCCGTTGCTCATTCCGTACCCAACTACACATTCTGCAATCTGTTAATAAAGTTTTCAACCAGACAAATGTATAGAAAGGCTTTGTTTTATTATAACATTTGTTGCAGTAAAATCATTATGTCTCATTTGGTCATGCGTGGAGCGCCGGTCGGCGGGCCGGGCAGCTAACTAAGTGTGTTCTGCTCTCGCAAACAGAATGCCCGGAAGTAGAAAAATTTATAAACGCTTGCCGATTGGTGGTAAGGACAGCAGGAGGTGGGTGCTAGCGGTCACCGGTGTGGCGTAATTGGCCGAATCGACTGTCAATCAAAATGGTTCCATTGCATTGGTTGAAAGCTCTGGTTGAGAGAATAGTATCCTGCTGCAGGCCGCAAGAATGGTTCCATTGCATTGGTTGAAAGCTCTGGTTGAGAAAATAGTATCCCTCTGCAGGCCGCAAGACGATACTGGGAGAGAGATAGTGATACCATAAACATATTTCTTGATGTTTCCTTTTTTTAAGTAAGTAAAGAGGCCTACAAATACAAACATACACATACAAATATACAGTAGTTTCATTAAAAAAAAAATAATAATAATAAAAAATAATAAAGATTTTACAAATACTTATATACAAATATCGGTATCGGTATCGGCCGATAGTGTTAGTTGAACAATCGGTATCGGTATCGGCGGCCAATTTTCATATTGGTGCATCCCTAGTTCAGACAATATTTCTTCAACCCTTTGTTACCTATTCCGCCTGGATCTTTTTTGTATTTTGGGCTGTAAAATTGTCAAAGAATGTCTGAGGAGTAAGTGCTTTTGGCTTTTTTCCTTTGTTACCTCAGATGTTCAACATACATGTATGTGTAAGAATGTGTAATAACTAAGGCTGTCAAAGTTAAAGCTTTATTAACGCATTAACCCACAATTATTTTAACCCAATATATATATATATATTTTTTTTGCCTGCGCTCTTGGGGGGCCACATCAAATGACGTGGCGGGCCGGATTTGGCCCGCGGGCCGTGAGTTTGACACCTATGGTCTAGAGTATAATATGTTTTTATTGTTTTCTGGAGTATTTCATAGAACGTGAGTTATAGCCATAAATGCATATATTGGATCATCAAATGCAATTTGATACCGATTGACGCCAGATAAAAAATGTCAACTGTACAAGGTCCCAGACGTTATGACTCATCATGCGCGGTTGACCGGAGGGGGGGGGGGGGGGGGGTTCGTTCCGTGGCCGACGTTAAATCATTCATGTAGTATGGGTGATATATAGATCAGAGCAGTTTGTATCGAAAATGGTAAACAAACAGACTGAAACTCACCCCAGTCACCTCGTAGCGTTGTATAATACTATATACGTCCAAATAATGTTGTTTATTGAGTTATGGCAACGGATCGCTATCCAGTGTGTCAAGATGGAGTCCCGCGAGCGATAGCGTGTGGCCGGACAGAATAGGGAGACACACCGGCGTCACAATTATCGACATCCGGTTGCAACTCGCCGATCGGCCACCAGGTGGCGGTATTGAAGCGTTGGAGAGTTGAGCGGAGATCTACAGCACCAGTCAAGGATCCGTGGGTGAAATATGAATACCATGACAGAAATTTGAAATATTGATCTCAAAGACGCTGTAAAACGTCATTGGCAGATTACGCATGGTGAGGAATGACGTGGTAACACGTCATTGGCGAGAAAAGGGTTAAAAAGAAAATCTATTTTGGAAAATCTCAACAATGTTTGGAAACAGGTCAAATCATGGTCCACTCCAGGCCTCCCTGCACACATCTTATTGACTGAAATTAAGAGCATGAATAATATTGTTGGGCACTTTAACACTTTGGCTGCCATGGGTTAAATTCATTATCAACCGTAGGTTGCCGGCTCTATTTGTCTATAGAGAAAGTCCCCTTCTTTGCAGGGCTATAACTTTTTAAATTCTATTGCTACATTGCCATTATTAGGGCCCATTCAAAGTCCTATATGTATTGTTCATTGTGTACCAACGTTAAACTTTTTCATTCACATATTCATAGTAAAGTATGGTCTAATGTATAAGTATGTTTTCATCTCTTTCTGCAGCTTTCTCCAGAACGTGATCTATAGCCCCAAATACATTATATTGATGATGCAATACAGTTTTATGGCAATCAGCGCGATATAAAAAATTCCAACTAGACGTACTTCTAGAAGTTACTACACGTCATCTGATGTTGACCGGATGGGCTAGGGGGCGTTTATAATTCCGTGGGCAGCGTTATACCAATCATCTAATGTGGGTCAAATGTTGATAATAGCAGTTAGTATCGAAGACGGTAACTTTACACGCTAAAACTCACCCCAGTCTCCGCGCGCCGTTGGGCGATCATCGTAGAGTAGAAATTTTATCATTATGGGATGTAGATTTACCCGGTCCATCTCCAGCTTGTATAATGGTATATACGTCCAAATCATGTTTATCGAGTTATTGGCAATCGATCGCTATGTAGTGTGTCGAGATCGAGTCCCGGGACCTATTAGCGAGTGCCCGGAAGTAATACGGCCGTCCAGCACAACCTCTACGGCACTTCCTGTTAAGCGATTGCGCCGATCGGCCACCAGATGGCGCTCCTGAACCGCCAGAGAGCTCAGTGGGTCCTCCTGGTGGATCTCAGGCCAGCGGAGGGGACATATGAATCCGATCCCAGATTTTTGAAATATTGATATTAAAGACGCTGTAAAGCGTCTTCGGCAACTTGAGCATGGCCGGGAATGACGTGTTTAAGCGTTTCCCGGCACCCAAAGTGTTAATGAGCATTTTATATCATCTGGGTTTGTTTTTTAAACATATATAGCAGGGTCTCAGAGCTCTAATCCTGTACTGACTTTCCTATAGGGACCCCTTTTTGTAGACCAGTTTCTAGTGTGGAGGTCTGTAAACCTTTGAAAGCTATAGCTTCAGCAACCTGGATCCTTGTCTTTTAAAGTTGCAGCTGATTTTGATTGATGAACGTATTGCTTATATTTTTTTTATCAGAGCCTCCAGACTAATTCCAATAACATAACAGCAGCTATGTTATGTTAAGGCCAAGACACTTGACTCTGTGGATCATGAACGCTGTTGGGCAGACTCAGTGATGTCAGTATGTGTGACCAGCCTATAGATTGGTTCAGGAAATACTGCAGATAGAGCCCAGTGTATATGTACAGATAGTCACAAATGAAGCTTCATGGAGATCACTAAGGGAGTTCCCCAAGGTAAAATGTTAGCCACTTCTTATTTTCTAGTTTTATAAATAACATTGGGAAGGACATGCTTATGGCTTAACTAAGTGCATCTTTATGCAGATGATACAATAGTCTACTCAGTTGCCTCTTCTCTGAGTCAGACAGTTAGTGAGCTCCAGACTGCCTTTCTACAACTGCAGGCCTCATTGTATGGTCTAAAGCTGGTTCTTAAAGGAACACACCGATATTATGGGAAATGCGCTTACCGTCTTCTCCAGAGTCAGACGAGGAGATAGATACCAGTTTCCTCTCTGTGTTCAGTGATGTGATGCTACAGAACAGTGTAAGGTAACAGGTTCTCACAACACATTTAGCAAAGCATCTAATGTTAAACGACCGACACACCAACCACTACAAGTTGTTGGAGATGTTGGTGATTGTTCCCATTTCAACATCACTGAAGAATTAAGATGGCCCAATAAACTGTTGAATGTATTGTTCAACATCACTGTGCTGCTTTGCGCCCGCAGCTAGTGGGGTGAAGGGATTGACAGGATGCCACTCAGTTGTCAAAAGCTTTTAATTCTTTCTCCAACAGGTTACAAACCTTGAAACAAAACACATTCAGTCAATAACCACCACAATACTACTATCATTCTGAAAACAAATCGCTTATTCTCACATCCACTTCCCCCTCGTATCCCTTCTCTGGCTGTCGAATTCCCCGCAACTTCCTGTTTACAACTTTCACTGACACCACGTGACGTATCTCGACCAATTACAGCCCACTCCTCGCTAAGACCCCGGATCACACGTGAATTATAAATACATCTCCATTCACAAAAACACACAGCATAAAGCGCCTCCATACATCCAAAATGAAAACATAATTATAATCATAGCTCAACTACCACTAATCAACATTCACATAAACGCACAGCATAAAAAACAACACTTAACACTATGGTCGCCAAAAACGCTGTAGCACGTCTTTCCCCGCCATGCTCATTCTGCCAAAGACGCCGTACCACGTCTTTGATATCAATATTTAAAAAATCTGTGATCGAAATCATATTTCTCCCCCGGAGACTTGAGATCTACTGTTGATCCCCTCTCAACTCTCCAACGGTTCAAGAGCGCCATCTGGTGGCCGATCGGCGGATCGCCCAGAGCGGAAACAGGAAATGGAAGCTGGTGCTCATTTCAATTCGGTCCGATCACTCGGTAATAGTCCCAGGACTCTAGCTAGACACAACGGATAGCAATCCGTTACCAATAACTCGATATACAACATGATTTGGACGTATATACTATTATACAACCTGGAAATGGATCGCATATTTTTACATCCCATAATAGGAATATTTCTGTTCCACGCTCATCGCCCAACGCTATGAGGACGCTATGGTAAGATTCAGCGTTATTTTTTTAACGTGTTCGATACTAACTGCTCTAATGATCATATCACCCACACTAGATGAATCATCTAACGTTGGCCACGGAATTATAAACGACCCCCCCCCCCCATCCGATCAACATCAGATGATCAGTAGTAACTTCTAGAAGCACGTCCATTTGACATTTTTTATCCCGCGCAGATTCCGATCAAACTGTATTTGATCATCAATATAATGCATTTGGGGCTATAAATCACGTTCTGGAGAAAACTGCAAAAAACGATAAAAACATACTTATACTTTAGACCAGGGCTATTCAACTGGCGGCCCGCGGGCCAGATCCGGCCCGCGGGATGATTCTGACCGGCCCGCCAAAGATTACATGATAATAAAAAAAAAAAAAAAATTTTTTTTTTTTTTTTTTTTTTACTTTTTTCTTTTCATGTCAACGTTAAAACGCACAATTGAGCCAAAAGTCACTTAATTAATGACAGATTTCATTGATAAATTGAGGGAAAACTTTGCAAGTCGATTTGATGAATTTGACATGTCCAGAGAATTGATGCATTTTGTGAGCAACCCATTTGCCAATGTAGCTGCTATTTCCACAAAAGGACAAGAGTTCCTTGCATCACTTCACATTGATGAAGGTCTCCTGCAACTTGAAATAATTGACATGCAAGCATCATCTGCTCTGAAGCAGGCACTTGAGAATGAATCCACCACAACATTTTGGATCAAGACATTCCCCAAAATAAAAACGCTGGCAATATCTGTGTTAACAATGTTTGGCTCAACATACACCTGTGAATCCAGTTTCTCTCACATGAATGCCATTAAAACAAGCAACCATGCCTCCTTGACAAATGAGCATTTGCATCACTGTTTGCGGGTAGCCCTCACTTCCTATGAACCCTCTTTCTCTGCCATTGCCCAGTCAAAGAAGTGCAATCGCTCTCATTAGATGTGTGTATGTAGGCTAGGCATGTCTGCCCCCCACCCCCCTGATGTTTGAGAGTTAAGAGTCGACAATAAGTGCTAATAAGATGCTGTGATTTGCACTTTTTCATAAGCTCAGCTGCACTATAAATGTGTTTTTTTGTTCAAGTGTTGATGTTAGAATGTTCAGATGCACATCATGCACTTGTTTGTTTTTTATTTTATTTTTATATTGAAATGTTGAAGAGGAGATGTTGCAGTTGTTGCACAGTCATAAATGAAGCACTTTTTGCAGGAGATGTTGCAGATGTGGCACATAAATGAAGCACTTTTTTTGAAAAGTATACTACTTTTGCAATGTAGTTAAAGGGGAACTATCTTATAAATTGCCTTTTTCAGTGTTTAGCATTGTTTCCTAGCTATGTGGACTTATATTAATATGATCTATGTCTCTAATTCTCATATTGGCGCATTCTTCCAATTCTCTCACAATATTCACCCTCACTGAACTGAGTCATCTGAAAATGTGCTGATTTGTGATGTCAGAGAGACACCGCTGCATGATAATCAGCTGAGTTTCCACACAGTTCCCACTGTGGTTGGAGCCCAGGCTCAAAACGGCTTAAGATCTTGAGGTAGAAAAATGTTTTTTTTTGTTTTTGAGTACTTGATTAGAAATACAAAACAATGAATTAAAAAAAAAAAAAATTACAGAGGTGTTCCATAAACCCACAGGAATTGTGTAAAAGTGCCCAAATAGTGAAAGAAATAGTAAAATAGTTCCCCTTTAAATAAAAGTTGTGAAAATGTGGTTGCGTGTTGTGTCAAGTGTACATATATATTCATAGCACAGGGAGGCGCCGTGGCAGTCCGGCCCCTGGCCCCTTGGGTTTCTGACAATGTGGCCCCCTGAACAATTTAGTTGAATAGCCCTGCCTTAGACCGTATTTTAGTATGAAAAAGTATAACGTTGCTACACCCTGAACAATAGATACTTGACGTTGAATGGGCCATAGTAATGTCAATTTAGCAATACAATTTAAAAAGTTATAGCCCTGCAAAGAAGGTAAACATCCCCATAGACAAATAGAGCTGGCGGAGGATGGTATATTAAGAATATAAGCCTGGCGACCAAAGTGTTAACATTAATTTATTTACAACACACAGAACTAAAGTGCACCTAAACGCCACCACCCCATAGAAAGCTACACACCTCCCACTTGGTATCCTGGTCCTTAGACCCAAGGAGACCACAAACAGATAAACACTCTCCCTTGGTGGTGGACATAAGCCTGTTCAGAGTTGACTCAGGGAATGCTACTCCCTTTTTAGCTGCCAAACAAAGTTATCGGAAGGCGGCCCCAAGCTCCCATGCATCGAGGACAGACCCTCTTTTTGAAGATGAAGAAATGCCCCTTCAAGGTCAAAAATGTCACATTCTGTTACAGCTTGAGTTTGAGATGTAATGTCTTCCATTTATACTGTAAAACTGAAATCTCAGTGCCATTGCTAACAGGCTGTTGGTTTTCATGATCTTCAATCTTTTTCAACAGATCCTTTCTTACGAGAGCAGCTTGAAGTTTATTCTCCATTGTATTTTTTGCTTTTAGATGGCCATTGTCCATCAGCTCACCAATTTCTGAAGTCAAGTGAATAGTTTCCAGCTGTTTCAGAGAGCTTCTGTGCTCATATTCCATGCTTCCAAACTGTGCTATTAGACCATTGTTCTCTTCAGCATGTTTCAGCCTTTCAATTGAGGCAGATTCCATGACATGGGCAATGGCTGCATAATTCTCCTTCAGCTGTTGACTGAGTCCAGCAAGTAATTCCTTTCGTTGACTTATTTGAACGTTGATGCAGTTGATTTGCTCATCTTTGGCTTGCAATTCATTGTGTAGACAATGATGTTTGTTAACTGCCTCTCTCACTTTATCTGACTCCTTATGGAACTGTACGTGGAGATGCTCCACTTTCTCCTTCAGGACAGGGACCCCTTCACACACTCATCATGGTGGATCTTCTCTCTCTCCTTAAGACTGTACTCCGTCATTTGCAACTGTGCTGATACTTTATCTAATTCACTTTTTAAAGAATTAAACTCAGACTGATGACTTTCTTGTGACCGTTTCATCATAGTATTTAATCATCGTATGCCTTTTCTTCCTCTAATGCAACTAATTTCTCAGCCATGGTTAGCGACAAAATTGACAAATCTTTATCAGCACACTCTTTGCTTGCTTCAAGTGCTTGGCCTCCCACTCTGCTCTCTCTATGGCTCCACCTCGGATTAGCCACTTGCTCACCGCTCGGCGGACCCAGCTGATCCCCCCCACAGAGTTTGGCCAAGCTGCTGAACTTCTCAGGTTTAGTAAGATCGATGATGGCTGCGCTCCAGAGCCTTTCTTCCCTTCCGGACTCGTTAGAGGGTTCTTTCCCTCCTTTCTCAGAGAGCCCGGGCGCCTTGTTAGCCTTGCTCAGAGACTTCTCAGACGAACTTGACGTCTTTTTCAGCTGGGCTCGAATAAGAACTGCTGTGGGTTTCGAGCGCCAGACTCTGAGCCTCACCAGATTGCTTGGGCTGACTTCTTTCACGCCTCCCACTTTGACTGGACTGATCCCATGGCTTGAGAGAGAAGCCTCCAGTGGTGAGGATCTCTTCCACTCCTCTTGTGACCTTGTCCAGTTTCCCTGGGACATTGTGTGACGTGAGGACATCGTCCACATAGCTGCCCTCATCAAGGACCCTCCTCTCCTCATCCATGTGAGAGAACTTGGGCAGCCTCGCCGTTTCCTTTATGGCCAGCTGGGCTCTGCACCCAGCTGGCCTGTTTTGCTCAAATTTGACTTGAGTGATAGCGAAATCTTTGATATCTTCCTCATTTTCTTGCTCCAGGCCCTGAGCCCCTTTTCTGGTGTTTACCAGCTCGCAGGAGATCTCCTCCACCTTGATCGCTTTTGCTCTCATAGAGTGTGCGAAATTAGTCTTAGAGTTGTGGGTTGACATCTCCATCTCCTCAAAACAGATCAGGGTGCGTTCCCCCCACAGTCTTCCCTAGCGGGCCGTCCCACAGCACCAGGTCTCCCACTCTCTTCATCCGCTGTGCAGCAAGCCGACCCTCCCGGTGGCTGATCAAGAGCTCGATCTTCGCTGGCCGGACCAGCTCCTCTGTCTTGACCTCTGGGAAGAATTTTTGAAGCTGCTTCGGGCTGACAACTCTGCCTGCTCGGGCGATTTCATCCAGTCCATAACAGACTATCTGGTGGGGACTCCATGTGTCCTCTGAAATATGCATCCTGACCTTGAGCAGGTACCTTTCTGTCTTGACTCTCACTTTCATTCCACCAACTCCATGCACAACCAACGTTATCTTCTCCCCTCTCAGTCTGAGTCTTTTGGCAGCTTGGTGGGTTATGTAGTTGGTGTCGGACGCGAGGTCTACTAGGGTCCCAATAGTTTGCCCTCCGTTTGTTATGACCTCCATGATCATCATAAGCACAGGATGCTCCCTCAGGCCATTTTTTTCACGGAGACTACCACCCTTACCGCTTGCACTCATGGACACCGCTGCTTGGTTGGTGAATGCCCTTAAAATCTGGTCTGCTGCTTCGGGGGAGACGTTAGCAAGCGCCTTCTGTTGCTCGTCTGAGAGTGTTCCCGTGTTTACGCCACTTGTTTCCACCCTCTGCTTTCCCATTCTCCTCTCCTCTTTGCCCTCCTTCCGCAGAGCACATGAGGTAGTGGTGGTCGGAGGTCTCTCCCTTTTGGCAGCACTTCTTCCTGCAAAAGAACCTGTCGCTGCATTCTCCATCCCTCTGATGGGATGTCAAACATCTCTGGCAGGCTTCATTCCTTTCGACGATGTCTCTCTTCTCAGCCAGACTGAGCACTTTGAACCTTCTGCAGAAGAAAATCTTGCCTCTGTGTTCCTCATCTCCACACATGCTGCATTCTTCTCCAGTCGCATCCATTCCTGTGGCTCGTGTGAACGTCTTCCACTCTGGCTTGCTTGGCTTCTCAAATACTTCTGAGGGTCTTAGCTGCACCAATGCCTCAAGGACTACTTCTTCATTTTTTAGGAGAGTGTCAAAGTGGCCTTCAGGGGTGACATTGTTCACAGGTGCATCTTTAAAGGTGAGCCAGCTCCTCAGCTCACATTCAGGCAGCTTGCTTTCAATAGATTTAATAACAAGTGTATTCTTTATAGCATCAATGCTAGGGATGGGTACCGAATTCGGTACTTTTGAGGCACCGAACCGAAACACGTCGGTACTACCGAGTATCGAATCATGGAAGCTTGGATGAGCTCTATTGTTTTCCTCGGCTGGTTACCTTTTGCCACCGGCAACTTCTCCAACTCTTCAATTATTTGAATATCGATGGTGGTCTTATTCCCGAACCGGTTTTCAAGGACCCTAAACATATCATGAGCAGTGTCGTAGCTTGAGAGCCTAACGCCACTGATGACTCTCCCCTCCACACTGTCTAGGAGCTGGAATTTTTTCACTTCGGCTGACCCAGATGGATCACCCTGTCGCTGGAGGTTTTCCCAGTCTCTTCGCCAACTGTGAAGGTCTCTCATGCAACCGTTGAACTTTGGTAGCTTTATTGGATGAAGGCGAACTCTCGGTACGGCTGCTGCTTGTGAGCCTCCTGCTTCCAGGCTTGCCATGCTAGCACTCTGTGCTTCCTCCCATGCTTTCCGCTGCGCCTTGGCTAGCTCGGCACGCTCTTCTGCTGCGGCCTCTGCCATTCCCAACTGGATCCCAGCTGCCTTTTCTCTGGCCTCTGCGGCCCTCTCCTCAGACCCAGCGCTAACTTCGGCTGCCTTTAGCCTGGTCTCTGCGGCTCTTCTTTCAGCCTCAGCGGCTCCTTTTTCAGCTTCTGCGATGTCAGAGGCGGCCTTTAGCCTGATTTCAATGGCTCTTATCAGCCTGCTCTTTCTGGACCCTGCCGAATTCAACTACCCACCTTCGCCAGAGCTTAATTCTCTTGTCTTCCAGCACCTGCAGCTTCTTACTAAGCTTGCACGCAGCGCCTTCAGGGATCCACCCTTCCCAGAGAGCTAGCAGACTTTCTGCCTTGGTGATGAGAGATTCCAAGAGTGTGACTTGTTCCTTACCATTGCCGTAGGTGATTATTTCCAGGTTAACTTCCTCCGCACCTTCATAGCTTCTTTCTGCCCGTCCAATGGCTGCTTTTAGCTCAGTCTCTGCATATCTTGACCAAAGGTTGGAATGGATTGCCTGCTTCACTTCTTTTAATGTTGTATCACACTCTATGGTTACCCGCTCCAAGTCTGCTTTGGCTTTCCCATCCACAGCCTCCATGTCACCTGCTTCATCTATCAGACAGGCCTCACAAACATAATTAGCTGCATGAAGCCTTTCTGCGTCCTCAGAAAGGGATTTCCACTCACCTCTCAATTCTTCTCGCAGCATAGTTGGCGCCATTCGTAAAATGCTGTTGGCCCTTCTTGTGAAAGCTGCCTTCACTTTGGCCCTCTCTTTTTTTTTTTTTTTTTTTAAACTTTATTTTCTAGCGTTTATCGCTTTTCTGGTCAAGCATGACCGACAGAAACAGGTTGAAATGGGATGTAGAGCAGGGGAAGACATTCTGAGAAATGACGGCGGGTCCGGGAATCGAACTCGTGTCCCCCAGATCCATGACTAGCACGGTTTTCCCTGACGCAGAAATAGCGCCGAGATATGTGGTGAGCTACGGGTGCTCCCCCTCTTTCTTTAATTGATCCATTTTATTTGACCTTGGATGCCAATTGAGCGTACCCGTAACTCATTTTCTATCTTGTGTCTTCCGCCCTCTCTAGCTGCCTAAACTAGCTCAGAAGCTTCTTCCCTGACTATCTTAGCCTGACTAGTCTTCGGCGGCGTTACCAGGCTCACCAGGGGTCCCCCCGGGGATACCGCCCAAAAATGGAAAACAATACAAATAAACAAAGTGGAGTAGGTCTCACCTTCTCCTGCCGGCTTGCCACCCGGGTACACTCAAGCTAAGCTAAAGGTCTTGAAATTAGGGGTCTACTAAATCATCATATACCTAAATAATATAATTGGCACCATCACAGGGCTAGTAAACGAGCTATAGCTTTTATCCTTAGCTGCCTTCATGCTTGTCCACGTTAGCTTTGGTATGCTATTTGATAGCTAGCAGTAGCTTGGCATTACTCATGATAGCATTTGAAGTTAGCTGCGTTAGCTTCCTTAGCTGTGTTAGCTGCTCACGTTAGCATTTGAAACAAGTGAAAGTAGCTTGGCATTACTCATGATTGCATTTGAAGTTAGCACTCTGCAATCTGTCAAACAAAGTCTTCATTCATTCACTCATTCAGCTGCGTTAGCATCCTTAGCTGTGTTAGCTGCTCGTGTTAGCAAGTGATATTTCCTGCTCGCTGACCCGTATGGCCTGATGCGCGAGTTATTTCATTTACAACAACACAGGAGTACCTCACATCCCTCGGTTATTTTGTCCTTATCTGACGGCGCGTTCAGCCACTCTTCTGCCGCCGGCGGTGGTTTGTAACTGCTGCTTTGCGCCCGCAGCTGGGGTGAAGGGATGGACAGGATGCCACTCAGTTGTCAAAAGCTTTTAATTCTTTCTCCAACAGGTTACAAACCTTGAAACAAAACACACTTTCAGTCAATAACCACCACAATACTACTATCATTCTGAAAACAAATCGCTTATTCTCACATCCACTCACCAGTTCCCCCTCGTATCCCTTCTCTGGCTGTCAAATTCCCTGCAACTTCCTGTTTACAACTTTCACTGACACCACGTGACGTATCTCGACCAATTACAGCCCACTCCTCGCCAAGACCCCGGATCACACGTGAATTATAAATACATCTCCATTCACAAAAACGCACAGCATAAAGCGCCTCCATTAGGGATGGGTAACAAATTCGGTACTTTTGAGGTACCGAACCGAAACACGTCGGTACTACCGAGTATCGATTCAAGTGAGATAACAAAAAAAAATCTTAACTTTTTCTTTAATTTTTTTTCTTTTTTTTTTCTTTTTTTTTTGTGTCAACGTTCACACGCACAATATATGCTTACCTAGGATTTGACTTGATTCAACAACAAAGCAGTCGGAGCAATGGCAAGCCGAAAACGGTCGAAATTGTAGTTATTTGAAGTTTGGATTATTTTTTTCACGACTGCTAAACTGATAATTTTTTTTGAGACTAAAGTACCGAAAAAAGGTACCGTTGGGTACGGGTATCGATTCACAGGTACCGGTACCGTATCGGTTCAAATGTGAAAGGTACCTATCCCTAGCCTCCATACATCCGAAATGAAAACATAATTATAATCATAGCTCAACTACCACTAATCAACATTCACATAAATGCACAGCATAAAAAACAACACTTAACATTAATTTATTTACAACACACAGAACTAAAGTGCACTCCACCACCCCATAGAAAGCTACACAATCACTGAAGCATTAAGATGGCCCAATAAGCTGTTGAGTGTATTGTTCAACATCACTGAAGCATTAAGATGGCCCAATAAATGGTTGAGTGTATTACCCAATAGCCATTTTTTACGCTTTCATGCTAAACTAACCCCCTTAGAGATATCAGGGGTGAGACATTATACAGATCTCAAAGATCTCCATTTCACGGTCTCATCAGAAAACATGAATAAAGTCCTAATCGATCACAGGAAAAGGGTACATAATGTATGTTATGTTATAGCCAGAAGTAATACTGTATATTTACATTTTGTACAGGTAATATAGTGATGTTTTGATCGCCAAAAGTCCAAAACAAATGCCGCAAACTAGAGTCCAACCAACAATCACTGCGGTCACGGACGAGTGCTCTCACTACTACACTACTACACTAACCCCCCCCAGCCACCCTGATACACACACAGCAATACTATTATTATGTAATATGTACTTGTTTGTAATACGTACACATTGTACATTTTCGATACAATACGTAATTATATTACGTTATATGTAACTTATATAACACGTTATATAACAGAATGTACATTATGTACCTTTTTCCCTGTGGTCAATTATTACTTTATTGTCATATTTTAAGCAAGATCTTTCCCAGGAATGTTGCCACAGACACCCAGTTCATAATACTTGGTAATGCTGCATAGGCAAAGGCTTTCATCAGTGGCCCATGGGCTCATTCACCATTGTGTTACCTCATTCAGCGATAGATGGTGACTTAACAGACATTTATTTAAATGGAGATTGTCAAGATTAGCACTTTAACACTTTGAGTGCCACGCCCCTTTGACCATATATGGGCTAGAGTGCCAGCACTGAAGTCAATGGGAGGTCAGGGAAATTTGCGAAGGCTTAAACTATATCTTAAATTATGGCTATGGGTCTAAAACACCCCTCGCTTATCAATGACTTGCTTGCAGTCAACATGTACGAAACTGATTGTTTTTTCATTGGTACATTTCCATTTTATACCGTTCTTTAGCGGAATACACAACACGCTGATTTATGAATCGTTTTCAAATAAACGCTAGATTATCGATAGTATATGTGTACTTATGCACGCTAGAGAAGCGGGCTGAAAAATCTATTATCCATGACCTGGTCAGCGCTAATGTCATAAACACACACACAGACACTCTGCGATGGCTGAGAAAAAAACATCTGATTAACCCAATACTGGTAAGATAGAGTCCTTACCTCACATAAGATGTTCTGCAAAAAGATTAATCCAATTCCTGATCGCGATTACAAATATTGATCACGTTTATTCATCCAACGTTATTGTCCGAAACACATAATCGAAAGCTGCTCCCAGCCTCCCCACTGAATGTGGTAACAGATACTGCTTGCCAGAGAAGGGAAAACCCCGGACCAGACTTTTTTTCTGATGCACATGCCCACCCAATCCAATCCAATGATGTGCATTACCATCCGGGAGATGATAGGCGGCGGTATTTGCCCTTTTCAAGCTCAGACCCATTCCCAATGATAACGTCAGGCTGGATGGATGAAAAATGAATGGATATTCTAATAAAAGCAAAAACGAGAAAAAGATGCGAACTCGTCATTGGCACTCAACGCATGGCGAGTTCCACTACCGGCGTGTCACTTCCGGTTTTGCCGATTCGCCGATCGGCCACCAGATGGCGGTCTTGAACCGTTGGAGAGTTGAGAGGAGATCAACAGCAAGTCTCAAGTCGCCGTGGGTGAAATATGATTGCCATGACAGATTTTAGAAATATTGATCTCAAAGACGCTGTAAGACGTCATTGGCAGATTACGCATGGCGGAGAATGACGTGTTAAGTCGTCCTTTGGCGATTAAAGGGTTAATACAAAGCACAGATCCAGACAGCAATTCATCCCATTCAACTCCAAAAGCCAGTAAAAGCCAATGTTGTACCTATCACAATTCTGATCAGTATTGTATCATATTTTACATTTGCAGTAGTTCTGACCGTAGATGCCCAAATGTTCTCAAAAGCCTCTCTTGATCACCAAGACTTGCTCGCTAGTTAGTTTCTGGTACGGTATATCTTATGAACACTGCCTGAGGCTCTACTACGCATCACATGACATGAGTGTATCTTGACCAGAATGAGGGAGCGAGGTGCAGAAAACACTTTCTTCTGGTGCCTTCTTGAGGTGAGAGATGCAACATGTATGCCTGTGATAAGGAAACATCTGTGCATCTCTACATATTGGGTCAATGTGTTACCTGTGAGGCCCTCAGTTGCAAAATTACAACATCACTTTTAGCTTTTGCTAATGTCTTTTTTATTTGGGCTTCACAGGGAGTGTAGTGTGAAACGGTGACCTGTCCCTTTATTACTTTCAAAAAGCAACGGTAACAACAAATTACATTTTAATTATTGTATGCCCTTCTTTCTAGACTCCCTTGCCTTACAGGTGTTTATCTGTGAAGAGGAGGTTCCCCCTGAGCAGCGGGAGAGTAGCCCCAGTCTGGGCCAAGAGGAGTCGGAGCCCCTACAGATAAAAGAGGAACTCTGGACCAGTCAGGAGGGAGAGCAGCTTCAAGGTCTGGAGGAGGCTGATATCATAAAGTTCACATTCAATCCTGTCGCTGTGAAATGTGAGCATGATGATGAGAAACCTCAGTCCTTCTGGTTTAACCAAACCCAGGTCACAGAGCCCCTACAGATCAAAGAGGGAGAGGACAAACTCTGGACCAGTCAGGAGGAAGAGCAGCTTCAAGGTCTGGAGGAGGCTGATATCATAAAGTCCACATTCCATCCTGTCTCTGTGAAATGTGGGCACTATGAAGAGAAACCTCAGTCCTCATGGTTCAACCAAACACAGGACCCAGAGTCCCTACAGATGAAAGAGGAACAGGAGGAACTATTTCAAGATCTAGAGGAGGATGATGGCTCCAAGATGACCGTACACCCTGTTAAATATGAAAACAGTGGAGAGAATACTTTGTCCTCACAACTCAGCCAAACCCTGGACCCAGAGCTCCTACAGATTAAAGATGAACTACATCAAGGGCTGGAAGAAGCTGTTGGCTCCAAGATCACAGGACACCCAGTGAAATGTGAAGATGGTCAAGAAAATGCTCAGCCCTTCCAGCCTCTTCAAACCCGTAGGGAGAGAAACAGAGACGCTTACTCTTTACCCAGCACCTCAACTAAAAATATGAAAACAGAACCTGATGGAGAGGACTGTGGAGTATCAGAACCAGCCAGTAACTTAGATCCAGCTGGTGACTTAGAACCAACTAGAGATAGCCAGCCCCTTTCTTCAGAAAGTTCTCTAACTGAGACTGAAGACATTGATACAAGTTCTGAAAATGAGACTGATGTCAGTGATGATGAGCGTTCTGGAACTAAGACTGATGACAGTGATGATGAGAGTTCTGGCTTCAGCAAGAAGGGAGATCTGAAGAGACGCATAAATCGTACTGGAGAGAAACCATTTGGTTGTTCAGTTTGTGGGAAAGGGTTCAGTCATCAAGGATATCTAAAGATACACATGATAACTCATACTGGAGAGTACCCATTTAGTTGTTCAGTTTGTGGGAAAGGGTTCAGTCAGAAAGGAATTCTGAAGACACACATGATAAGTCATACAGGAGAAAACCCCTATAGTTGTTCAGTTTGTGGGAAAAGCTTCAGTATTAAAGGAACTCTGAAGATACACATGAGAAGTCATACTGGAGAGAACCCATTTAGTTGCTCAGTTTGTGGAAAAGGGTTCAGTCAGAAAGGATCTCTGAAGACACACATGATAACTCATACTGGAGAGAAACCATTTAGTTGTTTAGTTTGTGGGAAAGGGTTCAATCAGAAAGGACAGCTGAAGATACACATGATAACGCATACTGGAGAGAAACCATTTAGTTGTTTAGTTTGTGGGAAAGGGTTCAATCAGAAAGGACAGCTGAAGATACACATGATAACTCATACTGGAGAGAAACCATTTATTTGTTCAGTTTGTGGAAAAGGGTTCAGTAGGAATGGAATTCTGAAGACACACATGATAACTCATACTGGAGAGAAACCATTTAGTTGTTTAGTTTGCGGGAAAGGGTTCAGTCATCAAGGAAATCTGAAGATACACATGATAACTCATACTGGAGAGAACCCATTTAGTTGTTTAGTTTGTGGGAAAGGGTTCAGTCAGAAAGGAATTCTGAAGACACACATGAGAAGTCATACTGGAGAGAACCCCTATAGTTGTTCAGTTTGTGGGAAAAGGTTCAGTATTAAAGGACGTCTGAAGACACACATGAGAAGTCATACTGGAGAGAAACCATTTAATTGCTCAGTTTGTGGAAAACGGTTTGGTGATCAAAGGGATCTGAAGACACACATGAGAACTCATACTGGAGAGAAACCATTTAGTTGTTCAGTTTGCGGGAAAGGATTCAGTCATCAAGGATCTCTGAAGATACACATGAGAACTCATACTGGAGAGTACCCATTTAGTTGTTCAGTTTGTGGGAAAGGATTCAGTCAGAAAGAAATTCTCAAGACACACATGAGAACTCATACTGGAGAGAAACCATTTATTTGTTCAGTTTGTGGAAAAGGCTTCAGTCAGAAAGGATCTCTGAAGACACACATGATAACTCATACTGGAGAGAAACCATTTATTTGTTCAGCTTGTGGAAAAGGGTTCAGTCATCAAGGAAGTCTGAAGATACACATGATAACTCATACTGGAGAGAAACCATTTAGTTGCTCAGTTTGTGGAAAAGGGTTTGGTGATCAAGGAAGTCTGAAGAGACACATGAGAACTCATACTGGAGAGAAACCATTTAGTTGTTTAGTTTGTGGAAAAGGGTTCAGTCATCAAGGAAGTCTGAAGATACACATGAGAACTCATACTGGAGAGAACCCATTTAGTTGTTCAGTTTGTGGGAAAGGGTTCAGTCAGATTGGAATTCTGAAGGCACACATGAGAACTCATACTGGAGAAAACCCCTATAGTTGTTCAGTTTGTGGGAAAAGGTTCAGTATTAAAGGAAGTCTGAAGAGACACATGAGAAGTCATACTGGAGAGAAACCATTTATTTGTTCAGTTTGTGGAAAGGGGTTCAGTTGGACGGGAATTCTGAAGACACACATGAGAAGTCATACTGGAGAGAAACCATTTAATTGCTCTGTTTGTGGAAAAGGGTTTGGTGATCAAGGAGTTCTGAAGACACACATGAGAACTCATACTGGAGAGAAACCATTTAGTTGTTCAGTTTGCGGGAAAGGGTTCAGTCATCAAGGAAATCTGAAGACACACATGAGAACTCATACTGGAGAGAAACCATTTAGTTGCTCAGTTTGTGGAAAAGGGTTTGGTGATCAAGGATATCTGAAGACACACATGAGAACTCATACCGGAGAGAACCTATTTAGTTGTTCAGTTTGTGTGAAAGGCTTCAGTCAGAAAGGACGTCTGAAGATACACATGAGAACTCATACCGGAGAGAATCCATTTAGTTGTTCAGTTTGTGGGAAAGGGTTCAGTCAGAAAGAAATTCTCAAGACACACATGAGAACTCATACTGGAGAGAAACCATTTATTTGTTCAGTTTGTGGGAAAGGGTTCAGTCATCAAGGAACTCTGAAGATGCACACGAGAAGTCATACTGGAGAGAAACCATTTAGTTGCTCAGTTTGTGGAAAAGGGTTCAGTCAGAAAGGATCTCTGAAGATACACATGAGAAGTCATACTGGAGAGAAACCATTTATTTGTTCAGTTTGTGGGAAACGGTTCAGTATTAAAGGATCTCTGAAGATACACATGAGAAGTCATACTGGAGAGAATCCATTTAGTTGTTCAGTTTGTAGAAAAGGGTTCAGTCATCAAGGCAATCTGAAGACACACATGAAAACTCATACACGATAGAAACCCTTTAGTTCAGTTTGTGGAAACGGGTTGAAGAGCCACATGAGGCCATACTGTAGAGAAACCATTTAGTTGTTCAGTTTGTGGCAAAGGGTTCAGTAGGAACCCTTGCAGTTTAATTAATGATACACACCACTATTGAGCCTGAATACAAATATTAATTATGGAAAGCACAGATAATGAGATGGACACATATTCTATAACATTTGTTTCCCCATTTTCTCCAGACACACATCATTTCAGCTACTTGCACTACTCCAAATCAAGAAGAAATGTATACCGTAATTCCTCTAATAGTAACCGGGTCTCAAATACAAGCCGGGTCTCTATTAATGGCCGGGTGCGCTCTTGAGCTAAGCAATTATAAGCCGGCCTCCTAATACAAGCCGGGTTACTAATATACTGAGCTGCATACTGAGCTAGTTACTTGATTTCACTTTGAAAACGTTGAAATGACCAGTGACCACCTGTAATTGCACTGTTTACTATTTCATACAGTACTTGGTTTCAATAAATTAACCCAGTACATTTTACTGGGTTCAAACTGACACAAAATGTTGATTTATTCATTATGATCCGTTTGAAAATTTGAAATATAGGCCTCCCTCTTATACAGGCCTCCTCCTAATACAAGCCTGGTACCCGCTACAGTTGAAACAAATACAAGCCGGGGTTACTATTAGAGGAATTACGGTATGTAACTAAAGATATCTTTTGACGGCGGACATGATGCAAAACAGCCCATGAATTTCATATTTAGGCTATGTATCATTCTTATGTATGAGGCGTCTGTTAGATCAGTGGTTCTCAAACTACGAGTCACGGGTAGGTGACAGTGAAAAAAAATAAAGATTATTATTTGTTTTAATAATCTGGCAACATATTTTGGGTAAATATGCCTTGTTTTATAAATGTGTATTGATAACATAGTGTTGTAATTACATTTTCTAATAAATATGCATGATCAAGTTCAATAATGTGTGCTTTTATTTTGATATTCCTTAATTCCACGTTGAAATTCCACGATACATTTACTCATTATGTGTGGTTAAAAGGCCAGCGTTCTAAAGTATAGGAATATGTGGCGGTGTTTGCAGGGCTATAACTATATTATTAGGGGTGCACCGATGTATCGGTCGGGTATCGGTATCGGCCGATAAGTGCCTTACTGCAATCGGCCTATCGGCCGATAAGCTCGAATGTGCCGATGGCAGTAGCCGATAAATATCCATCAATTTGTGTAGCGTCAAGACAAAAAAAAGTTCACTCGCGACCTACCTGCACAACGCCGCCCCCGGCCCACACACACACACACACAAGCTACTGCATCAAAGTTACTACTTATGATTAACAAGGCATTCGTTTTGTGGCATTGACATTATATAGTTAGTGTTACACGTTCATAACATCAGCATATTATTTACCCGAACGTAGCAAGCGTTCATACTAGCTCAGTTCCTTCCGTTGCTCACAGAGCCCTGAGTTTTACCCATTCTGCAATCTGTTAATAACGTTTTCAATCAGACACATGTATAGAAAGACTTTGTTTTATTATAACATGGCAGTAGCCGATAAATATCCATCAATTTGTGTAGCGTCAAGACAAAAAAAAGTTCACTCGCGACCTACCTACACAACGCCGCCCCCGGCCCACACACACACAAGCTACTGCATCAAAGTTACTACTTATGATTAACAAGGCATTCGTTTTGTGGCATTAACATTATATAGTTAGTGTTACACGTTCATAACATCAGCATATTATTTACCCGAACGTAGCAAGCGTTCATACTAGCTCAGTTCCTTCCGTTGCTCACAGAGCCCTGAGTTTTACCCATTCTGCAATCTGTTAATAACATTTTCAATCAGACACATGTATAGAAAGGCTTTGTTTTATTATAACATTAGTTGCAGTAAAATCATTATGCCTCATTTAAGTCATCCTGCGGAGCTAAAAGCTAAACGTTGGCCGCGCCGTGTTGTTGTTCTAGAAAACCTCTGTCGTCAAAATCAATGGCGGACAAAAGCAGGAGTAAAAAATGCAACACGCTTGCCGATTGGTGGTAACAGCAGAGGCGGGTGCAAGCGGTGTGTGACGTAATTGGCAGAATCGACTGTCAATCAAAATGTCATTGGTTGAGACAATAGTATCTCGCTGCAGCCCAGCAGGTAGACCATGCTGGGAGAACTAGTATCTAGCTGCAGCCCTGCAGAACATACTGGGAGAGAGATAGTGCTATTTCTTGATGTTTCCTTTTTTTAAGTAAGTAAAGAGGCCTATGTTCATATCGGTGAGCACAATTTGTAAGACAAATATACAGTAGTTTCATAAAAAAAATATATATATTACAAAAAAATATATATTACAAAAAAAATTAATATTTAAAAAAAATATTTTGCCACAAATATCGGTATCGGCCGATTGTGTTAGTTGAACAATCGGTATCGGTGGCAAATTTTCATATCGGTGCATCCCTATATATTATATATTATTAGGGATGCTCGATATTCGCTTTTTTACCTATACCGTTATTGTCCAACTCTTAATTTCCGATACCGATATCAACCGATACCAATATATGCAGGGTTCCCCCTCTCCCAAAAAACGGAATAATTTCAGGTAATTAACATTACATATCTCTTGTTGTGGAATTAACACAACATTATGCATACTTTTGACAATAAATAAAATCAGAATTTGTTCTTACTTGCTTGCCTGGTTAAATAAAGGTTATAGAAATGTAAAAAAAAAACGCTACAATTGCATGGACATCAAAAACGGCAACATACAAACTTTTGACAACAATGAGAAATAAGTAATTTGATATAAAACGCTAAACACCATATATATATAGATTCACGGTAATATGCAGATCTGATTTGATACCGACCATTTTGGAACATTCTAGAATTTTCGACTCTATTTTTCTTACATGAAGGCTATGAGTCATAACAGAATATTCTGGAATATACTGGATTGTTATTGGTCTATGGCACGAGGGATGTACTGGAACATTAAAACATCAATCTGCAAGTCACGAGCGGCGGGCAGCACTCTGGAATACAATACCTTTTTCAATGATGGCCCCGTGAAATAACAACGATATGAGACTTGATCAGGAAATAGATGTGAAGAACAACGACCACCATAACAGATTAATGATCAAGCATGACGGGGGACGATCTGCATACAAGTATTTAAAATTCTCCTTGTCGTTTAGATGTGTAAACATGCAAAGGTATTTAAAAAAAAAATTAGGTAGATATTCCTGGATTATATGGGTTTTCGATATCTAATTCTAAACATCACTATTTCTTATTCTTTATTTCTTTATTCTGAAATGTTCTAACCAATAAATGTTAATAGAAGGTTAAAAAAAAAAAAAAGTTTAAATGAGTATACCAATTGAGGTATAATTTTCATCCTGTTATAATTACATTAACGGGAGAGAGGCTTGGTCACAGGTGACATTCTATTAAATTAGAATTAAAAGATTCTATGGTATACATAGGAAAGCTTAGGATAAATTGCTCATTCTGGGCAGACCGGAGGTGCAGGAAAGGAAGAAGTTGTACGCGAAGGAGGTATCAAATAGGTACCTTGTACGACTCTGTAAGGGAGGGGGGATCAGGTTTTTTTTGTATATATGTATGTTTTTATGCTCGGCTCTCAACGGGACCTCAACGGTGGGATGTAAATCCATTGTGAATTCGCACTCCAGAAATATTACCAACAAATACAAATCAATATGTATAGATTATGGCTAGTTTGAATATAATGATCTGGAACACTGGGGGAATAAATAATCAACATAAACGCAAAAGCGTGCTCACATTGATGAAAAACAAACAGGTGGATGTGGCTCTCTTAAGCGAAACGCACATTTTAGTGGGAGACAAAGCTACGTTAGCGGACAACACATACCATAACATTAGTCACTCTTCCTTTGGAACGAGAACCCGTGGAGTAGCTATAGTCGTGAAACGGAAATTGAATATTGAATTGAAGGGAGTATGGTCTGATGCAGATAGTCGGATAACCATAGCTAAGATTATACACAAGAATAGGAAAATAGCGTTGGTAGCGGTATATGCCCCAAATCTATACGAAACTAATTTCTACACTGCACTCACTAGGGAAATGTTAAACCTTCCAGAATACTCATTTATAATTGGTGTGGATTTTAATGCCATTTGGGACCGTGGGTTGGATAAATCTTATCCCAACTTTTCCAACGAACAAAAAAAGTCATCATAAAGGATTGGGCAAAGAATACAGGTGTAAATGATCTATGGCGATCACTCAACCCCACGACCCGGAAGTACTCTTGTCGATCAGCAAGACATAAAACACTCCAGAATAGATTATGTTTTCGCAACACCGAGACTATTTGATAACTATGAAGTGGAGATGGTACCCAATGCATTATCAGATCATTGTTATTTACTCCTAAAAGGATCATTTGGTGTACTATCATCCCGAGCCCCAAGATGGCGCTTTAACACAACACTGCTGAATAACAAGGAATTCATTACACAACTCAAAGAAGCTCTTTCAGTATTCCTACCAGAGAATGTGAACTCTGTGCCGGACCCTAGAATATTATGGATGTCGGTAAAGGGAATGATCAAGGATTTCACAGATAGCTTTTCATCCAAAATACGCAAGAATCGATGCTCAAAACTGGCGGAATTAGAAACGCTCTACTCTACATTATTTACTTCTTTACAATATAACGACTCGGCTCGACTGGAATCTCAAGTTAATTTACTAAAAATAGAGATTAACACCATTTACAGACAACAATCTGAAGTACAAATACGTAGCACAAGACAACAGCATTACTCTCAAGGTTCCAAACCAAGTCACCTACTAGCTACGCGATTAAGAGTTAACGCAAAATTTGCAGATATAACCTCCATTAAAGCACAACAAGGACTTGTAACAGACACCAAAGAAATAAACGCGACATTCAAAGAATTCTACTCCAACTTGTATAAATCAGAAACGACCTTCGATCAAAACAAAATGGACACATATCTTAATCAAATTAACCTCCCCAAACTTTCAGAGGATGATGCTAAACAGTTAGAAACACCAATAACACTAGAGGAACTCAGGAAGGCCATATCCGAAATGCAAAGTGGTAGGGCTCCTGGAAGAGACGGTATCCCACCAGAAATGTACCTCTCATGTTGGGACATAATTGGACCCCTATTACTTAATATGATTTTATACTCGGTCAAGGAGGGGAACTTTCATAAGAACGACAATATTGCACTGATTGATTGATTGATTGAAAACTTTATTAACAGATTGCAGAATGGGTACAATACAGTACAGCTCAATACACACAATTGTTAAGGGGATGCAGACCAGAGAAAGACTTTCGTCTTGTTTACATCAGGGTCCCCCATTTTCAATTCATCAGGACATATATAGTCAGTACTGCTACATCTATACATTTATGACATACCAGATTTGCAAATACAGTACTGTTTGTGATACAGAAGGAGTCAAGAAAAGGGAGTATATACATTTGACGTAGAAACTGTACATTGGAGGAGGGGGGGTGGGGTACATTGGGATATTGACGACCATACTGGGTAATTTACATTGGAGGTGGTTGGGGGGGGGGGGAGAAACACTGTATAAACAAGCAAAACTGTACAATTGAGGGGGGAGGGGGACACTGTACAAACAAGCAAAATTGTACATTGGACTATTGACAACCATACTAGGTAAATGACTGTACATTGGAGGGGGTTGGGTTAGGATATTTACAGGGGCCAGTTTTGAATTGCAGTCTCCCGTAGGTGTCCCTTGAGAGAGGTTTTGAAAGTGGGTAGTGATCCACATTCCTTTACAGCTTTGGGTAGGGTGTTCCACATTGATGTGGCATAATTGCGAAACGTGTTTAGTCCCTTATTTGAGCCGAATCTGGGTTTAACATGATTTGTGGAGCTCCCTCTGGTGTTGTGATCGTGGTATTCACTGACCTTTGGGAAGTATTTTGACATGTACATGGGTACCTTGGTCGTGTAGTGTATCTTGTAGACCAGGCCCATTGCAAGTTGCTGTACTCTGTCGTCTACTCTAAGCCATCCTAGGTTGTCAAAGTGGGCAGGGGTGAGGTGGGTTCTAGGAGTAAGGTCAAGCAGTAGTCTGACCAGTTTGTTTTGAGATGTTTGTAATTTTGTTTTTAGCGCCTTTGAGGTGCTTTGGTACCATGAGGTGCAAGCATAGTCATAACAGTCCTCCTTAAAAAAGACAAAGACCACACCGAGTGCGGTAGTTATAGACCTGTAAGCCTCCTCGGAACCGATATCAAATTGTTCTCTAAGGTATTAGCCATCAGACTTCAAAAGCATATGACGTCTTTAGTTCATCCGGATCAAACTGGCTTCATAAGAAACCGTTTGATCACTGACAACATAAGACGATTACTATACGTACTAGATGCCAGCAAGGACGACACCACACCCAAGGCGATGCTGTCCCTGGATGCAATGAAAGCTTTTGATAGGCTGGAATGGTCGCATCTATGGGCAGTATTAGAAAGGATGGGGTTAGGAAAAGGATTCATTGATATGATTAAAGTATTATACAAAGACCCATCGGCCATGATTACAACAGGTATAATCACCTCCGGAATATTTCCGGTATCACGCTCTTCTAGACAGGGTTGCCCTCTTAGTCCCGGACTATTCGATTTATCACTAGAACCTTTAGCACAATATATAAGACAATCCCAACTCATAGAACCAATCGTAATCAAGGGCACACAACACAAAATTAGTCTATATGCGGACGACGTAATACTGTTCATGCAAAACCCTAACACCGCAATGCCTCATCTTCTCAAGTTGATTAATGACTTTGGCGATCTATCGGGATTTAAAATAAACTGGCCAAAGTCGGCTTTCCTTCCACTGAACGCCCCTGCAAAGAATACAAGTCTTCCAGAAGAAATACCAATGGTTAAACACTTTAGATGCTTGGGAGTTGAAGTATTCCCTACCATAAGCCAAACGGTGAAACACAATTACATAGAAATCCAAAATAAAATAAAATACGACCTTGACAGGTGGTCAAAACTTAAAAACTCAGTACAGGCACGGGTTTCAATAGTTAAGATGGATGTCTTACCTAGAATCAACTTCATCAGCTCAATGCTTCCGTTACCCCCTCCAGATGGTTATTGGAAAGAATTACACTCTTCCGCATATACATTTATTTGGAATAACAAACCACCACGTATAAAAAGATCCACCGCACAGAGAAACAAAGCCGACGGAGGGATGGCAATTCCAAATTTTTTCCACTATTTTAAGGCGTACACTTTAAGACCACTGACAACCTGGTTTGAACCCCAAGCATCAGTATCCTGGAGAAATTTTGAAGTAAATATAGTAGCACCACAGAGACTGCAGGACATAATATACACCAAAATATCAATTAAGCAATGCGAACTGAAATTTGGCCCCATAATTACACATGCGATCCGGATATGACGTGAAACACAAAAAAAATATTCGAACCCACATAAATGGCATAATCATACTCCCTTATTCAATAACAATGCACTCCTGATTAGAAAACGACCTATAAGATTCCCTAGATGGGAAAAGCAAGGCATACATACATTAGGAGATGTTTTCAACAAACAGGGTATTTGTAGCTATGATGAAATAGAAAAACAATTTAATCTCACCGGTTCCACATATCTTTTTTACGCACAATTATTGTTGTGTTTGAAGTCTCACAGTGTTCCATTAATGATACCAATTGCACACCACAGATACCACACATTTTTCTATGAAAGAGAGACATCGAGAGGTTTTGTATCAGATTTGTATCATCAATTACTAACGGCCTCGTATGAAACCCTCCACCTAGACTCTATTTGGAGGAGGGATATACCAGACCTGGAAATAGATTTTGAGTGGCAAGAAGCCTGGGCAAATGTTCGACTTGCATCAAGGAACCCGGACCATCAACAAATCAATCTTAACTATATCCATAGGACATACTTGACTCCTATAAGACTGAACAGAATGGGTCTTAAACAAGACTCCAAATGCTCCTTATGTACAAATGGGGACGAGGGGACATTTATGCACATGTACTGGGACTGCCCACCAGTTAAGATATTCTGGAAAGAAGTGACCCAGCAATTATCAAATCTCTTGACTCTGAATATACCTGTACACCCCTCTGTATTACTGCTGAATGATGTTTTTGGGTATGCTGTACATCCACAGCTAAAGATATTGGTTTTATCTGGTATTACAGTGGCTAAAAAACTGATGGCATCACAATGGATTCAACCGGAAAAAAATTGCCGAAAGGTCTGGATCCTTACATATATCGATGTGATTTATGTAGAAATATCTACAGCAAGAATTTTGGGTCTCAATGAATCCAAATTGACAATGTGGTTAGAAGTGGTGGAGAAAATAAAAGCTAGCATATAATGGTAGTGTCTGGTTAAGAGCGAATGAGAATGGATGGATTATCCATTGGGGGGTGGGGGGTGCGAGCAAGAGCATATGTGTGTAGGGGAATAGATAGCAGGTATTAGGGGCATATCTTGTATAAGACATTTATTTAAACTGATTTAATTTGATGTGCACTGTTAACAATGCTTGTATATCTAATCGTGTGTTGTCATGTTTGTTATGTGTTTTTAAACAAACACATAAGACAAAAAAATAAAGTTTATTTTTTTTAAACCGATGCCGATATTTTCCGATATCACATTTGAATGCCGATATCGGACATCCCTATATATTATAGCTATGGATACAATACTATTGCCCATTTGACATTGATTATCTATCGTTCAATATGTGAACATTTCATTCATAAAATCCCGTTTTATACCGTGGTGAATATAAGTATGATTTTAGGGTAATTCATGGGAGGCTGGTGATAGCCTGCAACGTTTATTATACTAAATGCATTGGCGTTCCGTCCCTACACACGCTACAATAAAAAAATTGTAAAAAATAGGTATTATATTTCATCATGAATGCATGAAAGGGGGGGGGGGGGGTAGTTTTTTGATGCTTTGATCGTCACCAATGGAATACGTTATGGACTAGCGTTACACACATACGCTCGGATTGCAATGAAGGCATGCTCTGATCAACGCAAGATTGATATCATATAGCCCTTACCTTGATTAGGATGTGCCCCAAAAAGAATATTCCAATTATCTGATCGAGAGTCCCAGTATTGGTGTCGATCGTGTCGCCAACATAATCCGCCACACATCCATCTGGAGCATTTGATGCTCCTCAAGCCGATCGGGACAACCGCTCCCCTTGCCCGACATGGAAAAATCTGACCGGACACTTTAGATCGACGCACAGCCCAAGACACAATGTTTCAAAGGGTGCCCGATACCGCCGCCTGGTAGGATGCGGCCGGTATTGCACTTTTGCTATCTCAGACTCATTCCCTATGATAACACCAGGCTCCCTGGATGGATAATGAATGGAAATATCGAATAAAAGAAATAACAATGAAAACCCAACTTTTCTCGGGTTTGGCGCTCAAGCGTTGGCGAGTTAACCCGACTTTATTCGGGTATGGCGTCCATTGAGTTAATCAGTGTGGGGTCCCCAAAACAAATCCTAAATAAAATGGGGTCACTGTATGAAAGAGGCTGCATCCGATGGTCCTCTGTGCAGACCTTACAACCCTCTGTAGTGCCTGCTTCTCTGCCGCAGCTGCCGTATCATGCTGTGATGCAAGAGGTCAGTACGCTCTCCACCACACATCTATAGAAGGATTTGAGGATGTTGGTGTCAAGCCCCGCCCGTTTCAGTTTCCTCAGGAAGTACAGGCGTTGATGAGCTTGCTGCCGTATCATGCTGTGATGCAAGAGGTCAGTAAGCTCTCCACCACACATCTATAGAAGGATCTGAGGATGTTGGTGTCAAGCCCTGCCCCTTTCAGTTTCCTCAGGAAGTACAGGCGTTGATGAGCTTTTTTGACAAGGCTCAGGATGTTGTCTTTAGTTTTTTTACGTTTAGGATGAGGTTGTTCTCCTTGCACCACGGTAGCACCAGGGCGTAGAAGATATTGAGAGCATCAGAGTGATGGGTCCGGTGGGCAATGTGCATCTTTCCTGCTGTAATGTAGCCGTAATGCACTTAATGCCCTTCCATTAAGTGGGAATGAATGATGATCTTCAGTATAAAATAGTTTCTAAATGAAACTGATCACAAAAAAGTCTGAAGACATTACTGTGTGCACGTTAAGTGCCATTCAGCTCCATTGTGTATGTATCTGGATGGATACATAGCACACCGGTTGTTTTTATTATTTCGGTTGAACTACCCCTTTAACCCTTTCACAACCACACTACAGAAGGTTAACCCTTTCTGGTTAGCACATGAGCTAGGTGAAGCTGTTGGACACTTCATGTAGCTGACTATGACTGTGTCATGCCCTTTTTTGTCATTACATCGTATCATGGGTGTGGGGTCGTAAAGGGGTGAACTGGTAATCCTTACCTCCCCTTTTCTGATTGGTCAGGGGTTAAAACCTCCTGTCCTTCAAGGTTCCTGTCACGTTGCTGTTCGGCACGTTACAGGGTAAGAGGGGGGGGGGGGGAGTTTCCTGGTCCCACGCCCTGGAAGATTGGGCGTGTGCACCGCAGAAATTCCCCCGCCATAGAGTACGTCACTGTGCGCGTCTCTGTTGGTAAGACTTCCGTGAGTTGTTCAGGTCCATGTTATGGATCTGTTTCAGGGAGTTGTCCGAGCTCGTCCTCACGAAGCTCCTCCTCGGGCCTTCTGTGAGTTCGGACTCTCCTTCCCTGTGAGGGAGCCTCCTCAGAGTTCAGAGCCTCCTTCTCAGATGGTCAAGGTGAGTAGAACTTCAAAAAGGAGTTCTGCTCTATTGTGTGTGTATTCGATTCAATTCGATTATTGAGTGTGTATTGGTTCAGTGCCTCCTCCTCGGAGAGCCCTAACCCAAATATTACATAGCTCAATGTTGCAATATATTCTTTTCAATCTATACAGCTCGCGTGGGAAGTCTCTCTGGGGATTTCCGTCTCCTCCCTATGGCGAGGGTGGTGGGATGTAAAAATGTAAAGGATTTTTACCCTCAGCTGCGTCACGTGGGATTCATGTCAGTCTGTGTTTCTTTCTTTTTTGGATAAAAAGAGGAAGGTACATGAAGCACGACGGCTCTGTGTCGTTCTCCCAGGCGACTTGGAGGAACAATGTTTGGTGTCTTGCTAGACTATCCATTGATGTGTTTGGGTCTTGACGCATACATAGTGCTGGCTCGTGTGTTTCTGTTAAAGAATCACGCAGGGGCTAAGTGCGCCTTGGTTGCTTGTTAAAACAGCGTTTTTATAGGGCAACTGGGATGGTGTTTTGTCTCTTCCGAGCGCCAGTTTACTAGGTTGTCTCGATGAATTCTCATTCATATCTGGGGGATGTTAACGGAATAGATCAAAACATAGGTAGAGGGGTCTCACGCCCTTGGGGTGGGCCACTGAGCACGGTCCAAATGGGGACCGTCTGGGTGGCGCCCTCTTTTTATGTTTTAGATCGACACGCATACCTACCCCCTCTTCTGGAGTGAGCATGTCGGTGTGGTTAGGACACGGGACTGGTCTGGTCGCGCTGGTCCAGGTCAGTTAACCCGTTGTCCGCCGGGGATGCAGTTCTGCTGTTCTGGTACCCAGAGGGACTTTTGCTTTTTTCGGGGGGAAAAATGCCGGGTCCGGGTGTCACAGGGTTAGGCGTTATGGAGACCCTTTGTTGGGTACATGTTGTACTCTGCACTATCGTAATGGCTTACGGCCATACCAACCTGTACACGCCCGATCTCGTCCGATCTCGGTAGCTAAGCAGGTTCGGTCCTGGTTAGTACTTGGTTGGGAGACCGCCTGGGAATACCAAGTGCGGTGTGCTTAGGGCTGGTTCTCCATTATTTTCGCTCCTCTCTCACGCGTGGCGAAGAGGGGGCTGTTGGGGTGGTCTTGGACCTCCTCTGGTAACCCTGTGCTTCCCGTGCCGCCGGGCCCGGTCCGAAGTAAAGTTTTGTTGATACCGTAGGCCTGGGATAACCCTTTTTTGAAAACTGAAACGTGTATACCCGCAGGTGTGTTTTGGAGTTTTTTCTTGAGGGGTTATAGGAACAACCACCGTCTGTACCGAGAGGGTAGTTGATTCCCTGGTGTGTTGGAGCAGAGTCAACTCCCGGGTTACCCGGTTGAGTGTGCCCCTGCACGTTCATGACGTCTGCCAATCATGTCAGCCTTCTCTGCCTCGACCCCTCTGGGTGGTTTTTTTTTAATGGTGGCTTTGTCATGGTGATCAACAACGCCAGCATACGCCCCTTCCGCCGGGGGCGCTGTTTTCAGCTGACTCCTTTGGCGCCTGTCTCGTCCGCAGTGCTCCAGGCTCAGGTTACAGCCTGCTGCCTGGTTTTCCCCGGTGCGCTGCCTGCTTCCGTTGGTTAACCTTTTGAGTGCTTACGGCCATGCTGACTGCCTGTTCTGCAGGGTCAGTGTGCCAGGCGGTGTGCTATTGGGGGGAAAGGGCCCGCTCTTGGAGGGGCCTTATCCGAATACGCTGGCGATGTGGGGGGTGGTGTCACTAAGTGACCACCTGGTGGGGTCTTGATGCCTGGCGTCATTGACCTCTCCGGGCCCCCTTTTTCCAGGGGATCCAGTCCCTTCAGTGGGTCTGGGTCTTCCTTCGCGCTCCGCTGCTACGGCCTTGCCACAGGGTTGGGTTTGCTCTTGACCCCGTGATTTTGGGGGCAGTAACGAGGTTGTTCCTTCCGTTCGTTCCCGGGTGGCATGCGGGTTGTGCGTGTGTGTAGTCGTGGGGTCAAGCCACGGTCTGCTCACCCTGTGCGTTGAGTTGCTTGAGTGCCTCTTCGCTCGGTTGGATCCGTCGCCCTCCCGTGAACCTCCAATAGGGGGGGTATCCTCCATTAGGGAGGGTCGGGGGGGCTTGGTCCTCCCCGGTCTGATGGTTGTGGGGGGCCTCAGCGGGGTACATTTGTCGGGCTATGGCTCCCGCTCAGCCCCTGTTGTGCAATCAGGTGCTGAGCGAAGCCATAACGATACAGAACGTAAGGTTATGTATATAACCCAGTTCTGTGAGTTATGGTGCGCTCAGCATCTGGACGCCGCTGCGGCCCTTGATCTCGCCTTGTGGTGAAAGTTTGGGAAGGAGGCGAGTAGGTGACCACACACCTGCTTATGAATGTAAGCGGAAGGGGGTGTGGTCAGACGAATGTTGGGATGTAAAGGTACATGGTGGAATTTTTTATTCAGTGCTCGTGCACGAAGTGAAGTACAGTGCAATCAGGTGCTGAGCGCACCATAACTCACAGAACTGGGTTATATACATAACCTTACTTTATAGTCAGATTGCATACATATTTACCCATTTTCTTCAATATGGGGAACAGCGTGAGTGAATTTAATCCTATTTTCGATTGAAAAAAGATGTATATTGTGTCTTGGGGCCATATAAAATAATGTTTGATATGGGTACTGGTTATGATGAGCTAATAAGTTAATAATGAAGTAAAAAACAAAACAGGATAATAATCCTTATTTTTTGGGGTGGTTGGTACTGAGTTACATACCGGGTCCATTCGGACCCAGAGTTTTTGTTAACACCAAAATAAGATAAATAAATAAGCAGCGCACAAGGGTTAAAATAATTTGCTTCAAATTTGACTCTGGCCTCTTATTTAAGTGTATTCTTCAACGTAATACCTTATCTACTTGAAATGTACTGACATTTTTTTATATGTGACACAAAAAAGCGTTTTTTAGGCCGGTAAGCAATATGCTTGGCAGGTAGATTTTTCCCATCTACCCGCCACTGGCAGGTGAGTCAAAAAGTTAATCCCGACACATCTAAACCGGAAGAGCCATTGGCCGGCAACATTTCCCATTGTTTCTGTGCTTGCATTTCTGTTCAATTTGTCAAAATAAAGATTTTTACTATTTTGCACCCGTTGTGTCTGTCCACTCTGTCTGGGAACATACCACCCACTTTTTACGTCCAGGTCGAGTTAGCTCAAAACACACCAGCCAATCCATATGGAAAAGATCTAGCCTGAAGCCTCCCCCCAATTAGTCCAAGTTCCCCACTCAGCAGTCCCATGTTAACCTAACCACAGTCAATGGGTCTTATTCCCGAACGGATTTACGACAAGACATTTTCTCTCAGGCAAATTTCATATTAGGGCTGGTAGCGAGATTCACCAAATTTCCCTGAGATCAGATTCGGCCGTGGCTGAGAGCACACTTATGATTGATTGACTGATTGAAAATTGTATTAACTTGACAGACTGTGTTCTCCATGTTCTTAATGGCTTTATTTGGGAGGTATCATAGTGATTCCTTCATGTCAACCCTACAGGCCTCCTTGGAATTAATTACTTAATCATAATTAAAAGAAATATGACAATATTTGTATGATAAGAAATTACGCGGATGTCGGAAAAATAAATAATATGGATTCATCTGATCACAGGGCAGCTGGATTAACCATATCTGAACCAGCTATTTTGGACAAATGTATAATTACTTTAATTACTCAGATATTCAAACACAATTATGCAATTATTGTGAAATGATTGAAAATAATAATTATTTAATGCCTTCTGTGGAATTTGTATTTATTGTTACATATCTGTTTTATTGATTTATTATACATTTGAAATAATGCAGGTTTGAGCCACCATGCAATATATCCCATGATTAATGGGACAGACATTTGTTTGATATAGCTATAACTTGCATTCGTTCAAATATATCATTAATCAATAAAACAGATATTGAAATACACTATGTAGCCTACTACACCAACACTGCAAATTACCGTGGATAAATAAATAAGAACTAAAGCTAATCGCGTGTAAATGGGTCATTGACGGATAAGACTTTTCAATAGGCCAATTTTAAAATACAAAAAATAAGGATATATTTGGCCATTTTTCAAACATTTGGAATGTAGTGTATACATGCATTTATGCAAAAAAAAACAAATTAAGAGATTTTAATGTTTTTAAAGTTGAATTAATAGGACATGGCCTTAATAAAAGTAATTTGGGGCGACCGTAATTTATCTCAAAATTTATATATTTCCTTAACATTACTAATATTTTAACAGGTATCAGTAATTAAATATACATCTTAAGAAAGACAGGCTTGTGTGCCCTTAAATTTTTTGTAAACCATGATTTCACAAGTTTATTCTATAATGGCAGTGTCTCCCTCGTAATGCAGTTACAATACCCATATATGCTCTAAAACCCATAAAACTGATTTAAAATGTGTACAGATAGTATCCACTTAAGCATAGTATACCAGTGATTAATATTTGAGCCAAAACTGATGGATATTCTATTTTGAATTTAGTACAGTTATTGACAATCATTGGTTACCCCGCATGACAAATGGTCGCCCCAAATGATGAGAGTAGTTAAAAGTCTATTTAAAATGTTACACAATGCAGTTCAGACAAAAGAAAACGGAACAATGTTTTTATTACAATCTTTTCAAGTGGTCAACAAAAATATTCTTCAATTCATTCAAATATCACAAAAGTAAAACATGTTAACATGCGAGGGCCCACATGTGGGCCCTCTTGAGGAAGATTTTCCCACCTGCACTTTGGCGACCTCTACCGGCTCGGGTGTGCATATATTTTAATACAATATATATATTGAATTAAAGCGTGACACAATCCGTTCAGCGAGTTACATGCCGATATGTGAGGTGTGCGCCGAAGTACACAGTGTTGTACAAATACAACACCGACTCGCGGGGCTCTAGCTCCGTCAATCATTTGGCACGGTAGGTTACAAGCTTCGTCAGGAACATTCAAATATCACAAATGTTAAAAACATTAAAC
This sequence comes from Notolepis coatsorum, assembly GCF_963971535.1. NCBI lineage: Eukaryota > Metazoa > Chordata > Actinopteri > Aulopiformes > Paralepididae > Notolepis > Notolepis coatsorum. Next base: position 156,973,263 of record NC_140168.1, read on the forward strand.
ATTCAAAAAGTTAAAGTGCAATACACATTACATGCTTCAGGAACTTGAACATTTCACAAATGTCCATTTTCATGTCCTCATATCATCATTGGTTTTGTCAATGTATGAGAGCGAGAAGGTGGATTAAGTAGCATCACTTTTGTGATGGTAGTCACATTGGACAGGGATTAACAATTTAAGTCAATAATAAAAGGTAAACAGAGTTGTATGTATGGAATAAAAATTAAACACCAACACAGTTCTATAGTCAATAAACAATAACCACCAACATAGTTGCATGGATGAAATCAACGCTAAACAACTACAACACAGTTGTATCAGTTCCTTTTAGGGATGGCACGATACAACTTATTCATGTCCGATACTGATATCACAGCCTTGAGTATCTGCCAATACCGATACCCATCCAATACTCCCTTAAAAAACAAAAACCTGTTTAACCTAGCCATCTATAAAAAAAAGCCAAATAAAAAACTCCCCTAAAGGAAGAAATACATACCACACATGACTCAGTTATGCAATAGTGCTGCTGCTTTTTATTTTGTTCAAATTATTTAGTTAATACGTTAATAAGACTACAGCGATTCCATGACGGCTTCCTGTCCTCACGTCTAAGACGTCTGTTTACCGGTACAATGCGTGGAGAGTTTCCAATCATTGGTATACAAACATAGTGCTGAAAATATACACTTTGACTGCTGTTTTGATTGATTGATTGATTGATTGAAAACTTTATTAACAGATTGCAGAATGGGTACAATACAGTACAGCTCAATACACACAATTGTTAAGGGGATGCAGACCAGAGAAAGACTTTCGTCTTGTTTACATCAGGGTCCCCCATTTTCACTTCATCAGGACATATATGACATACATGACATACAGATAGTCAGTACTGCTACATCTATACATTTATGACATACCAGATTTGCAAATACAGTACTGTTTGTGATACAGAAGGAGTCAAGAAAAGGGAGTATATACATTTGACGTAGAAACTGTACATTGGAGGAGGTTGGGTGGGGGGGGTTGGGTACGTTGGGATATTGACAACCATACTGGGTAATTTACATTGGAGGTGGTTGGGGGGGGGGGGCACACTGTATAAACAAGCAAAACTGTACATTGAGGGGGGGGGGGGGGAGACACTGTACAAACAAACAAAATTGTACATTGGACTATTGACAAGACCATACTAGGTAAATGACTGTACATTGGAGGGGGTTGGGTTAGGATATTTACAGGGGCCAGTTTTGAATTGCAGTCTCCCGTAGGTGTCCCTTGAGAGAGGTTTTGAAAGTGGGTAGTGATCCACATTCCTTTACAGCTTTGGGTAGGGCGTTCCACATTGATGTGGCATAATTGCGAAACGTGTTTAGTCCCTTATTTGAGCCGAATCTGGGTTTAACATGATTTGTGGAGCTCCCTCTGGTGTTGTGATCGTGGTATTCACTGACCTTTGGGAAGTATTTTGACATGTACATGGGTACCTTGGTCGTGTAGTGTATCTTGTAGACCAGGCCCATTGCAAGTTCAGGATGATAGGGTTAAGGTCTTTACTCTTGGCTACATTTGAAAAAGAAACACAACATTGTACTTATATAAGAAAGGTTGAGATCCAAGGCAGCTCTACAGTTTTTAAAAAGCCTTTAATAAGTGGCTTACATTATTTAGAAAAATCTTTTAAAAGTCCAACATGTTTCGGCCTACATGGCCTTCTTCAGGGTGTTGCTGTGACAAAAACAATACTGTGACTAAATAGTATCAACACTCAAAACGTATTTAAAGATAAGATCATCTGGTGGGCCAGATATATAGATGACATCATTATGTGGTGGAAAGGCACTATTGATGAATTGAAAGCTTTTCATAGTTATTTGAACAACACTAACCCAAATATAAAACTGTCTCTACATTTTAGTCCTGATAAGATCCATTTTCTGGACTTAGAAATCACTAAAGACTTGAATGGTGACTTACATACGTCATTGTACAGGAAGTTAACGCATAAAAATACTATTTTACATGCAGAGAGCTTCCACCCCTCTACTTTGATCAACAATGTTCCGTACGGCCAATTTAAAAGAGTACGTAGAATTTGTGACAGTGAGGCTGATTTTAGAGAAAAGAGCGGAGAAATGTATGATCGCTTTAGAGAACGTGGCTATACACATAATACTCTTAAAATAGCTATATCTGAAGCCGCTACTGTAGAACGCGACTCCCTCTTAAAAAGAAAGACACTGAAAGAGAAAACCGATAGGGTGTTTTTCTCTACCACTTATAGTACTAAAGCCCTTGCTGTTCGCAATAAAAAAGAATTGGAGCTTGATCCAATGTGATGAGTCCCTGTCTAACATTTTCCCTGACCCGCCCCTCTGTACATTTAGGAGAGCTCCCAATCTCGGAGATAAATTAGTACGAAGCCATCTACCACCACCACCACCATCACCACCATCATCATCATCACCACCATCACCAGCTAAGTACCTAGCTTAGCTTCAGTTTAGCCTAACCTGAAAAGACAGGAAATAAGGGAATATGCCGGGACTCGGCTCTCCCACAGAATGTACTAATTGCTTGAAAATGCGTATGAAGATTGTAAAGCTGGAGGCTCGGGTTTCTACCCTGTACCAAATACAGCAGAATGAGCAATTCCTTGACTCTATGCTTGAAGCTACTACAAATATAGCCAACAATACCATGATTGAAACCTGGCCTATGCTAGTAGCTACAGAACAGCACCACCCAAAAGACGGTCCTTGGCACAACCAAGGAGCTAGACCAAAGCAGTGGATCACCGTCAAGGAAAAAAAGAGAAAAAAACGAACCAGGACCTCACCCCCGGTACCGCCAAGAAATAGTTTCAACCTACTCTCAGAAACATGCATATCAACACCCAAAGCAAAGAGACATAGAAGTGTGGCTAACGACGCTAACGAAGCAAACAGCGGGCGAAACGGAGCTCACGCTAACGACGCTAATAGCAAGAATACCGAAGCTCACGCTAACACTAGCGAAGCAAACAGCTGGCATGCCGAAGCTCACGCTAATGCTAGCGAAGCTAACAGCCGGCACATCGGAGCACACGCTAACGACGAGACGACGAGGAAAACAGAGCCACTAGCGACACGGCTAGCAAACACGACCCAGACCGAGCGAACGGCTAACAGCGAAGAGACTATCATGCGCCGAGAACGTTGCGGTAGCCAACGCCGAAGGTACGGGACCAGCGTTAACATGCCGGCTATTGAGAAGGCTAACGAGGCTTCACCAAGGCCACAGGACTGTGGAAAGAACCGGCAGTCTAGGCCTAGCCCAAAAACAAACGGCCCCAAAACTGTTGGAAAGAAAAATGCTAACCTCACACAGAAAATAGACTGTATACTGATTGGAGATTCCACAACAAGGTATGTGGAGATGGCAAACACAGAAAATATCTGTCTAGACAATACATCTGTCAAAGAGCTGGCCGAAAAACTTCCAACACTAATCAGACCGGGAATAACAAAAATTGTCATTCACTCTGGATCGTTTGACATCCTGCGAAAGAAGACTGGCACAGAGACTTTGAAAGACGATTTCACACGTTTAATGAACACACTAGACAAACATCAGTCTGTGTCCATCAGTGGACCAATTGCATGCTTTCGCAGAGGACAGGAAGCATTCAGTCGACTCCTAAATTTTAATTCATGGTTAGGGGCTGCATGTCTCGTACACAACCTGAAATTCATTGACAACTTCAATGTTTTCTGGAATAACCCAGAACGTTTTCAAAGAAATGGCTTCTTCCCAAATCGCTTAGGTTCAAAGCTCCTATCAGCAAACATGCGTCATGCCTTGATGGCCTCCAAGCTCATACCAGCACGAGAGATAGTCATGAAGGACACAATCTCACCACGGATTACAGCAGCACAAGACGTCCTGTCCCCCCCCCCCCCCCCCATATCACACAAGGCCATCTCGTCTGATCAAATGTCCCCGAAAGCACAGTACAGTCAGTACGGTACAGAATAGCACAATTGCCATGCCATCTCTCAAAACATACAAGTAATCCTAACCAGCCAATGGCATGGTGAAAAATATACACCATCAATGCGTTTACCTGCTATTAACCTCAGGGCCATCACGGTCAAGCCAAAGCAGACCTCCTCTAAAGAAGTCCAACAAATAAAATTTGCTTTCCTAAATGTCAGATCACTGAATAATAAAACTTTCTTAGTAAATGATCTGATTAAAGAAAATAACTTAGATTGCATCTGCCTAGTAGAGACATGGCTAAATAATGACACAGCTACATCAATAATGATAGAAGCTTGTCCACCAGACTATAACTTTTTTCAAATACCCAGAAAAAATAAAAGGGGCGGAGGAGTTGCAGCAATCTTCTCCTCAAAACTCTTGTTTAGAATCACAGAACTAGGCGAGTTCATGTCAATGGAATATCTTGCCATTGAACTAAAAACAGAATCAACTATTATTGTCACAATATACCGCCCGCCTAGACACTCACCAGTATTTATACAGGAGCTCTCTGAACTGATCTCACTATGTGTTACCGGATATGATAAGGTGATCCTAAATGGAGACCTGAACATCCATTTTAATAAGAAAACAGACTCCAAAACTATGGAACTAAAAAATCTACTGGATAGCTTTGACCTAATACAGCATATAACAAATGCAACTCACCGGCTTGGGAATACACTAGACTTAGTTATAACAACAACTGGGCTAAGCATAACAAATATCTCAATAACTGAATTACCTCTCTCCGACCATCACTGTATATTTTTTGATACTCAAATAACCCTTACTAAAACAAAAAAAGAAATCATAGTTAAAAAGAGGCTCCTAAACGACAAAGCTGAATCAAAGTTCATTGATCTTATCAGACTACATGAACCTGCACACAATCATGACAGCTCTCTAAATGAAATGGTAGAAAATCTCAATGATGCAATGTCATCTATATTAAATTCTGTCGCCCCATTAAAAACGAAAAAGAAGAAAACTAGAGCCTCGCCCTGGTTAAACTATAATACGGTCAACGAAGAAAAAAGGAAATGTCGTGCAGCGGAGCGAAAATGGAGAAAAACAAAAACCACCATATGCTGTGATATATACAAAGATGCTTTAACTGCTTATAATAAAACCATCCGCTTAGCAAGGAAAGATTACTTCTCTAAAATCATTACAGAAAATGCTGGAAACTCCAGAATCCTCTTTTCCACTATTAATGTACTACTCAACACTGCCCCTACACCTCCTCAGTCATCAACGGTTAAGTGTGAAGAACTTGCACTATTCTTTAACAACAAAATAACCTTGATCAGGGCCAGCATTACTCATGATGGAAATAAAGTTGATTGCGGCAAACCGTGCAATGTAACGATGAGAAGTTTCACATGCATCACATTAGATGTACTCTGCAAAACTGTCTCAGAATGTAACTCCTCCACCTCAGACATTGACCCTATACCTACAGCTTTCTTCAAACGGGTATTTAATAGTGTTTCAAGCCCTGTGCTAGATATCATAAACACTTCCCTTAGGACTGGTATTTTCCCGGATGCCTTTAAAACAGCAGTTGTAAAGCCATTACTAAAAAAACCTAACTTGGATAGTAATGAAATGGCAAATTATCGTCCAATATCCAACCTACCATTCATTAGTAAAGTACTTGAAAAGATAGTTTCAGTTCAAATAAATTCCTTTCTTGAAGAAAACAACATCTTAGAAGAATTTCAGTCAGGATTCAGAAAATATCATAGCACTGAAACTGCCCTCACCAAAATAATCAGTGACCTCAGACTAAACTCTGACGAGAATAAGATCTCCATCCTTATCCTGTTAGATCTCAGTACAGCATTTGATACAATCGATCACGATATTCTAATCGATCGTCTTGAAAACCATGTCGGTTTCTCAGACCATGTGCTAGGCTGGTTTAAAACATACATCAGAGGGAGGAAATTCTATGTGACTAGGAGATCACATGTCTGATATATACGACAACAACTATGGAGTTGCACAAGGGAGTTGCTTAGGTCCTTTACTCTTCTCCCTTTACATGTCACCGCTGGGTGATATCATCAGAGAACATAATGTAGATTTCCATAGCTATGCGGATGATACACAACTGTACATATCTGCTGAACCAAATGATACAGCGATTAGCTCCATTACAGACTGCTTACTGGCAATAAATAAATGGATGAGTAAGAACTTCCTGAAACTAAACGAGAACAAAACTGAAATTCTAATTATCGGCTCCAAAACTAAAAAAGAAACATTAATAAAGAACCTGGGGGGACTAACCCCTTGGATCAAATCTGAGGTCACTAGTCTTGGGGTTGTCATAGATTCAGAACTGAACTTCAATTCTCATATTAGCAAAGTGACGAAAACATCGTTCTTCCATCTCAGAAATATAGCAAAAGTACGACCATTTATTAATCAGAACGATGCTGAGAAGCTAATTCATGCATTCATATCTAGCCGGTTAGACTACTGTAATGCACTTTTCACAGGTCTCCCTAAGAAAACCACAGAGAGGCTTCAGCTAATCCAAAACTCTGCAGCCCGACTGCTAACTAGAACCAAAAGGAGAGAGCAGTCTTAGCCGCTTTACACTGGCTTCCTGTAACATTTAGAATTGACTTTAAGGTCCTTCTCCTTACATACAAAGCTCTAAATGGACAGGGACCTAGCTACATCGCCAACACTCTAATAAATTACACACCAGCAAGAACACTGCGATCATCAGCTGCTGGACTACTAGAGGCTCCCAGAAGCAGTCAAAAGAGGATCGGTAATGCAGCCTTTATCAACTATGCCCCAAAACTATGGAACAAACTACCCCAAAACATCAGGGAAGCCAACTCGCTAGACATCTTTAAAAGACAGCTTAAAACCTATCTCTTTGCTCAGGCATTTCACTGATAGATATCTGCTACCACCTAGTGGCAAGAGGAAACATCAGGGATATCCTGACACAACTTGTATTTATTCTTACCCTGACTACTCTTTTACACTGCCTATCAAATTCATGTGTCGGTTATTGCACTTTTTACTTCTTACTGATGACTATTTTTAAACTGAATCATTTTAAACTATTCTTATTATTTGCTATGCTCGCTCATGCCTGTATTTTTTATGTCCGTCGGTTATTGCACTTTTTAATTACTGAATAGAGAGCCTATTAGGATGCTAGATCCTAATGTGAAACACTATGCTTATGGCAGATCAATCAGCATGGATTGTCTGTAAACTTTAATACATGGCAGTTTGGTTTGTTAGAACAGACTGTAATCTTATGCTTATGGCAGATCAATCAGCATGGATTGTCTGTAAAGTTTAATACATGGCAGTTTGGTTTGTTAGAACAGACTGTAATCTTCACTTGCTTATGGCAGATCAATCAGCATGGATTGTCTGTAAACTTTCACTTGCTTATGGCAGATCAATCAGCATGGATTGTCTGTAAACTTTATGCATTGTTGTCACTTGCCATATCTTACTATGCTCGCTCATGCCTGTATTTTTTATGTCCGTTCTATTTTATAATTTTTATTTTATTTTATTTTATTTTTATTTTACTATTTTTAAACTGAATCATTTTAAACTATTTTTACTATTTGTGTTACTGAAAACTGTAAGCGGAGAGCCTATTGGGATGCTAGATCCTAATGTGAAACACTGTGATTCTACCTGTCTATCTTTTTATGCTCGCTTATGCCTGTATTTTTTACTGTTGTGAAGCACTTTGAACTGCAACCTCTGTATGAAAAGTGCTATACAAATAAAGTTATTATTATTATTATCTACCGGCAGATGTCAAATCTACATGGCTACCTAAGCCTCCTATAGGAACGTATAGATGTGGTCACTGCAAACAATGTGATGTGGTGATAAGATCAAAAGCTTTTACCCACCCAGTTACAAAACGGACATATACTTCTAACAGCTTTATTAATTGTCAAACGACACATGTTATTTATATACTGTCTTGTTCCAAATGTGACTCTTTTTATGTTGGTCGCACGAAACACCGTCTACTTGATCGACTGGCAGATCATAAATATGCTATTAAAACTAACAACATGGATTATGCAATGGCTAAACATATTCATGAAGTTCACCATAGTACCTCTGCTTTATTTACAGCTATCGGAATTGACAGTGTTCCACTCACGTCTAGAGGAGGTAATAGACAAAGAATTCTAAACCAGAAAGAAAGTCGTTGGATCGATAGACTACAGGCCACCTCACTCCCAGGTTTAAATGATTCCATAGACATGGTATCATTTTTATAGGCCAGTAGATCACTTTATTTATTTATTGTATTTATACATTGTTATTTATTGTATTTTGATAGACTACAGGCCACCTTTTTACAGGTTTAAATGACTCTACGGACATACTGTCACTTTTATAGGCTAAGTAGATTACATTATAGTATTATTATTCTTTGTCATGCATTACTCAATGCTCTTACATTGTTGTTTTTTGATAATTGTTTTTTGATAACTGTTTTTTGATAATTGTTGGTAATTGTTTATATTATTATTGATCTATTCTATTTTTGACTCATTTCTTTATGTTGTTATAATATTTTGAGCTTGTGTGTATATATACTTATATAATATACAAATTTGTTTTTCTATTTAGTATTATTTTATTTTTACTTCAACTCAAGTTGAGAATGTTGCTTTGCCTTCATTTAATTGGGACCAGCTGTCCCCCATTGCAATTAGTGTCTCCCTGAGTTGTGTGTTTTTTCCTTTTTTCCTCTATTTAGTCACAGTATTGTTTTTGTCACAGCAACACCCTGAAGAAGGCCATGTAGGCCGAAACATGTTGGACTTTTAAAAGATGTTTCTAAATAATGTAAGCCACTTATTAAAGGCTTTTTAAAAACTGTAGAGCTGCCTTGGATCTCAACCTTTCTTATATAAGCGAATCCTACCCCGGATTTAATCCAAAGAGCACCTACCTGAAACAAAATAAGAACGCTGAAGCCCTCTCCATATCCTTTGTTCTGTACAACATTGTACTTATTTGAGATAGCCGTGTCAGAGATAATGACTGTTTGGCAACATGAAGTGAGGCTAAGCGTCGGAAACCTACATTTTCAACAACAGAAAGGAGCTGGTCGTCCAGCACAATAAATGTGGTTATTTTCTCGGTTTTCTTCAGCTTTGCTTTGTTACTGTCTGCAGGGAGTTTCTCTCGCTTCTGAATGGTTTCCAGCTATGTTAGCTGCTGCGACAAAACTTTTCCTCTTGGCATTCGTTGCACATATGAACTCGGCATACTCCCTTTCCATGATTAATCTGCAAGTGTTGTGTGGTGTTGAAGTTTCCAGTGTTGCTGCCACCCCTAGAAATACTTGCGTCGCAGATATTACACTTGGCTGTGTCGTGCTATTCCACAAGTATACATGCAAGTCCTCTGTATTTGTTTGTGCGTGTCTTCATTCTGTTAGCTCCACCATACAGGTCCGTTATTATCCGCTCTTAGTCTACTCTGCCCTGTGTACCTGTCTGTGACCCCAGTGGTGGCCTGTACTCTGTGTCGTATTAATGCACACACATTAGCATAACACCACAGGCTGTTTTGCCTTTCTCTTCTTTGAGCTTAAAATAACTCCACACAGCTGACATGATCGCGGCGCGCTGCTAACAAGTTGACTTACGTTTAGTTAATGCTAACGTTGTTGTCACGCTACTACTGTTCACGTGATGGCATGCTTTACGGCCTGTATCGGATCTCCAATCCTGTGAATTTGGCCAGTATCGGACCAATACCGATACTGAGTATCGGATTGGTGCCATCCCTAGTTCCTTTTATATTATCTCATGGTAAACTGCAGGCATTTCAAATTGAGGTACATGTGCATGTTTTAACAAATCAGGCAACCTGAACACCTAGAATAAGAAGCACACCAAAAAACAAAACACTGATATTTTTTACATTTAAGTTAAATGATTAATGTTCGGTTATGACATCATACGGTGACATCACGAATGTTCTAGAACGTTCGGTCATGACATCATACTGTGACATCACAAATGTTCCAGAACGTTCGATCATGACATCATACTGTGACATCACAAATGTTCTAGAACGTTCAGTCATGACATCATACTGTGACATCACAAATGTTCTAGTTCAAGTTCAAGTTTCTTTAATAGTTGTCATACAGAAGTACAGAATACTTTCATACAAAATGCTTCTTACTGTTACGCTCCAGAGACTGTGCTAGACAAGATAGTATCAAATAACATAGTATAGCATGTAATTTAGAAGAAGAAAATGAGGTCACAGTGTTCGGTATAGACATATGTACAATGTTCTGAGTTACCATATAATATACAATACTATGCAGTGTACTAATGTACAGTACTATATAGTGCAAAGCAGAAATGGGATGAGGTACAATTTAGGTACAATTTACAGTAAGGTGTACGAGTTGTAGTGCAATCCTTCATCAATAAATATAAAGTGTGGGGAGTGGGTGCTACAGTGTGTTTGTTTAAAGTGGGTGTGTGCTATAAAGTGTGTGGAGTGGGTGCTACAGTGTGTTTGTTTAAAGTGAGTGTGTGCGTGTGGATGTGTGTGCTATGTGCGTTTGGTGGTTGTTGTTGTGTAGTGTTCATTGTTCGTTTAGCAGCCTGATGGCCTGGGGATAGAAGCTTCTTCTGAGTCTTTCTGTGCTCGTCTTGAGACTCCGGTATCGCTTGCCTGACCGCAGCAGTTCAAAGAGGCAGTTGTTCGGGTGACTGGAGTCTTTAATGATTCTCTTAGCCTTGCCCTTACAACGCTTGTTGTAAATGTTCTGGAGGGTGGGGAGCCCCCCTCCAATTGTGCGTTCGGCTGAGCGTGTCACTCTTTGTAGTCTGCTTCGGTCTTGTGCAGTGCTATTCCCAAACCAGGAGGTGATGTTGCCGGTCAAGATGCTCTCTATTGTACATGAGTAGAAGTTCTTAAGGATCTTCTGACTGATTTGGAACTTCCTTAGGTGCCTGAGGAAGTAGAGGCGTTGTCGTGCCTTCTTCACAACACTGTCAATGTGTGTGGTCCATGTCAAGTCCTCGGATATGTAGGCTCCGAGGTACTTAAAGCTGTTGACTCTCTCAACCGGTGCCCCGTCGATGCTGAGGGGGCTGTAGTCCTTGACCCCCGACCTCCTGAAGTCCACAATCATCTCCTTTGTTTTGCTGACGTTCAGGGAGAGGCTGTTTTCCTGGCACCATCCCGCCAGGACCTTGACCTCTTCCAGGTAGGCCCTCTCGTCGTTGGCAGAGATCAGGCCCACCACCACTGTGTTGTCAGCAAATTTGATGATTGTATTGCTACTCCGCTGAGCCACACAGTCGTGTGTGTACAGGGAGTAGAGGAGGGGACTCAGAACACAGCCCTGGGGGGCCCCTATGTTGAGGGTGATGGATGAGGAGGTGCAGTTGTCTGCTCTCACCACCTGGGGTCTGCCAGTCAGGAAGTCCAAGACCCACTGGCAGAGGTCATAGTTCAAGCCCAGGTCCCTGAGCTTGGCTATGAGTATGGAGGGGACTATGGTATTGAATGCCGAGCTGTAGTCGATGAATAGCATTCTCACATAGTTCCCCTGCCTCTTGTCCAGGTGTGATGCTGCTGTGTGCAGCACATGGGCTATGGCGTCCTCCGTGGACCTGTTGGGGCGGTATGCAAATTGCAGGGGGTCCATGTTGATGGGGAGGGAGGAGCAGATGTAGCCCTTTACTAGCTTCTCAAAGCACTTCATGGCTATGGAGGTGAGAGCTACAGGGCGGTAGTCGTTGAGGCAAGCAGGCTTGGATTTTTTGGGTACAGGGATAATAGTGGACTTCTTCAGGCAGGTGGGGATAACAGCCTGTTCTAAGGACAGGTTAAATATGTCAGTGAATACTGGGGCCAGTTGGTCGGCACAGACTTTTAGGACGCGGCCGGGGATGCCGTCCGGACCTGCTGCCTTCCTGATATTCACTTTTTTAAAGGTCCGCCTCACCTCATGCTCTGTTACCCTGAACACTGCGCCTCCATCAGCAGCCGACCCCCCCCCCCCCCCCCATTGCCGTGGCTTGTGAGCTGGTGTTGTTATTACCAGCATCAAACCTCGCATAGAAGGTATTGAGGTCATTTGCTAAGGAGATGTCACTGTTCAGTTTGAGGGAGGCGCCTTTGTAGTCTGTCATCGTTTTGAGCCCCTGCCACATAGCTCTAGAGTCAGCTTGTTCAAACTGGAGTTCAATTTTATCCCTGTAGCGCCGTTTGGCCTCTGACACTGTCCTCCTTACGTTGTATCGCGCCACCTTGTGGTCATTCATGTTGCCTGCCACTAGGCCGTCGTTGTATGCTTTGGTGCGCTCTCTCAGAGCTTCACGGACGGATTTGTCTACCCAGGGTTTTTGATTTGGGTAAACTCTCATTTTGGTAGTGGGGATTGTTTCTTCCACCAAAGTACAAACATAGTCCAGCACTGTCTCCGTGTAGACATTAATGTTATCTGTGTCGCGGAACACATTCCAGTCTGTGCAGTGAAACGCAGACTGGAGCGTCTCCTCTGATGTCAAATCCCATTTCTGCACCTCTCGCGAGACTACAGGAGTACTTTTGATTCTCTGTTTGTACATTGGTGAAAGAAAGATGGACGCGTGATCTGATTTACCAAAGCCACTATCAGAATGAGCCTTGTAGCCACCTTTAAATTGCGTGTAACAGTGATCTAGGATGTTACCGCCTCTGGTGTTGCAAGTCACATGCTGATAGAAGTCAGGTAATACCTTTCTCAGATTGGCGCTATTGAAATCACCCAGCACCAAAATGGCGGCGTTAACGTTCGCCGCTTGTATTCTATTTACCTCGTCGTGGAGTCTGGAGAGCGCGACGTTGTTGTGCTATTATGACAAAAAGACGGTTCAATTACTTTATCTAAATCCAATCAATATTCCTAATGCCGTGTCAATGTAAGGTTATAAAAATAAACATATAAACATTCATACAATACAATATAGCTTTGGCTCCTACAGTCAACATTCCCCAAAGATATATCAAACACGAAACAAACTTTGATCAGATTATAATGGAGATGTTGCACAGTGCAATCCACTGAACATTTATTGTTGAAATATGTCACTGTTGATCATGAGCTGGGTATATAACCTATGGTTTCAAGGGATGTTAAACCTACTGTAGAATCAAAGTAAATGTTAGTGATTCAAATCCTCATTTAGAGGTAAGGGATCCACCACAGCTTGCCCTGCTGCTCTTCTCTACTTCTACACCAGCCAGAACTGGTGGAGTGTTCTCCATGGATAGTGGTGTCAGGTCCAGCATCGCCTTTTCCATCTTTTTCCTTCCTATGTAACCTCTGGATGCAGCCTTCTCCCTCTCCGATAGCTCATCTGACTTCACATATGGAATCTTGCCCTGTTGTTTTCTTCTCTGGTAGCTGAAACAATGGTGTATAATGTGATACTGATTATGGTGGGCTAAATTACATACAAACTTAAGTTCAAGATATTACAGAAAAGGTCATTCCTAATCCTACTAACATGACAGTTTGAAATACACCAGAGAAAAATATACTGCATGTTACCTACCTATAGTTTTTTTTACCTTCTCTTTTCCTGGCAAGATAAGTCTACATTGACCCGCTGTCTGTAGTGAGCAGTCTTCTGTTTGCTTGTTTGTGCCATCTAGAAAATAGGTTAAACTAGTTAAACATGACTAATACATGTACAATTACCTAAATGGAATGTCATGCTATACCGTTTAAAAAAAATTCTCGTAAGATTGTACAATACTAAAAAAGAAACGTTAATTCCTAAATAGGAATGAAAAATTACAGAAATGTTGAAAAATATATGTTAAAGTATACAAAGAGTTATGCTAAAACAAAGAACTTTATGTATATAAATCATGAATAAAATATAAATATACAGAAACTACAAATACAGGACATATATCTATCATCTAAAACACTCAGCAGTGGTCGCCCCACATGATACTCGGTCGCCCAGATGATGTTTTTAAGGTCAGTCAAATATTACAGGCTAACCATTAGCTACAGAAACCAAACTAGCTAGCTCTTACCACATGTCACTATCAAATTCATAATCAAAATATAGATTTTCAGATAAAACGTATTATTCACAGTTTTGGGGCGGTCGTCCCACAAGACATCCAAAAGTGGCAACTACATTACAGCAGTTAAAAAATAGATTTATTTGCCAATATGAAAGAGACTTACTAACCTGCTAGTTGTTTCTCTGGGTCCCTCACATGTGACTGGCTGATGCAACATCCTGTCCTTGAGGTGGTTTCAAAATAAAAGTCCCACAATTGTGTTTTCTTGATGGTCGCCCCAGATGATATTTCATAAAATTAACATATGCGGACAACATTCGTTTGTATATTATGATGGAAGTATATGTGTCACCTCACAGCGCTTTATGCCAGATCTCTACATTTTCATTTTTCAGATTATTCCAGATTGCTAAAGTACAGAATCTAAGCTTTCAAATGATGTGTCATATGTTGACATCTGAGAATGTTTTGAACACGATGTGCCCAATTATAACTTCTAAAACTGGCTGTGTTCTAGATTACCAAAGAGGTGAAAAGGTGTCTCAAAGGAAGGCAACTTTTCACACTTCAGACAGTTTCAACTGGGCGTCAACAAACCCCCCTCCAGCAACGCCCCTCACCTGAATAACATTAACATAATTAAGTGCTGTTGAATCAGAGTTCTCTCTCCTCAGGACCCCTGTCTCTCCAGGACCCCCTATCTGGACTGTATAGGACTGTGAAGCTATGTACCCCCCCCCCCCATGCTGCTTTGACACCAGAATTATTGTTAAATCTATGTCACAACGAGAAAAAGCAACAAAGTCCTCACTCAGTGGCATGGGCCTAATGTTATGTAGCTCTGCAAGCTGCTTACACACTGCTTATCATATCACTCCTAGCTACACATACGCACGGTCCTCATGTCATGAGGTGATGAGCATCTTAAACTATCTGGACTCAGTGGTTAAGAGGTGATGCAGCATCTTAAACTATCTGGACTCAGTGGTTAAGAGGTGATGCAGCATCTTAAACTAGCTGGACTCAGTGGTTAAGAGGTGATGCAGCATCTTAAACTAGCTGGACTCAGTGGTTAAGAGGTGATGCAGCATCTTAAACTAGCTGGACTCAGTGGCTAAGCGGTGATGCAGCATCTTAAACTAGCTGGACTCAGTGGCTAAGCGGTGATGCAGCATCTTAAACTACACACACACACACACACACACACACACACAGTTCTCATATCCCTCCTAGCCACCACAACCTAATGTTATGTAGCTCTCCACCTTGCTATCTGATGCTCATCACCTCTCTTAGACACTGATGTAGCAGTACTGTCTACCTGTATGTCATGTATGATCTTTAGATAATGAAGTACTCAACCTCTACTGTATTTAACTATGAGTGAACACAACACTCTAACTTACCATGTTTAGATAATGAAGTACTCAACCTCTACTGTATTTAACTATGAGTGAACACAACACTCTAACTTTTGTGTTCACTCATAGTTAAATACAGTAGAGGTTGAGTACTTTATTATCTAAAGATGGTAAGTTATAGTGTTGTGTTCACTCATAGTTAAATACAGTAGAGGTTGAGTACTTCATTATCTAAAGATGGTAAGTTAGAGTGTTGTGTTCACTCATAGTTAAATACAGTAGAGGTTGAGTACTTCATTATCTAAACATGGTAAGTTAGAGTGTTGTGTTCAGTCAGACAGTAGACAAGTAGAGGTTGAGTACTTTATTATCTAAACATGGTGAGTTAGAGTGTTGTGTTCAATCATAGTTAAAGACAGCCGAGGTTGAGTAGTTTCTTCTGATATCACTTTCAAACTCCAAGTGATTTAGATCCAAAACATTTTCTAACAATACATGTATATTCCATAGTAAAGTACAGTTGACAGCTGCGTTAACGTTACAATGTGTTGTGTTCACAACACTGTTTAGTCTGTGACGACGCGTCGCGATAATATACATGTATATTCCATAGTAAAGTACAGTTGACAGCTGCGTTAACGTTACAATGTGTTGTGTTCACAACACTGTTTAGTCTGTGACGACGCGTCGCGATAATATACATGTATATTCCATAGTAAAGTACAGTTGACAGCTGCGTTAACGTTACAATGTGTTGTGTTCACAACACTGTTTAGTCTGTGACGACGCGTCGCGATAATATACATGTATATTCCATAGTAAAGTACAGTTGACAGCTGCGTTAACGTTACAATGCGTTGTGTTCATGTATGTCAATGTTATGATGCATTGAAAATGGGGGACCCTGATGTAAACAAGACGAACGCTAACGTTAATGTAATAAACGTGACATGGTTGGACTTGTGGTCGGCAGAAAAACTTGGTGTAGTTTTATCAAAGATGCGGAATTGTAAACATGCTACTGTAAACATAAACAAACATTCTTAAACTTACCCATGCAGACGCATCTCGACCGATCTCAGTTAATTTCGTTGAATAGCGCGGTGTTTTCACCGGTGAGCAGAGAGCCAGAGACTTAATCAACTGGTTTAACAAAGTTCATGTACTCGTTCATTAGATCCAATGCATTCATCTCTTTCTGATCCAGAGTGCTAATCCCATTGAAAGTGTAAACAGCCAGTGCGTCGCTTCAAACACTCCCCCAATGTAAATCTCTGCGGGCTGCAGGCTAGGTTTGATTCACATGCAAATACAGTAATTACGCCCCCGTTTCATTGAAATAAAGTCCGTGAACAACCTAAATTTAAACACAGGTTTGACACTATTTTAGATATTCTAACTGTTCGTTTTTATAGTAAACAAGTACTTATACATTCAATTTATAATAATGTGAAGAAAAGAAAAAAACACATACAAAAAAAAGAGAAAACTCTAGAAGGTCTAGCCAAAAAAGGGGCGGGCCGAGTTGTGGTCGCAAGCGCTGCCAGGTGACACATATGTGCAAATGCTTCATAATGTTGTCAATGAATGCAAAACATGTTTGAAATTATGCCAAATAGGGCAAGGGAAATATTTAAATAGATTTAAAGTGATTTTAAGCCGGTTGTCCAAATAGAAGTCAATGCTGGACGGTCGCCCCACATGGACATTTGACACTTCAGATAGCAGAAAAATGACCAATAACTCAAATGTTTGGAGGAGTTAGAGTGGGTCTGTATATGGGGAAGGTATTAGAGATACATGTAATCTTTTTATGAATTTTAATGTTTTTTTTAAGGTAAATTCAGTGGGACAGAAAAAATAGGCGTCAGAAATTCAGTGGGACAGAAAAAATAGGCGTCACGTCAAGACTGCATTAATATTCCATAAGTCTTGTGTGTGCCAGTATAGCCTACGTGTCTAATGAATGAACAGTAGGCTTATATTATTCTAATTACTTGTTTCATTAGGATTTAGTAGATACTATATATATGCTCTGCCCTATACAGTAAGTACAGTACACATATCAAGGCCGCCAGAGTCGGGCAGCGGACTGGTGGACTGTATCTGCGATCTCCTAATAAAACAAGTCATTTGAATAATATAAGCCTACTGCGTTCATTCATTACGCATGTAGACTATACAGTACTGCGAGCGTGTTTGTGGGGGGGGGGTGCGCGCGCTGCAGCAGGTGGTCACGAGTAGTAGCCTGTATTCTGTATAATGATGACAATACATTAATCTAATCTCATTTTGATCTGTCGCAAAGCGCTTCCGCCACAAGTTTCACACGGCTGCATCATTAGTTGCATTTAATGAGCTGAACAGGTGTGTCTAAACCCTCGACTTTTCACTATTTCATTTGCACATGGCACAGAGCCTGCCTTATAAGGAGCTCTGGAGGCGTTGTTTTGTATGCAAATGACCTGGACGGGGGACGCGCGTTCATGTTTCAGAGCGGTGACATTCCTCATTGCGGTATCTCAGCTGTGATAGTTTGAGCCACTTAAGACATCTTCCCCACACATTGGGGACTTGTCGTAGATTCTGTCTCAGTCGGTTCCAATATAAGTCTTCCAAGAGACCTCTTTGGAAAATATTCGGGAATGAGACCCAATGTCACTGGTTTGCACACAACCTGGGGCAAAGAAAATAGGGTTCATACAGTTCATTCACAAAAATAACAGTCAATAGCAGGGTAGTCCTGTCGACCTATGACCTGTGTGTGATACTGCATGTTAACTGTAGTGTGATTGTACATGTATACTGATGTATTGTGTGTATATGGATCTGTGTGTGATACTGCATGTTAACTGTAGTGTGATTGTACATGTATACTGATGTATTGTGTGTATATGGATCTGTGTGTGATACTGCATGTTAACTGTAGTGTGATTGTACATGTATACTGATGTATTGTGTGTATATGGAGAGGCTGTGTGCTGTTACGTCATCTTTGTCTCTTGATTCTTAAAACAAATAAGGGAGACAATAAAGGCTGCTGCCAGGCCTCAGTGCTGCCTCTCTCCTCTCCACTTTTCCCTTAATTTATGTATTGTTTAATTACACCTTGCAACACTTCACACACACACACCACTGATTCTACTGGCGCTCATGTATTGTACATAATTTATTGTATGTCGTTAATTTCCTCATTTCTTTATTATTTTTATTTCAAAGATAGATAGATGAATGGATGTTCTTTATTGCCTACAAGGGAAATAATTTTTGCTTTGGTCAGTACACTACATAAATAAATAAAATAAGTAAATAACACCACAGTGAAAACAGGAGGTATCATTCTAAAAAATATGTTTTTAAAAGAAGAACAATGGGTCTCATTCTCCAAAATTGTTCTAAGAGTTCTCTTGGAAGACTTATCTTGGAACCGACTGAGACAGAATCAATGACAAGTTCACTCTGAGTCCCGAACATGCTGGTAATATGTCTTAACACATTGACTGCCACGCTTCTATCCATCAATGTATGATCACTGCCACCAGTCTAAGCCTATGGAGATGTTCACCTTCTTTGCAGGGCTATAACTTTTTAAATTGTATTGCTAAATTGACATTACTATGGCCCATTCAACATCGATTATCTATCGTTCAGGATGTAGGAACGTTTTACTTTTTCATTCATAGATTCTTCCAAAAATACCGTATATAAGTATGTTTTTATCGTTTTCTGCAGTAATTCCTAGAACGTGAGTTATAGGCATAAACGCATATAGATTATCAACTGCCGTTTATTGCCGATACACGCTATATTAAAAATTTCAACTGTACATGATCCTAAATGTTTTGACTCATCATGCGCGGATGAACGGGGGGGGGGGGGTCGTTTATAATTCCGTGATCGTCAGTAAATGCTTTATGTAGTATGGGTTGATTTATTGATCAGATGGTTTGAAAATAAAGAAATGTACAATCGCCTTGAAAATAACGTTACTGTCCTCTTACCGTTCGCCGATGAGACTGGAGGAAAAAGATCCCACTTATTTGACGTCGATCGACTAGATCCATTTCCGGTTTGTATGGCGCAATAAACGCCCAAATCATAACGATTATTGAGTTATGGCAGCAATCCATATACACGGATGTGTGTCTAGAGTTCCGCAACAATATGTGACTGCCGGACGGATTTCCCAGATGCACCGAGATCACCAGATCAATTTCCGGTTGTAACTCGCTCGATCATCCACCAGGCGGCGGTATTGAAGCGTTGCACTGTTGTGCAGAGTCCCACTGTCTCAGCAGAGGCTGGGTGGCGGAATTATGAATACCATGGTGAAAAAATGAAATATGATCTCAATAACGTTGTACGCCGTGGTTTGGCAGAATTCGCATGACCAGCAAACCCGTCGTACGCCATTTATGGCGGTCAATGTGTTAAGGGGCTGAAATGGTTGCACAAATGATATGATCTGATATCTGCTTGGAGAATGGCATTCTGTCTTAAACTCAAAAGCGCGTTCCCGTTCAGGTCATTTGCATACAAAACAACGCCTCCAGAGCTCCTTATAAGGCAAAGTAATGACGCAGCTGTGTGGAAATGGATGCGGAAGTGCCTTGCAAGTCTTGCGCGACCCATCGAAATGAGATTAGATTAATGTATTGTCATCATATATAGTACAGCTCGTGGTACACCTGCCGCAGCGCGCGCGCACACACACACATGCGTGCGCGCGCAGTATACTGTAGCCTACGGCGTAATGAATGAACGCAGTATAGGCTTATTATTCCATTAATGCCTACGGCGTAATGAATGAACGCAGTATAGGCTTATTATTCCATTAATGACTTGTTGAATTAGGATTTAGTAGATACTATATGCTCTGCCCTACTTACAGTATAGGTACAGTCTGTACTTATACTGTACGTAGGGCAGAGGCAGAGCATACTGTATATAATATCTACTAAATCCTAATGAAACAAGTAACTAGAATATATTAAGCCTATACTGTTCATTAGACATACTGGCGCACACAAGACTTGTTATGGAATATTAATGCGGTCTATTGCCATGCGATTAGCTTTAGTTCTTATTTATTTATTTATCCACTGTCATTTCAGTGTTGGTGTATAGGCTATATAGCGTATTTCAATATAAGTTTAATTGATTAATGATATATTCAAAGGAATGCAGGTTTATAGCTATATCAACCCCCTCCAATGTACAGTAAATGACCAAGTATGGTTTTGTCAATATTCCAATGTACAATTTTGCTTGTACAGTGTCCCCCACCCACCCCTCCTACCCAACCCCCCCCCCCCCCCCCATAGCAGTGCGGCCGGGTAGGGCAGCGGACTAAGCGCCTGCCTACCACCGCAGAGACAGTGGATCGAATCCAGCTGCCAGCGGTACCTCCGGCTTGGTCGGTCGTCCATACTGACACGATTGGCAGTGTCAGCGGGTGGGAAGCCGGTAAACAGCGACTCCTACAGGTTGGTCGGGGCACCGCACAGCGAGGGAAGGAGCTGGGGGAGGTAGTGTGATCCTCCCACGTGTTACACTCAACCAATGAGAGTCCTTGCTGTCAGGTGAGAAGAAGCGGCTGGCTGACTCCCCATGTATCGGAGGAGACATGTGTGATAGTCTTCAACCCTCCCTAGACCAGCAAGTGGGGGCTAAATGCGCGCAACAACCAGGAAGGGAGGGAAGGGAATTGGCATAACGACTAAATTGGGATGGGTGAAAAATACAGAAAGAAGGGGGAGAAAAAGTAGATAAAAAAAAATAAGCCTAATAGTTTGTTTTGAATACAGGGGCAGCATATCTTCTACCAGAGGGCAGGATGAAGGCAGGTGATGAGGTTATGAGTTGAGTCTGTTTGTTTTGAATACAGGGGCAGCATATCTTGTACCAGAGGGCAGGATGAAGGCAGGTGCTGAGGTTATGAGTTTGAGTCCCTCACCGTCCTCTGGTCATAGAGCTGCTGGAGGGCTGAGCACAGCTCCCTGCACAGTTTGGCCCCCGAGGTGATCACCCTCTGCAGCTTGGCCTTGTTGGTCTCAGTCTGAGAGCCACACTAAGGCTGGAGTTACACCTAGGCTGTTTTTCATTTCGTTTTTCAGGTGAGTTTCGCAGCCGAGTTTCGCAGCCGAGTTAGACATTCGTTTTGCACCTTGAGCGCTTTCGTTTTGTCAGAACGAGGCTTGGTCAGACCACAACGGATCCAGAAAGCCAGAAAACGTGGTAAAGAGGCTCTATATATGGCTTTTATATGAAACAGCTGTGGAGGATGGGAGGGGGACGTCCAGATGCTTCAGCCTCCGTAAGAGGTAGGTCTGCTGCTTGCACTTTTTAACACTTTCCACGCCAGACCCGATAATAGTTGGGTTAACTCGCCGTACATTCAGCGCCAGGAGCGGTTGTCCTGGTCGGCTTGAGGGGCGTCACATGCTCCAGATGGACGATGTATGGCGGATTATGTTGGCGAAACGATCGACACCAATACTGGGACTCGCAATCAGATAATTGGAATATTCTTTTTGGGGCAGATCCTAGTCAAGGTAAGGGCTATATGGTATCAATCTTGCGTTGATCAAAGCATGCCTTCATTGCAATCGAAGCGTATGTGTGTAACGCTAGTCCATAACGTATTCCGTTGGTGGTGATCAAAGCATAAAAAAATTACTCCCCCCCCCCCCCCCATAATACCTATCATATGCATTTGATTTTTTTAACTGTAGCGTGTGTAGGGACGGAACGCCAATGCATTTAGTATAATACCTCCCATGAATTACCCTAAAACCATACTTATATTCACCACGGTATAAAACGGGAATGTATGGATGAAATTTTTTGGGGGGTGCTAAAAGTGAGCGATAAAGTGGCAGTCAGGAGAATGAGGCTGGCAGGTCACTGCCAGAGACACCATGAGCTGCCAACCAGCAAACTTGTGCTGTGGGAACCAACACACGGGCATCGATCACGAGGACGTCCCACATTAACCTACGTGGACGTACTCAGGAGAGATGCGGGAACAGAATGCACCGGCGAGCTAGCCAGATGCATGGAAGCACCGATGGAGGGCCCGTCCGAGGACGACCTAGATAGATATCAAATTACATCCATATAAGTATATTGTGCATTTTAATGCTTTTTTTTTTTTTTTACTTATTGTCAGAGACAAAGACACTGGTTTATTTTTTTTGTTTCATGTGTAAAAAAAAAAGAAAAATGGAACCGGGAGGAGGCCACTCATAGTGGTATACCAACGGGACAAAGAAACCATACTAGACATCGCAAAGAAGAAACAAGTTTTGACACACGAAGGATTACAAGTGAGGATATACCAAGACCTCGCCCCGTCCCTGGTCAAGAAACGGGAGGAATACAGGGAAGTGAGAGACTACTGCTTTCGGGGGAAAGGACAGACGAGCTTTGTACGAGGAGCCATCCTGAAGGTGACATGGGAAGGAAGGACTACTCTGTGTGAGACTCCCGAACAAGCACGACGAGCCTGTGGTATGACGGTGGGGACAGACCCAGCGCGACGGGGACAGTCACCTGCGGGGCAAGGATCAGAGGAAAAGCAACAGGAGGGACCGACACAGTAGGATGACACAGGTAGATAAGAATGGTATATTAGGGAAGGGAGGGGGGTAAGGGAAATAATCTATAAAATCGGGCAATTTCAATGGTTCAATATATAGGCAGTACGGGTACGGAGACATTATGGATTGTAATTTCTGAGGGAAATCTCTAAGAGACATTCCCCCATGCTTGATATACAAGGGAAACGGCATGGGTATATATGGCGGGCCCCCCTTCTTACCAGATAATTGATATGAATATAATATGTGTATGGGGGCTTTACGTAGGAATAAGAGGTTCAAGGACCCGACTTAAAAGAAGGAAGGGGGGGGGGAAAGGGGATTCTGAGAACAGCTGAAGCAGGGGAATGGTATTGTTACGTTCCAGCATGTGGCTGTTGTATGTTGTTTGTACTTTTGTGCCCCCCCCCCCCCCCCTTTGGTCCCTGATGGTCCAAAACTATGATCTGGACATTCGCCATAAGAAGGGTACCGATAACGTGTTAGCGGATGCCTTATCTCGAGTGTAAAATGTGTGTGATAAAAATATAGTATGTACAAAAGAAAATGGGAGATGGGTTTGTTTTTGTGTATGGGGGTGTTACGTTCCAGCATGTGGCTGTTGTTTGTACTTTTGTGCCCCCCCCCCCCTTTCTCTCTCTTTCTCTCTCTCTCCTTCTCTCTCTCTCTCCTTCTCTCTCTCTCTCTCCCACTCCCTCCACCTGCTATACTCTGATCCAGGTTCCTGTCCTTCATCAGGACACTAATTGGAAACCAGCCAGTCATCCCAGCCATCAAGCAAATCACCAGTTGACCAATCGGAAGCCCTCCTCTTGTTTTAAAACCCATGTAGCACTTCCTGTTTCCCCCCCTTCTTTTTGTCTCTATGCTGTTGGTTAAATGTTTGACTCTGATATATTTAGCCAACTTGGTACAAGTGTATGTGTGTGTGGGTTGGGAATTGGAGCAGGTAAGGGCCCAACACATTTGGTGCTACACATAGTGGTATTATTGTCTAGACACACTAGGTAAGGAGTGATGTCACTCATTGTAGGTTTTGGACATAACGTTTGGTTAGTCAGTGTAGGTAGTGAGCAGTAGGTTTTATTTGACCTTTGTGTTTGTATATAGGTAGACAAGATATTCCTTACTGAGTTAGTTGTGTTTTGTTTTACTTAGTTTATTCCTTTGGCATCATTTAAGCTCCTTTTCCCTTCCCCCCCCCCCTTTCCCCTTGGTTGTGTGTATCAAATCCACCATTGTCATTGTCTATTAGTCTGTTTTGTTTGTATATATAAAAGGCACAATATATTACTTTCTTTAACCTAAACTTGTTGTGGGCATTGAATTATTTATCATTTGGTTCATTCATCACTAATTACAACACAATCATCTTTTATGTTATTCACCCCTTCCCCTAGACATACTGGGGTTGTAACAGGTATATTCTGGGGGAAAGGGTAATTTCAATTTTTCAATATGTGGACTGGGCGGTTAGAGTTAAGTAGTTATAGTTAGTTAAAGGTAATATGGAGAGGCCGAGGGCCAAACATAGACGGAAGGAGGAGTGATTAGTTAGGAAATGGGGATGAAGGGAAAATGTATATTTCATAAAAACACTGCAATTTTTGGTATAGATAAGGGAAACTAATAGAGAGGGAAAAGTGTATAAGTTAGAAGGCCTG
The DNA here is from genome assembly GCF_963971535.1 of Notolepis coatsorum. Lineage (NCBI taxonomy): Eukaryota > Metazoa > Chordata > Actinopteri > Aulopiformes > Paralepididae > Notolepis > Notolepis coatsorum. Next base: position 156,998,004 of record NC_140168.1, read on the forward strand.
GCGACCTCTACCGTTCAGTATAAGTACTGGACACACACAGACAGAAAAAAGGGATAGCTATATAGGAATACAACAGAGAGGTCAAGGACCCAACATAGAAGTGAGGAGGAGTGGATAGTTAGGATCTGTGGAGGAAGGGGAAGAGTATATTACATAGAAGCGCAACAAGTTCTGGTTTAACTCTACAAAAGATACCCCCCTTCTTAACGGGTAATGGGTATAGCTTAGGGATTTTCGTAGGCCATATCCCCTTTCTTTTTTTTCTTTTATTGGTCTTTTTCCCCCTCCATTTTCCTCCGATTTTTCTCCCATCCCAATGTTAGTCGTATGCCAATTCCCAGTCCCTTCCTGGTCGCTGCGCTTTACCCCCCACAGTCAGATCATTTGGGAGAGTGGAGGCTACCACGTGCTTCCTCCGACACACGTCCAGCCAATCACCGCTTCTTTTCACCTGGCAGCGCGGATTCTCATTGAGAGGGCGTAGCGTGTGGGAGGACCACACTATCCCCCTCACGTCCAATCCGCGCTTAGCAGGCGCCCCGACCGAACTGTAGGAGTCGCTGTTTACAACGACCCGGACCCACCCCGCCAGCTTCTCCCACCCTCTGATACAGCCAATTGTATCAGTGCAGACGGCCAGCCAAGCTGGTGACAACCCCGGAGCTGTGAGCTGGATTCGAACAGGCGAATCAAGCTCACAGCTCCGGGGCTGGTGACGAACGCAATCTCCGCTCGACCACCTAACCGCCCATATCCCCTTTCTTAACAGGTATTGGATATGGTTGATGCCCGGTAGGTGGCGGACTTGGTTTTGTTTTGTTTCAAGAGTTTTGTTTCAATGTTCCAATGTTTTAAAGTGATGGAGACCTAGAAGTTTGGAGGCTGAAATAGAGGACTCCTCGAGATGGCTACGGGAGGAGGAAGGGGGAGAGTAATGATACAGACTCAAGTTGAAGATAGTTTAGTCAAGTTAGACGTTAAATAACAGAAATCAGAAAAAGGGAGCATGGGGATAGAGCATACTAGGAGGGAAGAGCGGCAGGAGAGAGAGAAAGGCAGGTAAGATGCATCCTGTTAATAGGAAGCAGGGAGGGACCTGTAGGAAGTCGGAAAAGAGGAGGGTCAGAAGTCCACGCCCAATAGGGGGGGACGTTAGCTTTATATGTGGGGTCTGGGGATATTTGTGTTTGTTCTTTTTTTATTTATTATTACAGGATACTTCGGCTGGAACATCACAAAACATGGAGGAGAGAGGGAGGAGGCGGCCAAGAAGAGAGTGGGCTACATAGGACATAAGGATGAGTAGGAACGAAATAAAATATATGAGCTGGAACGTGAGGGGAATGAGCCACATTATTAAGCTAAAACAGATTCTAGGGAAGATAAAAAGATCAGGAGCGAAAACAGTTTATTTACAGGAAACACACAGCACCTTTTCCTGACATATAAAGCTCTTAATGAGCAAGGCCCAAAATACATAACAAATTCCCTAGTTAGTTATCTGCCCTCAAGAACGCTACGGTCATCCACTACAGGTTTATTAGACACACCCAGAAACCAAGAGGATCGGAACTATGGCATTTGCCAACTATGCCCCACAACTATGGAACACACTACCAACACACATCAGGAACGCCAGCTCCATACACATTTTTAAAGGAAAATTAAAAACGTACCTATACAGTCTAGCTTACAAATAGTGTACCATGCCTTAGGAAAAGCAAGTATCTTATTGAAATGTTTTTATTATTATGTTTTTATTTTTTATGTATTGATCTTTTACTGAAATGTTTTTTACTGTACTTTGCCTATTTCCGTACTTTTATTACTGTTGTCTTATTAATGTGATGCTTTATTTTTAGTACCCGGAGCTGCAAACTGGCTAACGTTATGAGAGCTAACGTTGCTACGTACTGTACCCGGAGCTGCTAACTGGCTAACGTTATGAGAGCTAACGTTGCTACCTACTGTACGAGTGCATTGGTTTAGTGCACTTGTATACTTCCGGTTGCTGCTGAACAAGTACAAGTGCATTGGTTTAGTGCACGTCCTACTTCCGGTTGCTACTGAAGGGACGTGTTTGTGCGGACCTGTTCTCCCAAACTTTCTTGACTGTTTTCCTTTTTACGTAATTTTTTCTTTAAATTTTTTAAATTTCTTTTAACCATTGATCTTAACTGATCACTGTGACTTTATTGCTTTTATCGTTATATACGCCTATGTTTGTGTACAGCACTTTGAGCTACATGACATGTATGAAAGGTGCTTTATAAATACTTACTTACTTACTGCTAGAAAATAATGTGATAGCAATGCAGCAGTTGCCTCCGAATGTGGGCTATCACATCTTTTATAACACTACCAAGCATATTTTTCAGGCCTCCTGTCCGAAATTACATGCCCCAAATGAATCATGATAGCTCCTGAACCATAAGGCCTATATGCATGTTTCTGGTCTCCTTTGATATGTAACAAGCTAGGACATATGAATCAGTGTAAGTAAACCCACATCTATTACCATTCCAGAGTAAATGGAGATACAATGAAGGAAAACATCATATTTTTACCCTCACCTGGTACATAATCTTAATTTAAAAGGCAATATGACCATTATAACCAATATCCCATGGATAATAATGCAACTGAATGTGTTCTCCTACTCCTTGACTACAAATGTAACTGTAAATGTGATGACAATACATTAGAAATACAACATTTATGATACTGTTAAAAAAGGTATACTCGGATGATGTAAATGTTTTGGCCATGGTTACCATTTACATGTTGACTGTTAACTGGTAATTGTACTCCAAAACACAATTTCTTTCAATACAGCCATGTTACAAAAACATAAATATCCCCAAAACATTGAAATAGTAATAAAAAAAAGAATATTGATCAATATGCAGCATAATTATTCAACATTCATATATGGGCCACAGAGCTTCATACCATGTGACATATCAATGTTTTCAGCTCAGTTAGACCTATACAAGGATATATTGCTTATTGGTTTTCAGGAAAATATTAGTTTATTTTTAGAAAACTCAAACCCAGGGCACATATAATCACATCACAGAATTATTTCAGGAATTTAAATAACTAATTACTTAAGTTCCGTCAGTACAGACAGTTCTCAGTCTCTATTGTCTGAGAGCTGAGACTAGTACAGACGTAAAAAACAACAAGTTTCAAGTTTGTTTATTATTTGTCATAATAAAATACAGAATACTTTATGATGAAATGCTTGTTTCTGTATGAGCCCCTGAGAGTGTATACAGTAAATACAAATAAAAAAAAAACATAATAATAATAATAATAATAATAATAATAATAATAATAATAATAATAATAATAATAATACAAAACCTACGATACTTTGTTTTACATTATGTTAATAACCTAATCACAATCATTTTCCAAATCTTCCATGTCTTCCACATCTTCATTGGACAGTTACAGGCCAGTAGATCCAGGACGGCATCGGGCGCTGGCTGGCCTTCCATCCAGTCCACCACCAACTATTCAGCTTCCTCTTGTCTCTCCATCTTCCAGCCTCTGCCAACAGGGCTTGGCACGTGTGGCTCCTTCTCCAAACATCTTCTCCATATACCAGCCTGGTAGTTGGCTCTCTGTGCATGTTTTGTTAAGGAGTCCTTGTATGGTGGGAGTTGATGACTTTCAAGTTCACCTTGATGGTGCAAGGTAACAAATCAGAGGTTTATCATGCGGAGCTACAGTGGCCAAGAATCCAGAAAGATGAGGAAGCAGTTTCAGCAGTGGTTAGCCTCATACATGAATGGGTCAACCCATTTTCAGAGAAGCCGGACCTAAATAGCATCTTTACAACAAAGACAGCCCCCAAGGAGATTGCCTCCGACCTGATGAAGGCATATGAGATTGGTGAGCAATCTTCAAGGATGAGAGACTGGAGAAAGACCCACCAGAAAAGAAATCCTGTGCAAGGCTTGTGGACATCAGGAAGGTTGCTGCCACTGTTGACGTAGAGGTGTGTAGGGCTCTCATCGGGTTGCATGCATATACAGGATGTGACACTGTAAGTGCTTTTGCAGGCAAAGGGAAGACAAGTGCCCTAAAACTTCTGACCAGCAACAGGCAAAATCAGGACCCATTCTCAGAGTTGGGTCAGGAATGGGATCTCTCCCCAGACTTACTTACTTAAGGCCTCTGCATGCTACAGAAACTTCAGAGCAACTGCAACACAACATCGGCGCGATTTCAGCGCGGTTGTTTTAGAGGGTCTTGTAGACTGTGTTGCTTGGACGTTGCGTACATGTCCCTCAAATCTAACCTAAACAACCGTTGCGTTGATATTGCGTAGCAGTGATTGGTTGGTTAGCGAATGGGGGCGGGGCTGTCATAGAATAATATTAGTCCCGCAGAGAATATCATTCTCCATTGTTGTTTCCAGCGTTGACGCTAAATAATTAGCGTCACATAGCTCGCCTTTTTCTGAAAACCCAAGCACATATTGTTCCATAGCATACGCCTTCAGTTGATCATGACAAATCCTCTCTTACCTTGACGATTAAAAAGCCTCCATAATTTAGTAAATAAAGCTGTAGCCAGCCAGCTAGCATTGGGTCTATTCAAAATGCTATCCACATTAGCTACATAGCTAACCAAGTAAATACAATGGTATCCGTCCTGAGGTAACGTTAAATACAACGTTTGCTAGTCGAAATGACTGGACACACACAGGGACAAGTTAAACATCAATCAATTAATTTATTCCAATAGGTAGTTTGAGCTGCATGTGAGCCGAGGTCCTCTCCATTGGAAACTAATGATGTTACGGTAACGTTAGCTCGAAAAGCACAGAAAGTTAAGCTGCTAGCAACAGACACTATAACACTTCCGGTCGGGGGTTTTCAAAATAAAAGAGCGACGTCTAAAATCACCGGAAATACGTTTATTTTGTACATAATCTAACGTTAACACGAACCTAAAATAACTTTAGTTAAACTAACTTTGCGCGTCGATGTTGCAGAAGCATAAAGGCAGAGTGTCTAAAACACCGTTGCTTTGTCGATGTTGTGTTGCAGTTGCTTTGAAGTTTCTGTAGCATGCAGAGGCCTTTAGGCCTTTAAATTCCCAAAGGAACATAGGCCGTCGACGAAGCTCCTCCATCCTCTTCGGTCTTGTGCCCTCCGCTCCAGATCTTGCCAGGACAGCCCTTCTTTCTTAATCTCCTGTTCTGTGGTTATTCTCCAGGTGGTTTTTGGTCTGCCTCTCTTCCTCCTGCCCTGTGGGTTCCATGTCAGCGCCCGCTTTGTGATTGATTTCTTTCTTCTGAGTGTGTGACCTATCCACTTCCACTTCCTCCTCCGGATTTGAATTTCTATTGTGTCCTGTTTGGTGAGTTCCCACAGGTTGGTGTTAGAGATGGTGTTGGGCCAGTATATTCCCAGGAGGCGTCTGAGGCACCGGTTGGTGAAGGTCTGCAGCTTATTGAGTATAGTGGTTGTGGTTTTCCAGGATTCTGAGCCATATAGTAGAGTGGTCTTTACGTTTGAGTTGAAGATCTGTAGCTTGGTCTTGAGTGACAGGTTTTTTGCCTTCCAGATAATGTTTAGCATGTTGAATGATGTCCTTGCCTTTCCAATCCTGGCTTGGACATCGTCTTCCGTACCCCCTTCCACAGAAATGATGGTTCCAAGGTAAGTGAAGCTGTTTACATCCTCTAATGGGTTTTGTTCCATGGTTATGGGTGTGTTGTTCTTGCTGTTTATACGCATTACTTTGGTTTTGGATGAGTTTATTTTGAGCCCGAGCAGAGCAGCAGTTTCTTCCAGTGTTCCCGATTTTTCCTGCATCTGTTGATGTGTGTGAGCCAGTAGTGCCAGGTCATCAGCGAAATCCAGATCTTCCTGCTGCTCTGTCAAGCTCCATTGTATGCCGGTTTTTCTGTTGCTGGTTGTTTCTTTCATCACCCAGTCTATGCAGAGGAGGAAAATAAAGGGTGAGAGCAGGCACCCTTGCCGCACACCAGTCAGGACCTCGAAAGCTTCTGATATACATCCTTCATGGAGTACTTGACATCTCATCCCTTGGTAGGTGTTCCTTACGATGTTGATGATATTTGCTGGGAACCCATAGTGGGCAATCAGTTTCCACAGCATTTCCCTATCCACGCTGTCAATGGCTTTCTCAATCTATGAAATTCACATAGACAGAAGAGTTCCATTCAATAGACTGTTCAATGATAATCCTAAGGGTGGCGATTTGGTCTGCACAGGTTTGGTTGTTCCTGAAGCCAGCCTGGTTTTCCCTCAGTTTCTCATCGACCCACTTCTGGAGCCTTTCCAGCAGGATGTGGTTGAGCACCTTCCCCGGTGTTGAAAGGAGCATTGTTCCTCTGTAATTTTTACATTCCCTGAGGTCTCCTTTCTTGGGGATTTTCACAATGTGGCCATCTTTCCAGTCAGATGGGACATTTTCTTTCTCCCAGATGGTTTGCATGAGGTGGTGGAGCATGTTGGTGGAGGTTTCAATGTCAGCCTTAAGAGCTTCTGCTGGGATCCCGTTTGGTCCCTCTGCTTTCCCTCCTCTTAAGGCCTTAATGGCTTTTCTGATTTCTGTCTTGGTGGGGGGGGTTGCAGTTTATCTCCAACAGATTTGGGGCTGGTGGGATATCTGCTTCCAGTTGAGGATGCTGCCTGTTGAGCAGATCTCTGAAGTGTTCAGTTCATCTGTTCAACTGTTCTTCCTTGGTTGTGAGGAGTACGCCCTGTGGGTTTTTGATGTGTGCCTGTGTGTGTCTGAATTTGCCTGTGAGCTTTTTGGTAGTTAGGTATAGGTCCTTCAGGTTGTTCTTTCCCGCTGCTTCCTCTGCCTGTTGTGCTAAATCTTCAATGTATTTCTTCTTGTCTCTCCTTACACTTCTTTTCACTTCCTTGTTTGCTGCTGCATATTCTTTCTGTGCTACCGCCTTGGTGGCTCTGGTTTTACTTCTATTTACTGCCTCTTTTTTCTTCCTCCTCTCGATCATTTTTCTCTCTGAATCCCCGGATAGCCAGGGTTTGTTGGCTGTCTTCCTTCTCCCTACCACTTTCTCACATGTGTCTTTCCACATGGTTTTCAGACCCTTCCATATCTCCTCCACTTCATTTAAGGTTTATATTTCTAATGCTTGATACCGGTTGTGTAGTGCCACTTTGTAGAGTTCTGATGTACCTATATCCTGAAAAAGCTGTATGTTGAATTTGACCCTTCCTTCCCTGTGCTTCATGCATTTTAACTTCAGCTGGATCTTTGCTGTAAGGAGGTGGTGGTCAGATCCTGTGTCTGCTCCTCTTCTGACTCTGACATCCAGCAAAGAGTGCCTAAACTCTAAACGTATGGTTATATCTATAACCATAGTTATATGAGTATAGCGGACGCTCTGCGTCCTACTGAAACACATCCCTACGCCAGTATAATACTGAATAAAATCTCCACATGCACCTTTATACACCTATTCGCCTGGCCACACCCCCATCCGCTCCTCTACATAAGCAGGGGTGTGGCCATACTATCAGCTCCTTCCCAAGCCTTTCACCACCAGGGCGACGACCACGGGGTCCTCAGTGAGTCCGACGCAGAGCGTCCGCTATACTCATATAACTATGGTTATAGATATAACCGCACGTTATAGATCGTATAGCTACCGCTCTGCATCCTACTGGAACACAGGAGCTGAGCAGAGCGGAAGCTCGACAAATGTACCCGCTGAGGCCCCCCACAACTGGATACAGGAGCAAAGGCTAACATGATAAATGAACTTCACATCAGAAACATGAAGGTGAAGCCCCACATTCGTCCTAATCCCATTCCACTCAAGGCCTACAATGGACAGCCCATCCCCACAAGAGGAATATGCAGACTGAAGGTGAGAGTTAAAGGCAAAGTGCATCACCTCATGTTTGTAATAGTTCCAGATGGACATGACTCACTGTTGGGAGATGAAGCATGTGAACAATTGGGTCTAGTCAAGAGGATGTATAGCATCAAAACAAATGCACAGAACGATGTAGAGACAATAGTGGATCAGTATACAGATGTATTCCGAGGGTTTGGTGTCTTACCATACACGTACAAGATCCAACTAAAAGAGGATGCACAGCCAGTCATACATGCTCCCAGGCGGGTTCCAGCACCGCTCAGAGAAAAGGTGAAGCAAGAGCTCGACCGAATGATGTCACTGGAGGTTATAAAGAGAGTGGAGGAGCCCACTGAGTGGGTGAATTCGATGGTGTGTGCCAAGAAGCCAAATGGTGATATACGTCTGTGCATGGATCCAAAAGACCTAAATGCAAACATTAAAAGAGAGCATTATCAGATTCCAACAAGAGAGGAAATAACGAGTGAAATGGCCGGTGCAAAGTACTTCAGTAAATTGGATGCTTCACAGGGCTTTTGGCAGATCAAACTGCATGAAGACAGCACAAAGTACTGTACATTCAATACACCGTTTGGCCGCTACTTGTTCCAGAGGATGCCTTTTGGAATTTGCTCTGCTCCTGAAGTGTTCCACAGATCTATGGAGCACATACTGGAAGGTTTAGAAGGAGCACAGGTGTATGTGGATGATGTAGTGGTGTGGGGATCCACACTGGAGCAGCACAATGAGAGACTCATCAAAGTGTTGCAAAACGTCAAAAAGCATGGACTAAAGCTCAACCGAGCAAAATGCCAGTTTGGTGTGAGAGAAATCACCTTTCTGGGAGACAAACTTTCGAGTGCAGGTATCGAGCCTGACATCCGCAAGGTGAAAGCCATAGTGGAGATGCCGAGACCTGAAGATAAGCAAGGTGTGTTGAGAATGATGGGAATGATAAATTTCGTTGGAAAGTTCATACCAACTTTATCAACCAAGACAGTGCACCTCAGACAGCTGTTACACCACAAGTGTGACTTCAAGAAGAGGAGTGAACAACACTGAAAACCATGCTCACAACAGAACCAGTATTGACATTTTTTGACCCATCCAAAAGGATAAAGATTTCCACTGACTCATCCAAAAATGGAATTGGAGCAGTGCTGCTACAAGCTGATGGAGATGATTGGAGGCCAGTTGCCTATGCGTCAAGAACGATGACAGTAACTGAATGTCGCTATGCACAAATAGAAAAGGAGTGTTTAGGACGCGTGAATATTAAAGGCAACCAACTTGTGTTCAGCTTTTCGTTCAGCGTTTCTCTGATTGGCCACACGGCCAATCAATCAATCCACTAGCACACGCCCTCGCGCAAAGAGAGACGCGGCAAAAGCGCTGGTCGAACCAGCGGTGTTCTGTTGTGTGACTGTACTCTACAGCGGTGTTCTGTTGTGTGACTGTACTAAACACTTCCACCACATGACCGACATTTGACATACAGTACACCTCCTATCTATGTTGGGATTATGTTTGGTCATGACAAAACAATAAAAATCGCTACTGTTAGTAATGCTGCCACCACCCACTTCAATGACAGCTGCTCTTTAAGATATAGTTTATGCATTCGCAAAATATGAGAGCGCGCCGCTGTCATTGAAGGGCTTCCTACAACAGAGCACCGCCGCTGCTGCTGCTGAAGCTGTATCAAGCCGGCGGCGGTGCACGGACGCCGGGGAAAAACCACCGCGTCGCCCCGCTGGCGCTTCAGGCTCAGCAGCCTCCACGGGCGAAATAACATATAACGTTACAGTTCCACACTGATGTACAGTGAGTGTCTAATATGGCTGTCGCGAAGTCATGCCTCTCCCTCTGAAAGCCGATCCACGCTGTCATGTGTATCATAGACTACCAGATTCACTCGTGTATAAAAGCCCACACAGTTATGAAATGCGCTGAACTAGAAAGCGTAACGTTATTATGTTTCGCGTTCCATTGATTAACGCCATTACCTGCTGTGCTGTAGGAAGCAGAGGTACAGTAAGTTACAGTAGGTGTAGGTTACATGTTTAATCAAAGCCCATACAATTTTTTAGATGAATGATTGTGGATATAATATAGAAAACACATCATTATGATATTGTCAGAGGGAGAGGCATGACTTCGCGACAGCCATATTAGACACTCACTGTACATCAGTGTGGAACTGTAACGTTATATGTTATTTCGCCCGTGGAGGCTGCTGAGCCTGAAGCGCCAGCGGGGCGACGCGGTGGTTTTTCCCCGGCGTCCGTGCACCGCCGCCGGCTTGATACAGCTTCAGCAGCAGCAGCGGCGGTGCTCTGTTGTAGGAAGCCCTTCAATGACAGCGGCGCGCTCTCATATTTTGCGAATGCATAAACTATATCTTAAAGAGCAGCTGTCATTGAAGTGGGTGGTGGCAGCATTACTAACAGTAGCGATTTTTATTGTTTTGTCATGACCAAACATAATCCCAACATAGATAGGAGGTGTACTGTATGTCCACTGCTACCGCAGCTGAACACAAGTTGGTTGGACTTGGAACAGCAGCCCAACGCGTACACAAGTTGGTTGCCGCGCTGCCGCTCGCTTGCTCCTTGGATTTCATTTGGGACGTGGGCTTGCCTGCGCGTGGGGGCGGGGGGGCGCGGCCAATCAGAGAAAAGCCGAACACAAGTTGGTTGCCTTTAATATTCACGCGTTTAGGACTAGTGTATGGATTTGAAAAATTCCACAGTTACAGATGTGGGATTGGAAAACGAGGCGTCTCCCGCCGGTAGCAAGCTAGATGCCGGTGGTTGACGCAAGATGACGTCTTTTGACGCTGCTCTGCCTGGTTCAACCAGTAGGGGGAGTCGAGTTACACGGTGGAGAGAGGGAGCTATTCTACAATTGTGTGTGCATGCGACACTAGTCTTGGACATATTATTTTGCAATGTAATGCTTTTCTGTAGATTATTTGACTGTCATTGGTACAGTAATGGTGTGGTATTTTCGATTAACGTGCGTTTTTTATGTATAATCATCTAGATACAGTGCAGTATTATTCTTTACGAGACAACCCAACGTGCTGGCACCGAAGACCCGCCCCTACTCTGCCTCTGATTCGCAGAATGTGGCTCTAGTTAGGCTCTGGGGGGAATGTAACTGGATGGAACCCAGTTGTGAGTAGGCTGGTGGATCGTGTAGTGAATTAACTGGTAAGATAACTTAGGTTTACCATTTGTTTGTTTACTGCAGTTATGTCAGAACGACAATCAACTAATCAACTAACACTAGCAACTGCGCAAATAAAGCATATGAAGCATAGCATGTCAAGTTAACGTTATGGTCCCTCGAAAATAGAATGCGACCGCAAGGCTGGCCGTAACATTAGCTAACGTTCATTTAGCTGGATAGATGTACAGTACAGTAGCAGTACTGTCTATCTGTATGTCGTGTATGTCATATATGTTATGATGAATTGAAAATACAAGGCATGTTATGTTAAAATGTAAACTGGACCGTCGACTCTTGTGATCAGGCTGTCCTGTGGATCGAATAATCATATTTTAAAATAAATGCAACTACTGCAGAGTAGGAATATCATTTGAATATTATTCTTTTGGTAACGTTTTATTTCTGACTACAGTACAGTATGTATTGGGTTGGGTGGACTGTACATTGGATCCCAACCAACGATCCCAACCAACAAACTAGATTCTTGTACCGGATCTCCTCCCTGGTAAACAAGAATACCCTGAAGACTCTGGCAGGAGCACTCATTCAAGGGTACTATGACTATGCATGCACCTCATGGTACCAAAGCACCTCAAAGGCGCTTAAAACAAAATTACAAACATCACAAAACAAACTGGTCAGACTACTACTTGACCTTACCCCCAGAACCCACCTCACCCCTGCCCACTTTGACAACCTAGGATGGCTTAGAGTAGACGACAGAGTACAGCAACTTGCAATGGGCCTGGTCTACAAGATACACTATAATGTCATGTATGTTGTGTATGTCATAAATGTCTATATGAATTGAAAATGGGGGACCCTGATGGAAACAAGACAAACATCTTTCTCAGGTCTGCATCCCCTTAACAATTGTATGTATTGAGCCGTACTGTATTGTACCCATTCTGCAATCTGTTAAATAAAGTTTTCATTCATTCATTCATTCCAACCCAACCCCCCACCCACCTACTGTACACAACCTCCTCCAATGTACAGTTTCTACGTCAAGTGTATATACTCTCTTTTTTAGACTATTTTTGTATCACAAAGTACTGTATTTGTAAATAGCTACAGGCTATTCAATGGCACATTTTCATATTATTCCTTGCACACGGCTTAATATTTCTCTTTTCTAACAGGGGCGAGTGGGAAAAGTGGTGTGGACTGGTTGGGGACCAATATCAGGCTGGCATCAAAGAGGGTGGTGTCAGATCCAGTCAAGACATTCTCATGGCTCTGTAAAGAACTCATGCTTAAGGGACCCAACACAGAGAAGGTCTTAATATACTGCAAGAGCATTTTTCTGACTGCTCTCTGCTCTACACAGATGTGTTCAAGCCGACCCTTGGGAGTATGTTTTTTCACCCAGAGGGAGCAAAAGACATTTCAGGCAATAGACTAGTGGACATGTTCCACTCAGAGACACCTTCAGACATCTTCAACTCCTTGAAAGACCAGGTGGAAAAGTTTTGCAGGAGAGGAGTAATACTGTAGGAATAACGTTGCTCACCCTTGAGTTACCATTGTGCTTCCTTTATGTTAATAAATAAATATCATTTGTGTTTACAAACCTGGTCATTTCTGAACCTACAGTACGTAGAAAGGTTAACCATCTGTACATTAGTGTGGTAGTGAAAGTTTAACCTTCTGTAGTTTCACCCTTTTTAAGTTTTAAATAGACAATAATAAAAATAGTAAGATAAAATAGACAGAGTAAAATAGTGCAGTGCAATAAAATAGTAGAATAGAATAGATACAATTTTTTTTTAATAATTTTATTAACATTAACATAGTCAATACACACAATTGTTAAGGGGATGCAGACCAGAGAAAGACGTTTGTCTTGTTTACATCAGGGTCCTGTATGCCTCCAAATTCACACTAAAATGTGAGAATAATTAAATCACAACAGAGTTCTTCCTGGGATCCTCTGTCTGTGGCGTTCGTAAACGCTCATTGATCCGATCACGAACTGCTCCATACTCAAAAACACTATAGCGGCGTTTAACCATATCGAGCAACGACTGTCGTAGGTTGAGAGGTAAGGCAGACTTTCCCTGTAGGCCGCTCCAATTAACCTTCTGAGCCCACAGTTGGTATGTTGGAAAGTCAATTAGCAACATGAACATTCGAGCTGCATAGTCATCGGCTCGATTGCCGGCTTTGCTAGACATTTCGTACGACTTTTGCTCGTCTTCTGCTGAAATGGTTTGCAGTTGTATGTCAGGCAAAAGTTTTTTATCCGGTTGAATCCAGCGTGATGCTATTAGCTTTTTGGCAGCCGTAAGACCGGACAAGATTAGCCTCTTTACATGTACAAAGTGTGATAACTGAGAGACATTATTCAGCAACAATACAGAAGGCAGTACAGGTATTGTCAGAAATAAAAATTCTGATAATAGCGTGGTTACTTCTACCCAAAATATCTTAACAGGAGGGCATTCCCAATACATATGCATAAATGTACCACCATCACCGTTTAAACATAAGGAACATCGAGAGTCTTGTTTAAGCCCCATTCGGTTCAGTCGTATAGGAGTCAGGTAAGTACTATGAATAAAATTAAGATTAATCTGTTGATGATCCGGGTTGCGTGACGATAGCCGAACGTTTGCCCAGACTTCAGCCCAATCAAAATCTACTTCCAAGTCTGGTATATCCTTCCTCCAAACTGAGTCTAGGGGAAGGACTTCATACGAAGACGTAAGTAAGTGACGATAAAAGTCAGAGACGAAGCCTCTCGATGTCTCCTTTTCATAAAATAATTTGTGATATCTGTGGTGCTCAAGTGGTATCTTTAATGGGACTCCATGAGCCTTCAAAGTTGCTAATAACTGTAGATAGAAATAATATGTGGAGCTGGTGAGGTTAAATTTGTTATGTATATCTTGATAGCTACAGAAACCCCGGTCATTGAAGATATCTCCCAAAGTATGTATGCCCTTCTTTTCCCATTTGGGAAATCTGATAGGTTGTTGTGCAATAAGGAGTGCATTGTTATTAAATATGGGAGAATGGCTATGCCATTTCTGTAGGTTAGTAAATTTTTTCTGTGTGTCACGCCATATCCGGATCACATGTGTAATAAGAGGGCCAAATTTCAAGTTGCATTGCTTAATTGATAAGTTGGTGTATACTACATCCTGCAGTCTCTGTGTTGCCACTATGTTTTCTTCTAATGTTCTCCAGGATACAGATGCTTGAGAATCAAACCAGGTGATCAGTGGTCCTAAAGAGTACGCTTTAAAATAGTGGTAGAAGTCTGGAAATGCTAAACCTCCATTGGCTTTGTTTCTCTGTGCGGTGGATCTTTTAATTCGTGGAGGTTTGTTGTTCCAAATAAATTTATATGCGGCAGAGTGTCATTTTTTCCAGTAACCAGCAGGGGGGGGGGGGGGGGGGTAACAGTAGCATTGAGCTGAAGAAGTTGATTCTGGGTAAGACATCCATCTTAACTATTGATACTCGGGCCTGTACTGAGTTTTTAAGTGTTGACCACCTGTCAAAGTCATTTGTGATCCTATCTTGGATTCCTGTATAATTATACTTCACTGTTTGGCATATAGTGGGGAATATTTCAACTCCAAGACATCTAAAGTGTTCTACCATTTGTATATTTTCTGGAAGGAAGGTAGCCTTCGCAGTGACATTAAGTGGAAGGAAGGCCGATTTTGGCCTGTTTATCCTAAATCCTGATTGCCAAAATCATCTATCAGCTTGAGAAGATGAGGCAGTGAGGTGGTAGGGTTTTGCATGAACAATATTACATCGTCCGCATATAAACTAATATGATGCTGTGTGCCCCTAATTGAGATCGGCTCTATGGATTGGGATTGTCTTATAGACTCTGCTAAAGGTTCTAAGGATAGAGCAAATAATCCGGGACTAAGAGGACAACCCTGTCTGGACAAGCGCAAAACAGGAAAGAGAGGGGAGGTGAATTTACCTGTTATAACCATGGCCGATGGCTCTGTGTATAGTACTTTTATCATATTAATGATTTTTTTTTTAATATATATATATATACATTTTCACACATTTATTTTGAAGGCTAAACGTCCTAATCTGTTTTTCCGGACCGGAAATCTTATTGTTGTTGCTTGGCTACTCTAAACTGGTAGTAATGAGCCACGAGAGAAGCTGGAGTTTAAATTGAGGTTGTATTGTCTTTTTGGCTGAATGCTCCAGAAAATCTAATTTGACTTGATTTCAACTATCCACTCCATTCAATCAGTACCATTGCAAGCCGTATAGCTCTCCAATGTCCTGCATTATTACAGTGACAGTGCATATTCGACCCTGTTGGAAGAGTGACAACTTGAAATTAAATTTGTTATTTGGAGATAAGACACACCGGGGCACTAAGAGCTTTCTAGTGTCCATATCAAGTTACTCTAGTGTTGGTCCATATAACCATATGGACGTGTATAGCTGGACATGGACTGCGGGTGCGTGGTTGAGCTTCTGTCCTTGAAGCTTATACACTTGCCTTATAAGTGTTTATCATCAGTAACCTACTATCTTGTGCGGATATAAACCACCTACAAGGACAATGTTTGGTTGGTTGCACATTTTTAGCACAGCCTTCTAATATTGGACTGTATCCTACAACTGATTCCCTACTGTAATGAGACACTCAATACAGACCGGTACATGATGCAACCTACCCTCTGTTTTATCCACAGTAAGAATTAGGACTGGGCGATTCTTGTTAAAATGTGAATCACGATTCTTCTCTCTAAGAATTGAGATCACGATTTTCTCATACGACTCTTATTTTCTCAATAAAATAATTTATTGCACTTCTTCAGACAACACAACATATAGGAAAGTGCTTGACTTAAACTTAAATATATATGAAAGTGCTTGACTTAAACTGAGACTGCATAGGTCTATGAATCGAGATCGCGATTATTCTTTTTTTATTTTTTATTTTATTTAATTTTTTTAGATTAATTGCCCAGCCCTAGTAAGAATACAGCTCTCTCTATCTCAGGTAGCATAGAGTAAAGGTTAGTTACCACGTTTTTCTCTAGGCTATTTTGGTATTTAGGGTTTTGCTTGCATCTCACAGATGCTTCGGCAAGGGAAGGGGTGTTTTCTGTGTTCTTTGTGTGTTTTCTACAGTATTACTTGTTCTCGTTTTGTGTTTTCTGTACTGTATTATGTGTTCTTGGTTCTAGTTTTTGTGTTTTCTGTACTGTATTACTTGTTTTTGTCTTTTGATTTTACACATTCAAGGTCAACCAAAATCTCGGGTCTACATGGTACCCTGTTCTTTACACATCTTCTCTTTCCCAAGACATGACTCAGCCAGGTGTAGCCAGCTCGATAGGAGGAAATGGTCTTAATCTTATTACTTTGAATTGCAGAGGCATTAATAACCCAGTTAAACATAGTAAGGTTCTCCACCACCTTCACCAATTAAAGGCTCATATTATTTTTCTGCAGGAGACTCATCTTAAAACCTCACAACATTCCAGTCTTAGAAGCAGATGGGTGGGTCAAGTGTTTCACTCCTCATTTCAGAGTAAGGCCAGGGGGGTGGCTATTCTAATTCACAGATCAGTACCTTTTACATGTTCCAATGTGATTGCAGACCGCAATGGCAGATATGTAATTGTCAGCGGTAGGTTATTTAACACAAATGTACTCCTTGTCAATATCTATGCTCCTAACTGGGACAATGGGGATTTTTTTTAATCTGTTTTTTCCACTCTCCCTGACATGTCTTCCCACATGTTGATAGTAGGAAGTGACTTTAACTGCTGGCTGGATCCACATTTGGACCGTTCCTCCACTAAACCTACTACTTTGACAACCTCAGCTAGGGTAGTCCGGACCTTTATGTCTGATTATGCGGTTTCTGACCCTTGGAGATTATCTAACCCATCTGGTAAAGTATACTCCTTCTTCTCACCAGTCCACCACACCTTTACATGTATAGACTACTTCCTTGTAGACATTCCGTATCTTCATGCTTATATAATCCAATAATTATCTCTGATCATGCCCCTGTTACCCTATTAGTAGTCTTTCAGGCTGCCACCAATCTACGACCACCCTGGCGTCTGAACACCCACCTGCTCAGTAAAGACGACTTTGTGAATTTTGTGTCAAACCAAATAGACTTTTTCTTAAGTACAAATAGAACCCCAAGCATCTCTGCATCGACTCACTGGGAAACTTTGAAAGCCTAGCTATCTCAGAGGCAAAATAATTTCATATGCTGCATATGAGAGGAAACAGAAAAATACCAGACTATCTGTGCTGAAGCGCAGTATCGCTCAATTAGACAATATATATGCTGTATCACCATCTCCAGATGCTTATAAGGAGCGTCTAGCTTTGCAAGCAGAACATGATACACTACTGACAGATCAGGTTACTGAACTGCTTATCAAATCTAGAAGTACTTATTACGAACAAGGAGATAAAGCCAATAAATTGCTAGCTCACAAGCTGCGCCAGGTCTCGTCTTCACACCAGATTCCTAAAGTCCGCACATCGTCTGGGATATCCTTAGACCCCAAAGAGATCAATAACGAATTTAAGCGTTTCTACCAATCTTTATATACATCTGAAATCGAACCCGATATCTCAGAATTAGATGACTTCTTCCACTCCCTCGATATTCCTTTAATTAGCCAAGACCTGGTAGGAAAATTAGAACAGCCACTTACTACTGAAGAACTATCTATGGCCGTAAAATCTCTTCAATCCGGGAAAAGTCCAGGACCGGACGGCTACTCAGCAGAGTTCTACAAGAAGTTTCTTTTTAAGATAGCCCCTATCCTAAACAAAATGTACAATGAAGCATTTGTAAATGGCACTCGCCCACAGACTCTTACCGTAGCCACGATCTCTCTAATACTTAAAAAAAAACAAAGACCCTCTGGAATGTGCTTCATATCGTCCAATCAGCCTACTAAATGTAGACTATAAAATCTTAGCCAAGCTCCTAGCAATACGTTTAGAATCAGTCCTTCCGTCAATTATCTCACCTGATCAAACAGGATTTATAAAAAATAGACACTCATTCTTTAATCTCAGACGTTTAGTTAACATCATACATAACCTCTCTATGACCAATACTTCTGAGGCTGTCATATCCCTAGACGCAGAGAAGGCATTCGACAGGGTGGAATGGAAATACCTTTTCCACACCCTAAATAAATTCGGCTTTGGCTCTAAATTCACTACTTGGATACGACTTTTGTATTCATCCCATCAAGCCTCAGTCAGGACTAATGACACACAATCCAGTTGGTTTCCCCTACAGCACTCAACATGTCAAGGTTGCCCTTTAAGTCCTTTATTATTTGCCCTTGCCATAGAACCTCTTGCAATAGCACTCCGCCTTAACCCTCTCATCAAAGGTATATTTAGATACGGCCATGAACATAAGGTATCGTTGTATGCGGACGATTTATTATTGTATACATCTGGGCCCTCATTCATCAACGTTGCGTACACACAGATATGTGCTTAACTCGTGCGTACGACCATTTCTAAGAAAAGTGTGGGATTTATCAATTTGAACGTGAACTAGACTTTGTGCGTATGTCTACGCACAGCCCAGAGCATGCGTAGCTGGCGCCCGTTGGTAGAATATATTATTACAACAAGGAAATAAGCTTCTGTGCATTAGTTTCAACACTGGCGTGTTATGTATGAACCGTAATTAATTATAGTTCATTGTAAAATAGCAACAGTAGTGTAATTATGGTCAAAACCCTATAAATAGCATTTGGAATAATAGGTATTTATCTCCGAATGAATGCAGCATGGTTTATATAGCGTTATCGGAATATACAGGGTGTACTGACTGACTGCGCTCCGCGTAGCTCAACTCGTTATTATTTTGCGCACAGACCGCAGAAACACGGGAACGTTTTGATTATATTTAAAAAGCTTTACGTTAAACGAAACAAGAGGAATTTCGAAGCTGTAAGCAGAATACAAGTCATATGAACACCCACGATATAGTGTTCTTCCCCCTTCCTACTGTATAAGAAAGAATAAAAAACGCATTGCAATGAGAACAGGGTGTATGTGTATTACAAAATAACTAGTCTAAACACTATTATCCCTGTACCCAAAAAATCCAAGCCTGCTTGCCTCAACGAGTACCGCCCTGTAGCTCTCACCTCCATAGCCATGAAGTGCTTTGAGAAGCTAGTAAAGGGCTACATCTGCTCCTCCCTCCCCATCAACATGGACCCCCTGCAATTTGCATACCGCCCCAACAGGTCCACGGAGGACGCCATAGCCCATGTGCTGCACACAGCAGCATCACACCTGGACAAGAGGCAGGGGAACTATGTGAGAATGCTATTCATCGACTACAGCTCGGCATTCAATACCATAGTCCCCTCCATACTCATAGCCAAGCTCAGGGACCTGGGCTTGAACTATGACCTCTGCCAGTGGGTCTTGGACTTCCTGACTGGCAGACCCCAGGTGGTGAGAGCAGGCAACTGCACCTCCTCATCCATCACCCTCAACATAGGGGCCCCCCAGGGCTGTGTTCTGAGTCCCCTCCTCTACTCCCTGTACACACACGACTGTGTGGCTCAGCGGAGTAGCAATACAATCATCTAATTGCCCAGGAAGGAATCACCAATCAGAGATTGTCACAGGCTGGTAGTGAACTGGACTTGTGTCATGGTCACTGATGACAGTAAGGAGGGCCACTGCAACACCCTGAAGCTCTGGCTCATCAGGTGTGTCCTGAAGGAATGAAAGAGACATAATAATCACAAATAAATCCATGGTTTCTACAAAGTGCAGCACAAAGCTAAGTATATGGAGTTGTGTTTGTAAGTTGTTTATATTTTAGTTAGAACAATTTTTTTGGTGAGAAGGTTATTTTTATTTAACCAGGTTTGTCCCGTCGAGATCAAATATCTCTTTCACAAGGGAGACCTGGAAGGAAGGAAGACTGATACTTAGCATTTTGATTAACTGTTCACTTAATATACAGTTGTACTGTAAATTATTTTTACTCGGACTCACTGTGCAGGTTTTGAAAAATCCAGCGACTTCCTCATGCAGATACACAGGCAGGGCATGGAGAACAGTGGTACGCCTGGTGTGAACATCATGGATTTCCTATTAAGATGTAAGATTAAGAAGAAGAAAAAGAATTGTATTATATGGAAATGTTTACTGAACAAAGCGGATTTTAAACAGTCCAATCAGATATGTCCACAAATAACATGTTCACATCTTTAATGCAATCAGAAAAATGGCAAACACAATGGTGGACTAATTGTAAAATTCAAGAGCTCATTTGAATCATTGAACCTGTTCAATGTTACAGAGGTTCGACCTATGACATGTATAATAATCTATTCACCTGTTTATCGTGGATTTTTAAAATGTGAGCCAAAGCATCTGCTGTGTTCCCAGTTTTGGACGCCTTCTGTCTGAATAACGTCATCAGTCGAGGAAGATGGCGGTCAAGCTCAGCGTAGAATGTGTTGGGCAGGTTCTGGTTGGTAATCAGCTGGAACTCTGCATACACCTATATTTAAAAACAGCAGGACAATATAGTATATCAACATCAATTAGTCACTTCAACTTGGTGGATCTCTTACTTTGTTTGGTTTGGGCTTCAGAGCATGACGGCGGGATTTCTGGTCAACCATGTCATTACATGCTTTGCGGAATCGGTCGCTGATGACTAGCTCACGGGGGCGCACAGAACACACACGCAGATGCGCCGCTAGAGTATATAAACCAGGCTTAATGTTGGAGCCAGATTCAGTCCTTAATATTTATTTATTTATTTAGTTAAAAATATGAAGCAATATTGTTTGGAAAATGATTTGAAATTAACTTGATTGATAACATCTTTTATTTGTTATGACTTGGATGTGTGTTGCTTCAACAACGTGGAGGCGTGTCTGGTCCAGCCCATTTTGAACCGGTGATTACAGCACCCTGGTGTGTGAACTCACTTTATCAATGGACTGGTGCGCTAGTAAAAAACATGACACTGGAATGTAAGGCATGCAGCCCAGACGGTTTTTGACCGCCGCAAGCGCTATGGATTTGGAACTTTAAAAATTGGAAACAGGACACCATGCAACGGGAATAAGCCAGCACACCTCCACGTCATCCGGTAGGAACCCATTCACGCTAAACAAAGCTTCAAGTAAATGACAATAAATACTCTTTTATATAAACCAAACAATTCATCTCAGCTGTTTTCTTACGGAAAAGCGCATGCGCGCGTCAACCAAGGCTGTGGATCTCACATTGTCAAAAACCAGGCATGCAATACTTGCGCCTTTGTTTAAGGAACATCACTGGAAATTGATTGCTGGAAATAACGTTACGTTTGTTTGCTTCAAAGATTGTGTATCGAACATTCCACGTTACTACTGGGAACGAGGTTAACTATGGACGGAGTTCAATGAATGGATACGTGCCACTCATTGGATGCGCGTCTGTGAAGCACTGACGTCATTTCATAGTGTTATCCCCGTCGTCGGATAATAATCAAGAAACGAATCAAGTCGAAGTATCAGTCGACGACGATGTTTGAATTAAATTGAAAAACATGTGCAATAAATGCACCATTTCAGTTATTTGTTGGAACCAAATCAAACATTAAAGGAAAATGGAACGTTTGGTGGAAGAAATTGACGCTGTACATTCCAATAGATTACAAGAATTGAAAGCATCTAGAAGCGCCAAATTGGGTGTTTTAACCAGAAGGAAAAATGAAATCTTTGATTTAATGAAGCATACATGCCAGGTGGAAATCGTTAAATCAAAAGTGGAAAATGAGTTCAACAAAGCATATCAAGAACTGAATGATGTAAATGATTGTGTCAAAACTTTATTGTCAGTAATGTCAGAGGATGATGTTAAACTTGATCAAAGTGAGTGGTACATCCCTAAAATAATACCAGTGGATGAATTCAAAGACTGTGTATTACAATGGATTGATCAAAATGAAAAGGTGACTGATGATGATGCTACAATGAATATTGCAATTACAGTGGATGATATTGCCCCAAAGGACAGTGTTTCCAATGTGCGATCAAGACGCTCATCAAAATCTTCAAGATCATCCATAGCATCTCTTAAAATGCAATTGGAAAGTGAACAAGCTGAACTAGCAGTCAAGGCTGAAGGGCTTAAAAGGAAGCAACAGCTTGAGATAAAAGAAGCAGAGCTCCAAGCTGAGAAAGAAAAGCTTGAGATGGAGAAGGAAAATATTGAGATGGAAACTCAGATGGCTGCTAACAAAGCAAAGTTGGGCATTATCAAAGGATATGAATTATCACATGAATTAACACAAACTGTACCTAAAGAAATGCAACAATCGGATGGAATGAATGAATACCTGGAAGAATACATTCAAGAGGAAACGGAACAACAACCAGAAAAGCTGTCATGGACAGCCGGTTTGGACAGCACCAACATGGATGATGTTCCAACCAGATCAAGGCCCACTCACAAGAACCAGTGGAAAGAGCAACCCATGGAACTATGACAGAATACGAATCTGTGCGTAAAAAAATACCATCACAACTAACATATCAAAGGCATCAATAATACGACCCTTTGACATCAGTCTATGCCACGCATACAATTAATCCTCCTCTAGGTGGCACCAAAGTACAAGCTATGTCATATGAAAATACTTCATCTTTCAGACCGTATGACCTCCCTGCTTTTACAGGTGCATGCCACTTCATGCCACATGGTACAGATGCACAAGGACATGTAGGACCATCAACACAACCACACAGTAAAGGACCTACAACAAATACCCAGGACACAAGTAAAAAGCATGAATTTTACAGTCTGGTGAACCTAATGGAAGGTCAAAATAGGATAACAGAAACTCTGATTAAGCAGCAAGGACAATTCACTTTGCCATCAATCACTATCCCTGTCTTTAAAGGAGACCCTCTGGAATACCAATTCTTTATAAGAGCCTTTGAACATGGCATTGAGAGGAAAACTGAGAACCGCCAGGATATGCTGTATTTTCTGGAGCAATTCACATCAGGTCAACCAAGGGAACTGGTGCGCAGTTGCCAATACATGCTTCCAGACACAGGTTACACTACAGCAAAGGAGCTTTTAAAGAAGCATTTCGGTAACGAACACAAGATTGCCACTTCATACTTGGACAAAGTGCTCAGCTGGCCAATAATCAAAGCTGAAGATGCAGAGGCCTTGCAGGCTTATGCTGTGTTTCTCAATGGTTGTCTCAATGCCATGAGCTCTGTTGAGTACTTGGAGGAATTGAACCATCCAACTAACATGAGAGCCATTCTCAGTAAATTAGCCTACAAGACGCAAGAAAGATGGAGATTCAGAGCTTGTGAATTACAGGATCGTTATGGAACAAGGCCAAAATTTCCAGAGCTGGTGGAATTTATAAACTATCAATCCAGAATCCTATCACATCCGTTGTTTGGAAGCTTAAATCCCACACAGACAAGAAGGCCCGTCATACCACCACCAGGCAAGCCCTTCCTCTCTAAAGACAGAAGGCCTAAGAGTGCATACAGTGGATTCGCTACCAATGTGGCAAAGGTGACAGGCAGCTTCTACAAGCAGGCTGTAACCGAATGTGTGGATAAAGCACCAATAAAAACAACCAACGAATGTTTACATTGCAAGGGAAGCCATGAGCTCAGTTCATGTTCACAACTGAAAAAGAAAACGCATGAAGAAAAACTGGAATTCTTGAAGAAAAAAGGGGTGTGTTTTGGATGTTTCGAAGTCGGTCACATGAGCAAAGGTTGTCAAAAGAGACTTACCTGTCAAGTGTGTTCTCTCAAACATCCCACAATCCTGCACATCAACAGAAAATATCCTAATATAGAGAAGGATGAAAACTCTAAAGATACAGCCGTGACAGTATACACAAATCAAGCTGAGGTGTGGAGTGACACTGGGGCCGGTAAATCAGAATGCAAACTCGCCATAGTTCCTGTAAAAATCAAAATGAAGAAAAGTGATAAGGTGATTCTCACATACGCCTTTATGGATCCAGGAAGTTCTGCAACATTCTGCACAGAGTCCTTGCTCAGACAGCTGCAGGCCACAGGAAGCAGAACTACCGTTTTGTTAAGGACTATGAACGAGGAACAGGTCATAAAGACATCCATGGTAAACGGCATGGAAATCAGTGCTCTTGACAGCAATGAGTATTTGGAACTCCCAGAGGTTTACTCACACTCCGCGATCCCTGTGAAAGCTGAAAATATCCCAGACCAGGAGGATATAAAGCAATGGCCATATCTACACCAAGTGAAACTTCCTAGAATAAAAGCAGAAATCGGACTGCTGATCGGCAACAACGTTCCAAAGGCTTTGGAGCCATGGATGATAATTAACAGCCAGGGAAAAGGACCTTTTGCTGTTAAAACCACTCTCGGATGGACAGTCAATGGGTCACTCACACAGGGCACTGGGTATAGAATAGAAGAATACATTCAAGAGGAAACGGAACAACAACCAGAAAAGCTGTCATGGACAGCCGGTTTGGACAGCACCAACATGGATGATGTTCCAACCAGATCAAGGCCCACTCACAAGGAACCAGTGGAAAGAGCAACACATGGAACTATGACAGAATACGAATCTGTGCGTAAAAAAATACCATCACAACTAACATATCAAAGGCATCCAGAATACGACCCTTTGACATCAGTCTATGCCACGCATACAATTAATCCTCCTCTAGGTGGCACCAAAGTACAAGCTATGTCATATGAAAATACTTCATCTTTCAGACCGTATGACCTCCCTGCTTTTACAGGTGCACGCCACTTCATGCCACATGGTACAGATGCACAAGGACATGTAGGACCATCAACACAACCACACAGTAAAGGACCTACAACAAATACCCAGGACACAAGTAAAAAGCATGAATTTTACAGTCTGGTGAACCTAATGGAAGGTCAAAATAGGATAACAGAAACTCTGATTAAGCAGCAAGGACAATTCACTTTGCCATCAATCACTATCCCTGTCTTTAAAGGAGACCCTCTGGAATACCAATTCTTTATAAGAGCCTTTGAACATGGCATTGAGAGGAAAACTGAGAACCGCCAGGATATGCTGTATTTTCTGGAGCAATTCACATCAGGTCAGCCAAGGGAACTGGTGCGCAGTTGCCAATACATGCTTCCAGACACAGGTTACACTACAGTAAAGGAGCTTTTAAAGAAGCATTTCGGTAACGAACACAAGATTGCCACTTCGTACTTGGACAAAGTGCTCAGCTGGCCAATAATCAAAGCTGAAGATGCAGAGGCATTGCAGGCTTATGCTGTGTTTCTCAATGGTTGTCTCAATGCCATGAGCTCTGTCGAGTACTTGGAGGAATTGAACCATCCAACTAACATGAGAGCCATTCTCAGTAAATTAGCCTACAAGACGCAAGAAAGATGGAGATTCAGAGCTTGTGAATTACAGGATCGTTATGGAACAAGGCCAAAATGTCCAGAGCTGGTGGAATTTATAAACTATCAATCCAGAATCCTATCACATCCGTTGTTTGGAAGCTTAAATCCCACACAGACAATAAGGCCCGTCATACCACCACCAGGCAAGCCCTTCCTCTCTAAAGACAGAAGGCCTAAGAGTGCATACAGTGGATTCGCTACCAATGTGGCAAAGGTGACAGGCAGCTTCTACAAGCAGGCTGTAACCGAATGTGTGGATAAAGCACCAATAAAAACAACCAACGAATGTTTACATTGCAAGGGAAACCATGAGCTCAGTTCATGTTCACAACTGAAAAAGAAAACGCATGAAGAACTGGAATTCTTGAAGAAAAAAGGAGTGTGTTTTGGATGTTTTGAAGTGGGTCACATGAGCAAAGGTTGTCAAAAGAGACTTACCTGTCAAGTGTGTGCTCTCAAACATCCCACAATCCTGCACATCAACAGAAAATATCCTAATATAGAGAAGGATGAAAACTCTAAAGATACAGCCGTGACAGTATACACAAATCAAGCTGAGGTGTGGAGTGACACTGGGGCCGGTAAATCAGAATGCAAACTCGCCATAGTTCCTGTAAAAATCAAAATGAAGAAAAGTGATAAGGTGATTCTCACATACGCCTTTATGGATCCAGGAAGTTCTGCAACATTCTGCACAGAGTCCTTGCTCAGACAGCTGCAGGCCACAGGAAGCAGAACTACCATTTTGTTAAGAACTATGAACGAGGAACAGGTCATAAAGACATCCATGGTAAACGGCATGGAAATCAGTGCTCTTGACAGCAATGAGTATTTGGAACTCCCAGAGGTTTACTCACACTCTGCGATCCCTGTGAAAGCTGAAAATATCCCAGACCAGGAGGATATAAAGCAATGGCCATATCTACACCAAGTGAAACTTCCTAGAATAAAAGCAGAAATCGGACTGCTGATCGGCAACAACGTTCCAAAGGCTTTGGAGCCATGGATGATAATTAACAGCCAGGGAAAGGGACCTTTTGCTGTTAAAACCACTCTCGGATGGACAGTCAATGGGCCACTCACACAGGGCACTGGGAACGTCGTTACCACAAACAGGATATCTCTGGTAAGGATTGAGGAATTGCTGGAACAGCAGATGAAATATGATTTCCCAGAGCGCCAGCACGAAGAGCGCCTAGAGATGTCTCAAGAAGACCATATATTCATGGGAAAGGTCTCAAACTCAGTAAAGCTGCAAGACAGGCATTACAATATCGGATTGCCTTTACGGACTGACGAAGCTGAGTTCCCAAACAACCGCTGTCTCGCTGAGCAAAGGGTCATGAGCTTGAAACGAAAGCTGTTAAAGAACCCACAATTTCATGAGGAATATAGAACAATTATGGCTGACAATCTGAAGAGAGGTTTTGCTATCCAAACAACATCCGACAACAAGCAAAAGGAAGCCAAGGTTGGAAAGACGTGGTATATTCCCCACCATGGGGTTTACCACCCTAGAAAGGACAGGCTACGAGTGGTGTTCGACTGTGGAGCTACCTACCAAGGTGTGTCACTAAACTCTCAGCTTCTACAAGGCCCAGACCTCACCAGCAACCTCACTGGTGTCCTCACAAGGTTTCGGCAAAGGGCCGTTGCCTTCATTACAGATGTGGAGGCCATGTTCCATCAAGTGAGAGTACCGGATGAAGACTCAGATCTTTTAAGATTCTTGTGGTGGCCCGATGGAAAGCTGGACACAGACCTCGAGGAGTATAAGATGGTTGTACACATTTTTGGAGCCACATCATCTCCAAGCTGTGCAACTTTCGCTTTACAGCAGTGTGCAAGAGACAACATTGGCAACTTTGACCCAGGGGTCATACAGACTGTGCTCAGAAACTTTTACGTGGATGATTGTCTAAAGTCAGTAAAGTCTGAGCAAGAGGCCATACAACTCTCCAAAGACCTCATCAGTCTGTGTGCCACGGGTGGGTTTAAGCTAAACAAGTGGATCAGCAACAGCAGGTCGTTGCTTCTCTCCATCCCAGAACAGATCCGAGCGCAAGGGGTGAAAGATCTAGATCTGGATCAGGATGCACTGCCCATCGAAAGAGCCCTTGGGGTACAATGGTGTACCCAGTCGGATTCATTTGCCTTCAAAATACAGCTTCAAGACAGGCCGCTTACCAGACAAGGGATCTTGTCTATGGTGAGCTCTATCTATGATCCTTTGGGTATGTTGGCACCCGTTGTCCTCTCCGCAAAGCAGATACTGCAAGAGCTGTGCGGATTAAAGCTAGCTTGGGATGATCACATACCTCAACACCTGCAAAGAAGATGGTTGACCTGGCTAGCCGACCTGTCCCAGCTGGAAAACTTCAAAGTTAAGAGATGCTTCATGCCAGAGGATTTTGGAAACCTAATCTCTGCGCAGCTCCATCACTTCTCAGACGCAAGTGAAAGTGGTTACGGCACAGTCTCCTACCTAAGGCTGCTGGACGACAGGCACAAAGTCCACTGCGCGTTTGTCATGGGCAAAGCAAGGGTGGTACCATTAAAACCCATCACCATCCCAAGGCTCGAGCTTACAGCATCAGCAATGGCTGTACGAATGGATACCTTTCTGCAGGCAGAACTTGAACTCCCTTTGATCCCATCGGTCTATTGGACAGACAGCACATCTGTGCTTAAGTATCTGAACAATGAAACCTCAAGATATCACACCTTTGTTGCCAACAGAGTGAGCAACATCCGTACGGAATCTGATGTTACACAGTGGAGGTATGTCAACGGCACTCTGAATCCCGCTGACTGCGCATCGAGAGGCTTATCAACAGCTCGCTTCTTGAATTCAACATGGATACAAGGTCCTGAATGCATGCAACATCCAGAATCGGAGTGGCCACAATGCCCAGAATGCACATTGACAAAGGACGATCCGGAAGTAAAGGTCTTCACTATAATTGTTGCTCCTGTGGATCAGTCTGTGAATACAGTCATGAAATGAATCACCTACTATTCTGAGTGGCATCGTCTCAGAAAAGCTGTAGCATGGATATTGAGGATTAAAGCAACACTAAAAAAGGCCTGCAAAGAAAAGAAGGAAACTAAAGGTGCACCGGAAAAGAAAAAAGGAAATTGCAAAGCTCTGTTGTCTGTTGATGACTTACAGGAAGCCGAACATGCCATTATCCAATTTTGTCAATCAACAGAATACAAAGAGGAACTAGAGTCACTAAGGAAAAGAACGGCTGTGAAGAAGACCAGTCACATCCATAAACTTACCCCAGTTCTTCATGATGAGCTAATAAGGGTCGGTGGAAGATTGGTCAGGTCTGCAATGCCCCCTGAGGCCATGCACCCCGCCATTCTGCCAAGAAAACATCATGTAACGACATTAATCATCAGACATGTCCACAAAACCGTTGGACACAGCGGGCGGAACCATACACTATCACGCCTGAGGCAAAAGTATTGGATACCTAAGGTCAACTCTGCAGTCAGGGCAGTGATCGCAAAGTGTGTCCACTGTAGGAGGTCGAGTAGCGTCAGAGGTACACAATACATGGCAGACTTACCCCAGGACAGGCTGCTACCTGACCAACCACCTTTCACAAACGTGGGTGTAGACTACTTCGGCCCATTTGAAATGAAAAGAGGGAAAACAATGTTGAAACGGTATGGCGTGATCTTCACGTGCCTGAATATCCGAGCAGTGCACTTGGAGGTTGCTCATACGCTTAATACAGACTCGTGCATTAATGCAATAAGAAGATTTGTAGCCAGACGAGGCACAGTCAAGACCATGAGATCTGATAATGGAACAAATCTTGTCGGGGCAGAACGAGAGCTACGAGAGTCTATTCAAGATCTGGACAATCTCAAGATTCACGCCACCTTACTTGAGAAAGGCATATCATGGACATTCAACCCACCTGTCGGATCACACCACGGTGGAATATGGGAGAGACAAATAAGAACAGTCAGACGCATTCTTGGAGCTTTAACACGGGAACAGACTCTGGATGAGGAAGGATTGACTACACTTTTATGTGAAGTGGAAGCCATAATTAACGATCTGCCCATCTCTAAAGCTTCCAATGACCCTCTGGATCTGGAACCTCTCACACCAAATCACCTCCTTCTCCTCAAAGAAAAGCCTTCACTGCCACCCGGAGTATTCAGCCTAGATGACTGTTATGCCAAGAGAAGATGGCGTCAAGTGCAATACATGGCAGACCTGTTTTGGAAACGGTGGACAAGAGAGTACCTGCCAGAACTGCAAGAAAGACAAAAGTGGACAAAGAAAAGGAGAAACATGGCGGCCGGTGATATTGTCTTAATAATAGACGACTCTGCTCCTAGAAACTCGTGGATCATGGGACGAATCACACAAACCCGGCCAGACAAAAAGGGTTTTGTGAGACAAGTCGAGGTGCAAACCAAGACCAACACCTTGATCAGGCCCATCACAAAGCTTGTCTTACTCCTTGAGGCAAAAACATAAGAAGACCCCCCCCCCATATCTCTCTCTCTCTCCCCCCCCACCATATCCCCTTCTTTTTCTTTCTCCTGGCCCCCCCCCCTCTCTCACACGGACATCGCACACATTACACACTTCGTGGGCTGTGAGGCGCTTTTTTGCGTTTTTGAAAGCTGAATGTTTGAATCCCTCGTTGGGGGGACCTTATGGACCGTGAGTTTTTGCGTTTTTTGAAAGCAGAACTTTTGAATCCCTCGTCGGGGGGACATGGACTGTTAAAAAAATAAAAAAAATGTAATTTAGAATATGAAATCTGTTTCGTTTTGGCTGGCTCCTCCTGATTTTGTTGGTAATTGTACCGTTCTCTTACAGAACAATTAGGGGCCGGTATGTTGGAGCCAGATTCAGTCCTTAATATTTATTTATTTAGTTAAAAATATGAAGCAATATTGTTTGGAAAATGATTTGAAATTAACTTGATTGATAACATCTTTTATTTGTTATGACTTGGATGTGTGTTGCTTCAACAACGTGGAGGCGTGTCTGGTCCAGCCCATTTTGAACCGGTGATTACAGCACCCTGGTGTGTGAACTCACTTTATCAATGGACTGGTGCGCTAGTAAAAAACATGACACTGGAATGTAAGGCATGCAGCCCAGACGGTTTTTGACCGCCGCAAGCGCTATGGATTTGGAACTTAAAAAATTGGAAACAGGACACCATGCAACGGGAATAAGCCAGCACACCTCCACGTCATCCGGTAGGAACCCATTCACGCTAAACAAAGCTTCAAGTAAATGACAATAAATACTCTTTTCTATAAACCAAACAATTCATCTCAGCTGTTTTCTTACGGAAAAGCGCATGCGCGCGTCAACCAAGGCTGTGGATCTCACACTTAAGAATCACAAGTTTCACTTTAAAACACACAGAATGTGCCAAATGTTAACACAGGAAAGAGAGAGCTGATCTATATTACCTCAGACTCCATTTTGAGAGCAGGCCAGAGGTCCATGAGCTCTTTCACTGGTGGGCTGGACTTCACTATGGTCTGTCGGCGCAGGGCAAATGTGGTCTGCATCAGCTTTCTAATGAGGGGCAGGTTCTTCTCAGTCTTCTTGACTTCTTCAGAAATTGTCTGCCTCAACTGCTCAAGCCTCAAGGAATCCTCTCCTTGGGGATAGTTGGGTAGGAAGTTTACTTCTGCTCGCTTGGGTCTTTTAATGTTGGAATGTGAAGGTTCGCCATCAGGATTGCTTCTACCTCTTTTTCCAGCATTTACAGTGACCTCCTCACATCCTGCCCGTCTCAGCTTGTTCCTGAAATTGCCCATCTTGAATTTGATGCTGTTCTTCCATCCATTGCAGCCGGTCTCAGATCCTGCTTCCTTCAAGCAGGGATGTTTGGCGACAAGAGCCGCAGAAGCCACTGCTATCTCTTTATCACTTGGATAAGCCTTGAAAGCATACATTGTAGATGCAAGCTTTTCTAAGATGTCGTGCTTTAGGTCTCTTGTCAACTTAAGGTGTCTCTTGTTCTTCTCAAATTCGTTGTTTCCGTCTCTAAGTTTCAGCTCAACATCGAATGCAAATGAAGGAACTGGAAAAGGACCTGGAGGCCATCTGCTTAGACGTTATGGAGATGACATATCTGAAAGTATATCAGTAGATGCGAGAGAGCTGGAGTCGAGCGAAAGTGAAATGTGCACAACAGCTTTTTGTGGCAATTCCGTAATGTCATCAAGGGAAGTAAGTTTCCCATCAAAGTCTGGATCTTCATACAGCAAACTGAAGTCAAGGTCTATTTCCAACTGTTCTTTTATAATCGTGATCAGTGCATCAACAGAGGCGGGTCGTGAACTGAGTTTTAATTTTCTAGCCCGGTCTGTCTCAACAACACGAAGGATCATGGGTTGTGGGGAAGCAGCTGCCATTGTGCTATGGAAACTTGAATGAATCGCTTGGGAGTCAGCAGCAGCAGCAGACCATCGATCTTGTATGCTGAGTGGGACTGTATCGTTGTGACCAGACTGCAGGTAGATGGACAGTGGACAGATGTGGTCCGGTCAACAGACAGCAGCTCAAGGACCTAAGGAGTAGTCATAAACACAACACAGAAAGCATCATTATTAACATATACAGAATATGAACTTATACAGAATATAAACTGGTCAATTACACAACGAGTGAATAAAGACACAATAATCGATTAATAAAATAACTATTCACCTTCCGTTTCACTTGAATGAATCGCTTGGGAGTCAGCAGCAGCAGCAGACCATCGATCATATATGCTGAGAGTGGGACTGTATCATTGAGACCAGACTGTAGGTAGATGGACATATGTGGTTGTGTGGTTGACAGCTCATAGGACCTAAGATGTTCTATATACCAGGAGTCATAGTCTCGACACAGAAAAGAAACCTCGTTATTCACAAGGTAGATCTGTTCTATTTGGCTAAATGTAGACAGTCCACCACTGACTCTGACGGAGAGAAACATTCCACAGACATAGTCTGTGCCATCAATGGTTACCTTTGATGTCTGGTAGATTGTGTCACTAACTGTGTGTCCTCTAATGTGTACCTGAGCTACTGCTGGTAGAGATGAAACCAGAACAGAGTCAACCCTGGATGCCTGGGTTTTTGGCTTGAAATATGATGGTGAAG